>NW_017728943.1:69104989-69146739 GCF_001723895.1 Crocodylus porosus | reverse complement strand
CAAATTGGATGCTTATCTTGCTGGGATCCTATGACCCCAGCTGACTTCCTGCCCTTTGGGTGGGGGGCTGGACTTGATCTTCTGAGGTCCCTTCCAGCCCTAATGTCTATGAAATCTATGAAATATTAACAGAGTCTGGAAATATAAAATGTATTAGATTTTCTAAACTTTGACAACCACTTTTATTGAAAGGAAAACAACAAGTGAAAAATAAAATGCTTCTGGAATATATAAGTGCTCTTGCATAGTTTCTTGTATCTTGTGGAGGGGCAAGGTTTTCTTATGGATAATGACACTGTGGAGAATACATGGAATTCCAGGTATTTAAATAGGATTATTCACAGGAGTGACTAGTTCACTTGGGGAACAGGTGATTTTTCTAGCACACACATGCCTTGATGATGAGAGTTACAGAATTAAGGGAGAAGTGTGGCTGGGGTTTTAAGAAGCAATGTTTCCCTATGTTTACTACACTGAGAGACCCCTTTATATAGGCTAGGTTTTACCTCCTTTTCCATAATACATACTAGTATCAAAACAAGTGTGGACCTTCCAGCTCCCCTTTATCTAGACATAGGCCACTGATGGACAGTGGGGAGGAACCCAGTTCTTTATGGAAAAAGAAAGTGCGTCAGTTTGACTTGGCTCGCCCAATGTCTTTACAGATCATGAGCTTCAGCAGGGCTTTTTGGGGCTTTTATCTAATGCCTGATTCAGTTGAATAGCTTATTAGATAAAAAGCGTCAAAAAGCCCCACTGAGGCACATGATCTCTACAGATGTTGAGCGAGTCAGGTCCAACTGATGTGTTGCCTCTTCTGGTCATGTGCTGTGCTCAGTATGCAAAGTTGTTCTAGAGTATTTGGTTAGTTGTTGGATAAAAAGTTGATCTTACCTAGGACAGGTTATGATTTAACAACTTGTTCTCTTCATGGTGTGTGTCATCATAGGCTTCATTATTTCCAGATAATTCCCAAGATGGATTCCTTGAATTTTGTGCACAGTGCCTTCCATAAAACCAAGGAAAATAGGTGGCAGGAAAGGCTACATCTAGAGAAGCTGCCTTTGAGAATATGACTAAGCTCTTAGGTTAGGGAGGGTATGCAGTGCTGAAGACTATACATCTCTCATCGGGCATCTCTCATCAAGAGATAAGAGACAAACAGGCTTATGGTTCTGTGATGAGCAGGTTGTACAACTAAACAAGTAGGCAGTTGTCATTTTGATCTGATGCAGAGTGGGACTGTGAAGATCTGTTTCCCAGATAAACATAGCTAACCAGTGTCTGTCTTTACACTATGTGCTGATTAACTTTAAATATATTTTAAGGTTCTATTTGTAGGGCTTTCAAGTGGGTGTTATTAGATGCCTTCAGTCTCTGTGCATAATCAAACTTGGAGTTATTTGGGAAATCATTGTTTCTCCCGCTTTTCACTGAGAAACCATCACTAGTCACAAGAACAGTGTGGGTGTTGGTTTGTGATTTTTCTTTCTCCCTCCTCTCTTACTACACCTAAAGTAAAGTCCTAAAATTTAATTCCAGCATGATCAAGTTTAGTCTTTGGGACACCCCCCAAACATGAATGAAGAGCATTCTCAGACCTTTAGTGCATGGGTTTGAGTTTTTAGTAAGAATCTTCCAGTTGTTTAAACTTCTGCTTTTTGTTTACACCTCTCCTGTTCATTTGCTTAAACAGCCTGGCTAAAAATCATGTTCTCATTCAAGTGGGTTTCTTGTCCTTGATATTGGTGACCTGCTTGCTAGTGCTTTAATCCCACATTAGTCATCTAGGATAAAAATGGGTAGACGGGATGTAAATTTCTAAGATTTTTTTTTTTTTTTAAAGAAGCTTTCCCCCAAACACTCAAAAGATATTTGGAGATGAGGAAGCCCAAAAGGCTTTTCAGATGCAGAGGGTAAAATGGATGTGCTTCTGTCTCCCCCTCCCCTTCACACTCTGCAGTAGTTCCACTTATGCTGCTAATATATCTTCTATAGTGCTTACCTTCTTGTACCCTGTGACACCCTTAGATGCATTTCACAGGGCAGCAGGACACTCCTGAAAGCTTGGCAGGGGGTGGTGCGTGGGTCTCAGTGCTGGCAGGGGTTGCTAGGTAGGACAGATTGGGGAGTGTAAGAGTGGGGCATTAGATCCCTGCAGGAGGCGGAAATGGGTGACAAGGGCCACTGGTTCGAAGACTGGTACCAAGTGAAGACAGTAAGGACAGAACCGTGCTGTACCCTGCTCTTCCTGCTGCCCACTCCCTCCACCCCTAGTCTATACCTGGGGATGGGGTTTGGTGAGCATAGCTCTTACTGCTGCTTCCCTGGAGACTCAAATGCCAGTGATTGGAACTGTTGTTCCCCACTCCCCTCCCACTTGTTTCAGGAGCATGGGAGGAATGGGGCAATGAGCTGGGCTGAAAAAGTATGGCCCTGCATCTGTCTGCAGCAGAGTGCACTGCTCAGAGCACAGGGCTGGTCAATGCAGGGGAAAGGGGCTGTGCGTTTCAGTCTGGCTAGTTCCCTTGCTCTTTCCATGCTCCCAGAGTGGTGGGGATGATGCTGAGACACTGGGGTGGGTGCAGAGTGCCCAGTGTGTGGAGGAGCCAGTGCCTACCTCTTATTGCAGGGACTGGGCACTATTTCACTCCAGTTAGGAATCATTGATATAGAGCACTGGTTTTCAGCCTGTGGTCTGCAGACCACTGTGGTTCAACAGACTATGCCTAAAGGGTCTGCAAAAGGTGACTACAATTAATCAAAAGTGTGTGAATACCCACACTTATAATTCTAAGGGGTCTGCACCTCCATTTGAAATTTCCAAAGGGGTCTGCTCCTCCATTCAACACTTTTTAAGGGGCCACAGATGAAAAAAGTTTTCTAGAACATTAATGAGTACTACCTCTGTCCATTAATCAGTTTGCTTGGTGTCTGAAGGAATTTGCTAAAGATATCTGTGCTGAGCTAGGGACAGAAGTTACACACAAACTGGTATAAGCAATTGGAAACCAATTCAGATCTGTAACACTTAAGTTCAGTGCACATAAATTGCTTTCACAATCACTGAAACTGGTTTAAGATAAACCTGGATGGATTTAGTATGAGATTTAACTGATTTAGGTTAAATAGGTTTATTGAAATTCTGTCCCAGATCCCCTCCAGATTCAAGTTAACTCTGTCCCCCAGCATCCCAGAATACTTCGCTCCTCCCTTGCAAACATACCCTCGCAGGGTGGGTTGGCTAGCTTTGTCCCAAGCTGTCTGCTCCAGCCCTAGCACACCCTGGTTTCTGCCCTGGGCCACTGCAGGCATGTGGTTGCATTTCTGGAATCGGTAGGAATGTCTGGACACTTGCTTATCAGTTCAGACTATGTGGTTTAGACTAACCTGCCAAGATTCAGTTGATTCAGCCTTGGTCTTTTTGACTGTCTATACTTAGCCTTGGGAGTGCAAATGGTTGAATGTACTACACACAAACTCTTTGTTGTTATTCTGCCTTCCCTTCTAGCAGTTGGCTGACAGAGTCTTTCTATTGAAACAGGAATCTTTAAAATTGTATGCTTCTTTCAGCTACATGGAGGAAAAAGGGCTGTCACCAAAATAGATCATTCCAGGATCTGTTGTGTAATGGAGTCATGATTCCCTTCCAGCGTCTGTTGCTGGACCTAAAGTGGTCAGAACAAGAATTTCCATTCCCTGTGCTCTCCTCTCCTTTGTCATCATTGCTGTTGGCTTGGATAACTGATGGTGTTGATGAAGAGGCCAATGTTACAAGTACAGTAGACTTTCTTGAGAGGATCCCCAAGGAGTATAGACTTAGAAGGTCATCAGTTGTGTCTAAATTGAGTCAATTTGCAGCAAGTTGAGGCTGTGCAGCACTTCTATCAACTACCATATTTAACTGAATCAGAATTTGACAACCCCACAATAATTGGTTCTATATATAAGAAAATTATAAATTGGTTACAACTTTCCAGCTATATAATCTAATTATAGGAGGGTTGTCTTAAATTTATCCTTCCTCCCCACCCCCCATGCCCTCTGCTGGTACAGTAGGGAAAGTAGTGGCTGGGGAGTGAGGGGGGTCAAGTGGCCCCCTTACCCTCTGCCCCTTCCACTTCTTCCCCCTGCAACCTTCCTGTCCATTGTCCCCCCCCACCACCTACATTCCCCCTTGCTCCCCACAGTCTCTGCTTTTTCTCCTCCCCTCTTCCTCCTTCCCCGATTACTCTCAGGGGCTGTTTGAGCAGTGTTCCCTCCCTGGTCAAGGAGTACGGCACATGGAAGCGTGGCTCCCACTGCGGACATTGACCATGCACCACACAGCAGCATTGGTGCTGGTGATTGGCGAGGCAGAGAGAGAGTTTGTGTGCTCTGTGCCTAGGAGGGAGTTCAGCCTGAGCCAGACCCCAACTGTGCCTGACAGTAAAGTTGGGGGGAAGGACACAGGGCAGGGGCAAAAGCTGCAGAGAACAAGCTGTGGGGAGGGGTTCAAGGCTCAGGGCTAGAGTCAGAACAACAGCATGCACCTGTCCCCCACCCCCTTGGCTTTGTATGTGGATCTGAGATGAGTGGGATTTTTTTCCCCATGCTGATTGGGGTTGAGAGGACCTCATCTTAGATGTGAGTAAATATGATGATGTCTCCTTGTACAGAAGGTTGGCAAGATGTGGCCCTTGAAAACTTAACTCAGCCATAAGAAGTAGACCTTCTGGCTCTTCTCCTTCACTCAGTTTTTTGGAAGATACCTTCTTAAATCTTGAGCTAGCGTAATCTGTGTTCTATTAATTGATGTGTTATACAAGAGGAGGTATTTGCCTCCATTGTGGTGGAGCCAGTAGATGTGGGAACAAAGGAGACAGCTATGCATTGATTTTTGGCTGTGTCTGTCAGCTTGCCCTTGTATAAGGTGCTGTTGTTCCCACTCAGGTCTCCACACCCAGTCTGTGGCCTCTGCTCATGCAAACATTTTTAGTCGTTTTTTTTGGTAATATGTTTGGTTTTGTGCAGTGCTGGAAATGAGGGGGGGGGAAGAGTTGTGTGCTGAAACATCAGCATAGTTGTACAATTTTAGCATGAATCATTAAACTACTGGTCTGTTAACAACTTAGATCTCTTAAAGCAAAGCTCCACTCGGGATCTCTCTATGTAAACATCTTACACGGCATTACAGTTCACTTTGTCATTAATCGCACAACAGCCCTGACTAAACCTTTACAGCTCGACCAACTGACTTTGTTTTTTCCTTTCTTTCTAACCACAGTTTATATTAAAGTTGGGTCTTAATTGCTTTGACAGGCAGAATTAATTATAACTTCAGTATTGTTAATGAGATACTAAGGGTTTTTATTGCTGGAAAAGGAGCCCTTGCATGGAATAGTTGAAGCTGAAAATGATAGCAGTGTTTAGCTGCATTTTTTACTTTTGGGTTGGGTGTGGTCCTTTAAAAAATAGTTATGAATAATGCCTGTTGGTATCTTGCCATAATTCAATAGATTCCATATAAAACCTATTCTTTACTATTTTAAACCTCTGAATCTTTCTTAACAACACTAAAAACAGATTGACTTGTCATTCTTCAACTCCCAGGAGCCTAATGCACTTTGAAATGATCTGCTCCATTGCAGAGGGTTAGCTGGTTATATTGGGCAGCTGTACAAATGCTGTCTTCAGGATAGGGAACGGTGGCTCTGTTAAGGTTATCAGTTAATCACTGAGGGAGGGACTAGCAAGTTAAGCTACATTTTATAAAATTTCATTTACATGTTGGCCCTGATGTAAATGATGTATCTGCATGACAACACAAGGAAGAGCAGAGAGAAATTCTGTTTATATGTTCTGCCGATGTTGCACAGTGCAGGAGATCCTTAGTGTTTTGGTCATCTTGCAAGCTTTTTGTCCTCACCCTCCAGTATAACTGGGAGCCCTAATCTAACACTGGTTTGGCAGGCTCTCTGCTCCCCGTTTGGCACCCCAGACCTTAGAAAGAGGTGGCTCTGTGATCATTTTAGAATTACATTTGGGAGATTCTTTTCCTGAAGGGAGTTCTGCAGATTTTTGGGTTGTTTTCAGCTGTAGCGAGTTGTTGCCAGTGCCACTGCTAGGCTGACTAGAGGGACTGAAACATCTTTTCCTAGAGCTGGCAGACTGCTTGTTTAGAACTGCTGTCATCTACATGCCTTCCTCGCCCTGGGATTGAAATTCTGCCGTGAATCAAATTAAATGGATGGATGTTGAACCTCCTTAGCTAAATGTCCCCAAGTATATGCTAAAGAGGAATGAACATGCTTCTTTGTCCTTACGCACAATCATTTGGGAAACAAAGGTTTCCAATCTGTTTATCCTCCCTAGATTTCTCTAATATGTGGTAGTTGTTGATTAGATGTCAAGGAGACAAAACTTTTTTGGCACCAATTAAAGACTGTGGAATGATCTCCTACTGAAATCAAGGAGTATCATCAGCCTCACTGTCTTTTTGCAATCTGTGGGTCACGCTGCGACTGACCCCCTGTGCTGTCCCTGCAGCATCAGGTCCAGCCTATGCTCCACACCCATCATGCACTGGCCCCAGGGCTTGCTGTACATGTAGCATGTGGGGCTGGCACAGGGCTCATGCTACTCATGGCGTGTGGGCTGGACCTGGCACTGGAAGCAGTATGGGGGGGTTCATTTGGGGTGCCTCATACAGCCTGTGCCTTGGACCACTTGTGCCATGTGTAGTGCCAAGTCCAGCCTGCACAACATGGGTAGCGCCAGCCCTGAGGCCAGAACATGCTGCATATGATGCATGGGGCTGGAGTGGCAGCGCACACTGCATGCAGTCCAAGGGGCCAGCATGGGGTACACACTGCATGTGGCTCCTGGGTACATTGGCCCTTCACTGGTTCTGGAGTGGCTTTGGAACCAGCATGCAGGGCCAGTCCAGTGGAGTGCTGCATATGCTCTGGGTCAAGGATGGGCAGTTATTTGGGCAGGAGAGTCACCTAACGAGTTTTGGTGAGCTGTTGCAGGCCATGCACATGTGCATGCACACACTCATATGGGCACATGCACAAGCTCCCTGCTGTTCTTCCTTCAGCTCCTCCCCTGCCCTGAGTCCTTGGCATGTGTCCAGGTCAGGCAGGAGCTGCAACAGCTGCACCCATGTAGTCTGAAGCAATGTGTGGGAACACAACGTGGCACCATCCGCCTGCTTGGAGACTTGGGGCGGGGGGTGCAGGAAGAAGTGGGGCCGAGAGCTGCAGGTTATCCAGGCCTTGTAAGGCTAGTGCTGTGTTCCTCCTCCTTGCAGCCCCTCCCCACCCCAAGTCCCCAGCATGTGGCTGAGCCAGGCTGGTGCTGCACTGTGCTACCGCATACTGCTTGAAGCCATGTGGGCGCAGCTGAAGTGGCTGGTGTGGCTTCTGCCTTATCTGGTCATGTGCTGGAGACTCGGGGTCAGGCAGGAGCCATGCCAGGGTCAGGTAGGAGCTGCATCAGCCACTCCAGCTGCACCATTGTGGCATGGCCTGAAGCAGCAAGTGGAAACGCAGTGCGGTATGGCATTAGCAGCACCCACACCCCTACCAGGACCTAGGCTGGCCCAGCAGGGTCTGGATAACCCGCAGCTTCTGGCCCTCTTCCCCCTTTACCCCCTCGCCCACCAGCTGGTAGAACCATACCTGAGCTTCAACTCTTGCCAAGAGCTGGACTGTCTAGTGTGTGAATAGCCGCAGGGTTGGAGCTGCGCACAGGCAGTGTCCCCTGCTTTGCGACCTACGCTGGAGCCTGTGGAGCAGGGCAGGGTGGGCTGAGCCAGAGAGGAGAGTGGCTCCAGGCCGAGCTAGAGCTGCTGCTGAAGCTGGTTTCAGAAAGGGAAGGGAGAAGTGTGAGGGGCACCGAAAGCTAGGGTGCCCATGGGCTGGATACAGTTCTCCTTCAGAGGAGTAGCCACAAGCTGGATAAAATCATTTGGTGGGGCAAATCTGGCCTGCAGGCCATGTTTTGGCTGCTGATGTCCTGGTGTGTGCTGTGCATGTGGCCAGTCCAGCCTGTGTGCTGCATGCAGAACATGGGGCTAGGGCTAGGGCTGGTGCATGGGGTCAGTCCAGTGACCCACAGGCTGGATTGTACAGCTTCATGGGCATCCTGGCTGTAGCATGTTTTTAAATTGGTGGTACTGAAGATTGTCTGCTATGGGGTTTTCTTTCCAGCTTTCTATAATGTGTTTTTGAAAGTGGAGAGGTTGGGGAAAGATCTGAAGGAGATGATAAATAGAAAGATTCATCTTTGTGGAAGGTCTTATGTATAGCTCCTGCTTTTTCATCCACAGATAGATAAGTTGAGATTGCTTAGGGCATGATTCTCAAACTGAAATTATATCAGTGGGCCATATTCCTTCCCAGCAGCCAGGGGGTGGGTCACTGGGTTGCAGGGCTTCTCACCATGGCTATGCTGTAAGTGTGGCCAGCATTTAGGGGGTTAATGCTGCTTCTGTTAATGCCAACCTGATTAAAAAATGTGAATTGGGCAGTGTCATTAACCTCCGAGTGGTGGCTGTGCTGACATGGCAGCTCTGCTAGCTGTGTTGAGCAGCCCCGTTTGCCAAGTGACCTGCTTCTGCAGGCTGTATGTTGGATGCCCCTCTCTTGGGGAATGCTTGTTGCTGTAATTCTACCAAAGCATCACAAACATTGCTTGTGTGCAACATAACTTTTGTTTGCTGGTTTCTGAGTAGTGGGCTTTTCAAGGTGGAGTAAGTTAAGATGTATAGACTCTGTACAAGAAGTTAAGTAAATGTAGTCCGTTTTTCAAGACTCCACTTGAACACCTATACCTTTGCTATTCCTTAAGTATGTCAGTTATTGGTTTGCAACTAAAATAAGTGAGGGAAAGATGAAGAGCAAGAACATAGTTGATTTTTGGGGAGGGGGTTGGTAAAAATATATAGATATATCTACAGATAGAAATATAGAGATATCTCTATCTACAATCCTTGTCTCACAACGCACAAGAAAACTTTCACCCGTTACAAAAAAAGTGCACCCGTACAAAGGCCCTCTGGCCACCTGAACCCATTACAATATCCGCATTGCATGAAACGCACACAAAACAAATAATCATATCCTGGTCCCTCAGACCAGGCAACACTTCCGTTCCTTCTCTTCCCCGCTTGTGGAGTCACATACTCAGTTCAAGTGTCCTCTCTGTCATTGTCGCTCCAGCTCCTGCTAGAGGACCCACTGCTGCGGTCTCTGTCCTCTGTTTTGCTTGTCCCTTTCCCTTCTTTGCTGCCACCGTCCCCTTTTCCACTTGGGGGACGATGGATGATCCTGTGCCAGGTGACTTGGGCAACATCCTCCACTACCAGTTTCTGGTAGTAGGTCTGGAGTTTGCTTGGAGCCATTTTCATGCAGCCCGCTACCTCTACATCTGCTTGCCTATGCAACAGCAGGTTCCTGGCCTTCCACAGGGTGCTCCTGATGCAGGACGCAAACTGGTTGAAACAGGGTGCCAGGCTCCCCTGATGTTTGGCGAGTGCCCGTACAGTGCTGCTTCTCTGGCTAGCCAGTTGATGCCGGTCACCACTTCGCAGAGCTGTTTCACCCTTTTCCATACCTCCTGGGCACAGGTGCAGAGCCAGAGGAGGTGGTCGATCATCTTGGTGGCCCTGTGGTAGTTGGGCCACGGACAGCTGGGTCTCACCAAGTGCCCCTATCTATGTCTCTGGGCCATCACTGGTAGATTTTTGTTTAAGGGAAGTTTTTTAAGAGTAAGAAATGATCAAAAAATGCTGCAGACCTGCTCCTGAAGGATTGCCTGCCTGTGACTCGCATTGGAAAGCCACCGGGTACTTTCATTTCCTAAACTCAGGGTGGGTAGTCAGTGATTCCTGGAAGGGCAGATTGGAACAAATTATTTCAGAAGATGATAAATTGTTGTTCCATTACATTCCTTATCACTCCCAAAGTAATTAGGTTTATAAGCAACTTGGTGTGGGAAGCTGTACCCTAATCTCTGTAGTTCATTCAGTCTTGACATTTTTTCATATCAAGGAGCTGTATCAAAGGAGTTCAGTTACAGACATTTGAATAGCAACATCCATTGCACTTTCAGTATTCTTGGCTTGTGCTTGTTTTTAGACAAAAATGTTGTTTGATATGTATCCATTAAGATTGTGCAGTAGAAATCTTTTGGTGTTTAACACAAGTGTTTATAAGTTTGTTTTTAAAGAAGGGGGTTTCTGTGTCAGTGGTGTAGCCTGCAGACTTCAGTGTCAAATGAATAAAGTCATTTTGTTTCTCGTTACAGAAAACCATAGCTAAAATAGCAACATGCTTGGAATTGCGAAGTGCAGCCTTGCAGGTATAGTTGTTTAATTTATTTCCCCTGTCATTTCCCAGTCTCTTCTTTTTATAAGTTTTGATGAATATCAGCCATGAAGGTGGGAAGATGTATTTCTCTATGAAAAACTAGTCTGTGCCATCAGAAGAAATTGACTCGCTAATGACAGATGATTTTATAGCTCTAGAAATTCAGTTCCAGCAGCATGAAAAGAGAAAATGGGTAGTGCGTTTCCATACGTACTCATAATTCAGGGTGCTGAATGTTAGGACTTTCCAGCCTGTGAATCTAAGACTACTGGGTGGGTGCCTGAAAACCTGTGACTGCCACGGGGATCTATGTGCATGGCAGTCTAAATAGGTGTGAACTTGCAGACTACATGTTTACTATTGCTTCTCACTTCATAGTCCTCCCAGGGAGGATGGTGCTGGTGTTCTGCCCTGGTGGGTAAAACCTTCAGGCAAAACAGCATCAGTGTCACCTTTTCATGTGCTGAGTTGTCTTCATGCTGGCGTTCTAAACAGTTAGAGAGCACTTTATCCACAGTGTAAAAATGACTGTAGCGGAGAGTCATTTTGTACAGTTTCCTCAGGGGGCTGGCAGCAATAGTAGGAGAAATGTCTGAGACTGGATAACTTGAAGTCTCACACCACGAGTCTTTGAAGCAGGGAATGAGAGAGCTTTTTTAAATTAAATTGGGGTAATGAGGACTTCGTTCATTTTCTACCTCCCATTTTTGGGAGCCGCTGGCTTGTAATGTAGGTTATATCTGCCTGTTATTTATCTAAAATAAGGGTGTTACCTATTTATGGCAAGCAAAATTATTCTCCTCTCCCTGCCCCCCAGACGCTTTTTAGTTGGCAACATTTTAGAAATAGTAAGCTGTTTCTTCCTGTGTTTTGACCAAATGCTATGTCTTGTTTGCATAAGCTTGGTAGGTACTGAAAGGGTGAAATGCTAACAAGCAACTTGTTTCAAATCACCTTTTTGTCATCTTGCATTGTTGCTAAATAGTAAAATACTGTGTGTTTGTTTTTTTAAATAGGAAGTCCAATAGGGGCTGCACTAGATTGTGATTTAGAGGCCATGTGATAGATACTATGAGTGAGTTAAATCATTCCTCGAACAACTGTTTCTTGCCAGCAAAGTAGCACTGGTCTTTGTCAAAATTATAACATAAAACCTTGGTTTTACAATATTTGAAATATTAACTGTGTTTGCTTGTTGTGACTTTGAGCATACTGTAGCACAGTGGGAGCCAAACTTTTTGGCAGGTGTGCCACACATTAGCACCACACCCTCCCTGAGTGCCATTCTGATCCCCTTCCCTGCCTGATCATCTGCTCTGCCTTCTACTTCCTGCCCTGTGTTTGCTGCTCAACATGCTACTTTGCTTTCTGCTGTTGTGCTGTCTGTCCCCTCCCTAGTCTGCTGTGTGCTATGCACAGAGGCTGCCTGGGCCACTTGTGGTGCATGTACTGCAGGTTGGCCACCCCTGCAGTACTGTAGATCAAGCATGAAGACTGCAGGGCTCTTTCAAACAGGAACTTTTGTATGTTAGATTTTGTAGCACCACGTGTAATGTGGACAGTTGCATGTAGTGCTATAGGGAGTCTTTCATATTCTCAGTCCAGAGTGCTCTTTCCTTTTCTCTCCTTCCAAGGGGGCTCTACTGGCCACTGATCAGCAGAGTGTCTCTATAGCAGCTGGTGCTCCCATGTTGGCTACAGGCTTTTGAACAGTCAGTCGCTGCTGCCTGTTTCAGACTGTGTGATGGCATTGTAGTGTAAGTAGGCCTATTTCTGCACAGCTGATTGGAGATTAACAAGCCCACTCATTTTTTGACCAGTATCAAATTAAATGCACAGTGAAAGCTGAAAGTACACTCTGCTCCAGAGAGAACTCATCTGACAAGAGAACACTGTTAATCATCGCAAGTTGTACATCTGTAATCCTATTTCAGTGGTTCAGAACCTGGTCACTTAGCTTTATACTAAGCTGGAATGCAAAGTCCTTTTGAACTTTTTAGAGCAATAAGAAATCATCTCTGTTTTTGTGACACTGGCCTGACTCATCCTTTCCGTCATTGGGGTTTATGCCAAGCGAGTCACACTTCCCTAGGCAGTAACTCAAGGGTTTTATACCATTTCAAGTCAGGATCATGAGTTTTGTTTTTTAAATTTATTTATTTATTTTAAATCCACCTCAGTTTCGGAAACCATGTGCATACTGCAGTTATACTTGCTATGTAATGTATCTGGGCCCAATATAACTTTTGTATAGTCTTCTAATCCCAATCTATCAGAGTCTTACTCTTACCTGTGATACTGTCAGGCCTTGCTGACACTTGAGAGAGGCCCAGAAAAATCTCAAAGCTAGGTCCCATTTAATTTTTAAAGAAGCCTTAAGACCAGTAGATGACTTTGTGTTTTGTGGCCTTCATCTTCCAAGGTATTGAGTGCTAATTCAGGCTGACTTTACTCAGATGCTAAGGTGTTCACCATACTATGCAGCAGGGCTGTCCAACTTCTGTGGCCAAGGGCTGTATGCCTTGCAAGCTGGACCAGCAGGGGTCATGCTTCATGCAAGCCGTGGGTGCTACCCTGTGCACTAGTGTGAGAGCGTTCCAGCCTCATCCTCCCAAGCCATGGACTTCCATGATACTGCAGGCTGTGCTGCACTTCCCCTTGGACTGGGGGCAGAAAGTAGAAGCCAGAGGTAGGAGGAGGATCCAAGAACAATGGGGAGAACAGTGCCTAGGTAGGAACCCAGGGACCACAGATTGTGAGTGCATGCAGCCAGTTGAACAGCCCTGCTATGCAGGATCACCCCCTGTAATTTTTAATACTGGGGATAATCTTGGCTTTGGAACAATTTCCATTGTTGTCTCAATGTTCTTGCTCATGATGGCTTGTATGCTCAGTCTAGTTATAAGTTTTAATACTCAGAAAATATTTCTCTCATTTCAGAGCTCAAACTACAAGACAAACTTACGTTCTTCAGGTTCATTAAAATGATCCTGATATTAATTAGATTACCAGAGATTAGAGTAGATGTCATACTTTCTTGTCTTGTATATGAAATAAAATTTTGTCTTGAAGGGAAAATAAAAAGCTCTAAGGATTCCCTTTGAAACAGCTTGATATGACTAAATAAAGATGGGACTTGCTTTGCATGCACTTTCTGAGATGGCTGTAATAGTGAAGGATGCATACCAAAATCTAATGCTCTTTCTTTATGATGTCCCAGTCCACACAGTCACAGGAGGAATTTAAACTGGAGGATCTGAAGAAACTAGAACCAAGTAAGTAGCATCTTATTTAAATGCACTTTTTTTTTTTGTAATTGCAGTGGAAAGTCATAATAGAAAAATTATTGCTGACTGGCCACAATGTGTTTGGACAGTTATGCTGTTGTTAGGTTATTTCACCAAATGGTTGCTACCACACTGTTTTTTTTTGTTTTGTCTTTTAATACACATCAAGGTTTGTTGTAATATTGTGGACAGGAATCTGTGGTCAAACAGGGAATTAAACCTAAGTCTTCCTAGAACCGTAACCACTGGACCATCCTTTATTTTGTGACCCTCGCCTTGCAGCACTTAATGCATTGGAAGTCTCTGTGCCTTAGTGGAGAGAGGCTATTAAATTCAGGAATGTGTTTTGAGATTGTTTAAAGTTATACATGCATTTGAAAACTTTCTTACATTTGAGCCTAAATGCCACTCCTAAAAATGTCAGTCTCCAGTGTCCCATTCGACATGTCTGGCACCCACAAGAGTGGATGTAGCACTGAATCTGGTCTGAAATACAGAAACCTCTGCAAAAATAATAATGTTGGCAGCATCTATTGACTTTTCTTGGGAGTTCTTTTTGTTTTTGTGGAATTTTTGGATTTTTTAAATAAAACATTCGAACAGCTAAAAATATGCTGGTCTTTAAAAATGACTTGATTTGAAGAAAGTGTATTTTAAACATTATATTTAACACTCTAGATCAGTGTATTCAGCCAACCAAAGGAAATAAATGTTAAAGGTTGAACTCTGATCCTGGCTGTTGCTTAACAAATACAGATCATCCTTTATAGGAATTTCTTTTCTAAAGGAAGAAGAAGGGGTGATACTGACTGAAATTGCATTTGTGGTAACCCAAATTAGGCCTGTTAATGATTTCTTTTTTTCAGGTGTTCTTCTTAGCTTCCAAGAAACTGTTAAATTAAGTCATATGCTGTCCTGCCTCTGTGCAGCAAACCCCAACTGAAATCAAGAGATGTAGTTCTTCAGCATGTAACTAGGAACCAACATAATTCGGGGTGGATGCCACATGATTTCACAGTACCAGTGCAGTATCGGACTCCATTTTCACAGCGGAGTGTGGTGTGGGCCTCCCCCATGCCTCTGACCATCTGCCAATCTGTGGGAAATGGGCATGACTTTCAGGGCCAAATGGCCATCTGCCAGTTTTTGGGTAGGAGTGGAACTTCTGGGGCCCCTCAGCCAACGTTGCACTCTGATGTGAAAATCTCCCTTGCCTCCCCCTCTGCTTCAGGATGCCAGGGCTTCTTGCTGTTTTCTGTTTGCAGCTCCCTTTTTCTTCCACTTTTTTCGCTGGCCATTTTTGCAGTTTCTTTGGGGCCAGGCTTTTCATGGGGGATCTACCAATTTCACAGTTTCTGTGAAAATTGCGAAATTGTGATTTCAGTATGTCCCAACATATAACCACTCTATAGTAGTAATTAGAATAGTCTCTGGATGAAAGTAGCAGTGTATACTAGACTAAAGCCTTCTATTAAATCCTAAATGACAGGGATTAAAAGGAATAATTCTGACGCCAAAATGGTTAATACTACATTGCATTTTGTAACTTTTCCTAAGTTTATTTCTTTAAATGGGTTTCATTTTAAACAGTCCAACTGAATTTGATGCGTCAATTCTTCTGTGTGGGCAAAAAACTTAAACTGATTGGCACCTCAAATAATTAACTGAATGTAATGGTAGTTGTTGTGCTTATAGATTTCTCTCACGGGACAGGCTATCCTTAATTAACATGGAATGAAAAGATCTACTACCTGCTTGGCTTTGAATTGCCTCCTGAAACTTGGAAGATGAGTGAGGGAAAAGTTTTGAGCAGCTCTTCCAGACTATGGTGTCCCTCTGCACTAAAACCATATAGTGGGGATTCTCCTTCCTCAGGGATTGGAGCCATGTACCTGCTGTAGAATTTCTGAACTCTACTCATGGGGTAATAGAAGTGTGTTGGAATTGGGACTCCAGTGTATCTGGAGAAGGTAACTGTGTAGTGAGGGATCACATGATGCATCCTCACAATGACTCTAAAAGGCTACTAAACCACTTAAGTGGGCCAGTTTTTGTGTAATGATTCTGAAAACCTGTTGGCTTTTGAAGGGACGTGCAAGTTGTTTTGATGACTTGTGCCATTACGTGCTATAACATAGAGCAGAAAAACAAATCTTAAAAATTAATCTTCACTATTCATGCTAGTAATTTTGAAGACTCCATTTTAGTCCGCATGTATAATGAAGTTTCGCTTGTGTGTATAGTCAGTGTTGCATCCCCTGGCAGAAGGATACATGGGAACTGTTTTCATGAGATGATTTCTAGGAATAACAGATATTGCAAATCCTTTTAGACATGGAAAAAACTGAATGTTATGTGTATACTGGCAAGGGATGAACAAACAAATTATAGGGAGTTAAGTGGTAGGGACTTCCCATGGATCAGTGGGAGCTAACCTGTGTGATGACTTTGTCCAGCATGAAATTGTTGTGTTGGCTTAAGTTGTTGAGTGACTGACTTGGGGTAAGTGAGAGTATATTTGTGCAATTAGTAGGTAAAGTTGCAGTGGGAACTTAGAATTTGCATGTATTATTTCTGTAGAATCAGTTTCAACCACTTGAGCATGGGCTATAGATTGTGTGCAACAGACTGTAACTAAAAATATGTAAGATGAGTTTCATCTATTACTAAACTAGTCTTTATTGTAGTGTTGTTCCAAAACTGACATCATTTTTTTTATGCTTTCCAAAAGAGACTGTCTACTGTTTAATAGAATAATTGAGGCATTCTCTAACAGAATGAAAGAGCCGTTTCTCTTGAGAGCGCAGCTTCTACGCTCAAGTCTATTTGCGGATATCAAATGTTTTTTCTGTTCCTTTTTTTCACAAAATATCAAATCCAAGAGAAATGTCATAAAATATTTTTAGGGCATCTGTTAAGTCACAAAACCTATGGACATTTTTACATATGCAAGCACTTTGAAAAGCACCCAGCACTGCAATGTGTGCAGTTGTAGAAGTGGCAAAATGTGTGTCAATGCTGAGAAAATGGCAGCAGTGCGCTTTTTAAACTAAAACACCTTGGAGGTGCTTTAGTTCAAAAATGCACCATCGCTATTTTCTGCACACTGACGTGCATTTCGCCGCTTATACAACTGCACATGGCTCAGTGCAGTTCGCCTCGGCTGGTGTGCAGGGCAGACTCAATTAACTGAGTCTGCTCTGAAACGGCAGATCTCTGGCGCATCGCTGGAAAAAAGTGTACGTACAAATGTTCATAATTTCAAGGTAGCCGCCCTGGATTTCACCAAGATGCGTCAGCAGCATGGAGATAAGGGGAAGCTTCTTCAGGAGAGAAGAAACTCAACAGCAGAGTGCTAATTGTGCTTCACTTAAGTGGCTGTTTCTTCACTTTGGGTGAGATTTTTTTTTTACCTAGTGCCATCTGGTGTTTCTCTGGTGACTTGAACTAAACTCACTTGCATCAGCTGCGAATCTGCTGTGTGTGCTGCCTTCAAACTGTCAAATATGGAGAACGTTGTAATTTTTTTCCACACAAAACAAGTTGTAGGTGATTGTGTCTTCGCTCCCTTTTTCCGATGCCTGGCTTTACTACTACAGGCACTCTGAATAAATATGCACTAGACTTGGAATTTAGGTCCAGTTCTTATCACAGAGATTTAATCAAAGAGGGGGAACTGTTAGTAAATCCCAATACTGAGATCTTTCAGATGCATTCAGCAGTGGTGGGGGTAGAGTCTGGTGAGCAGTGAACATCTTTGAAAATGTTATCTTCAGCTGTTTAATGGGGCTAAAGTGGTGGATTTTAACAGCTGTTTTAGGAGCACAGACACATCTGCTGAAAGTAGTATTCTGCCCCTTGGGTGTGTTTGATTAACTAGTGGGCTGGGCCAGGGTTGGCAGTGTTTTTGGGCAGAGTGCCAAAAACACCTGCAACCTTGACTTGCAAGATGTTAGCGTGGCAAGGATGGACAGTGAGAGCTGCAAAGGGCCTGATCCTCCTTGTGACAGTGCAGCCCCAGCCCCTTCCCTGCCATCTACCCTTAGGTGTGCATGCCAAGCAAAATGCCTTTGTGTGCCATGCTCTGGCACATGTGGTGGGGGTTGCCTACTTCTGGTCTGGACCGTGACTGTATAGCGTTGTGTTATCTTATTAAAAAGTTAGTTATGATAAATGTTTACTATATTTTTATGGGTGTGCACCCCTAGATAAACACTGCCCTGTACTCTGTGGTTCATTTATTTTACTTGCTGTTTATACATCACACCTTTAACGATGGTATTAATACTTTACAGTACATGAAGTTGTGATCTTGTCAGAGCTGTCACTCTTCTGTTATATCCAAACTGATGCAATGTTGTCTGTCCTCTAGTGGCAGTAGAAGCGAATTACTAGATACCCTTTCAAAGGGTATTGTTTGTTCACAGTCACCAGTTAGTTTCACTCTTGAAGCAGAGAGGAATCTAATGCGTATTGTATTTGAAAAAGGAGAAAAGAAAAGCCTTTTATATTCCTTTCCCCATGCCACCGCCTCCCCAGTCCTAATTAACATTTTAACCTAGATTTATTTTTTCACACTCAATTAGTTTTTTTCCTTTTCGCATTTTACTAAGAGTGGTTGTTGTCACTTTTTGCCTCTGTACACGCAGTGCTGCTTACTTGTATGTGCCAACTTGTCAGGGAAATTTTGAAAACCATAAAATTCTCTTGTTCCTGAACTGATGTTGTCCCTCTGTATGTTATTAATTGGTTGTCTTCCTCCTAAGAAGTAGCCGCATTTTAGTGCTGAAGTAATTTCTAGAATGTCCCATCTTGCTGTCTTGAAGTTAAGGCAAAGGAGCATTGACCTTTGGCTTGTGACTTTTTTGGGGTGCTTTGAGTTCCTTTCAAGGGTGCCACAAGCGCTACACAGTATTAGCACTATTAGGTGTGTAAACGTGAATGACAAGATTAATCCAGAGATTTCAAATAGAAATTCAGTGTTGAAAACTTTCTGACTTGTTGTGGTCTTTCTGCGTTATATTGCAACAGAAGAATTGCTCTGTTACTTATCTGTCTTTAAAAAAATGAGTGAAAACTAAAAGTTGGCATTTTCTGAGGGGTTCCTCAAGTTTAAAGAAGTTATAAACCACTGCTGCCTTAGGGGGAGAAGTACGCTCTCAGCTCTACCACAGATTGATCATGACTTGGACAAGTCATGTAATGGTACACTTTAGCTCATGATCTATAAAAAAAAAAAAAAAAATAATAATTCTGTTTTACTTACAAAAGTGTGATAAGGATTAACTTAGTGTTTGATATGGGTGAGTATTATGATGGTGGTATCATAATTAATGAAGGTGTGTAGTGCATGTCATCTAAAACTGATACCATTAAGTGGAGATAATTTTTGTGTCACTTCTATGTCCAGTACTTCAAGTTACTTCATGGCTTAATTTTGGAGCCTAAATTTGCATGTGACATTTTAAATGCTTTCTGCACTTATTCTGCATTGAAAGGTCCAAAGTGAAGCACTTTTCTTAAATGTCTCCTGATAGTCCAATACCAACTTTCTCAACAAGGCTGGAACTAGAGTAATACCTTGGTTAATAAATCCTCTAGGAATGAAGCTCTGTTATAACGAAGTGGATCAGCAGTGAGCTCCCTGCATGCTGGCAGAGTTGCAGCCTGCAGGGAGCTGGGAGGAAGCTGAAGGAAGGCAGTGAGACAGGGGACCACATGCACATACAGTATGTGCATGTGGCCCCAGGTAGCCTTGAGAGTAGCTCCGGCAGGGAGATTGGGGCCTCTGTAAGGAGGGAGCTGAGCTAGAGCTGCTGTCCAGCTGGGCGGTGCTTGGGGCCCTGGGCCACAGTGTGTGGCTACAGGGCCCCAGTGGGGAACAGGATGGGGCCTCGGATGGCTCGTCGGCGGAGGGCTGGCTGGGCTGCGGAGGCTCTGAGACAGGGAAGCAGGTAACAGCAGGGCCATGCAGTGAACCTGCTTGCCTGGTGCTGTCCTGGCAACACACCCCCTGTGCCTGCTGCTGCCTGCAGTGGAGACCTCACAGCTTCTCCACTTGACCCTACTGATCCCAGCCATGCCAGGTCACATCTGCCAAGCTGCAGAGGCCCAGGAGAGGAGAGCAAGATGGCAGGGAATGGCAGCTGCTCACCACTGCCCTTGCCACCCTGCTTCCTTCCCCCAGACATCTGCAGCCTGGCAAGCATGATCCAGCATGGCTGGGATCATTGGGGCTATGCGGAAAAGCTGCGAGTTCTGTGTGCAAGAGGCACATTGCTGGGGCAGTGCAGGGCAAGCAGTGGCAAGCAGGGAGATCCCCACGTGGCTCCTCTGCTCCCTGACACACCAGGTTGCGGGGAAGGAAGTAGGGCGGCAGGGACCTCAGTGCGTTCGGGAACAGAGGAGCCATGCGGGGATCTCCCCGCCTGCTGCTGTGTGCCCTGCGCTGCCCTGGCAACGCACCTCCTGCACACAGGGCTGCAGCGAGGGCAATGGCATGGGGCTGTGCCCCTCAAAGGAGAGGCAGGTACAGAGGATGTCACCAGGGCAGGAGGGGCAGTTTGTAGCAGTGAGATTGCCACCCAGCAGGCACGAACTGGTGTGGCTGAGGAGAGCAGGGCTGCGTGGCAGAGGCCCCAGAGGACCAAACCAGGGCAAGAGCCTGTGCCTGCAACCTGTGCCTGCCCCGGATACAGATCAGGGAGGCACAGGTCTCCCCTGCCCCCCAGGAATGCGCGCGGTGGCAGGGAGCTGCCCTGCCGAGCCCGCAGGAGGCAGCAGGGGGAGGGGGGCAGGGGGCTGCGGACCTGGCAGCTGGGGCCCCCTCCAGCACAGCAAGGGGAGCAGGGGCTGTGGGTGGGGTGTAAGGAGCACCAGCAAGGTTGTGGGGGCTGTGAAAGGGAGTGAGAGGCACAAGCAGGGCCAGGGGGGCTGTGGGGGACCTTCAGTTGACTATTTAATGATATTTTCTTACTGTAGCCCACCCCCTTCTCTGAAGTCCTGGAACACATCCCTATGCTTCCTCTGTTATTTCTACCTCTGGTAATGAAGTTTCTGATAACAAAATAATGTCATGGAACACATCTACTTCATTAACTAGGGTATTTCTGTATAGACCTAGTGTCTCAGTTGGGCAACTCCCTGAAGTTCCTAGACTACTACCCTTTTTAAGATGAATTCTGGGTGTGTTATGCTTTGTTACTAGGAAACTGGTTGTAAATGCTGATTGCATTTTTGAATTGGTAAACAAGTGAGCAAACACCAAAAACAGCTAAAAGCTCATAGAAGGCTCAAATGTTTGTTAATTTTGACTTCTTAATTCTATTTTAATTTGATACTTGGTAACACACTAATAGATTTTCTATAAGCTAATTGGGGGAAATAATGGACTCCTTGTAATACAAGCCCTTGATACAATCCTGTTCTATTTACATCTAGACTGAGAAGAGAAGGAATGCCTGGGTTTTGTAACTGAAGTCATGTAGATTAAGTGAGGTTTTTCTGTTTATAAAAATCCATGTGCAGTTTTTTCACTGTAGTTTGTGACCAGCATATACTTAAGGGCATGTATCTTGAGATGCTTTTGAGGTTAGTGATACTTAATGACTAAAAGATGCATCACAGTGAATTGAATGGCAACATGTGTGGTTGCACCAAGTGTGCCCTAAAATCTGTTTCTCTTCCCTATCCCTTGCCATTACACTATGACTATATAGTGTCACATAACAGACGTGTTACACACTGGAAATCAGAAAATCACAATATTCAAACATTGACAATTGATCCTAGACCATCTTTATACAACACAAGATAATTTTTTGTCTCCCTATAAACTTAAATATACTGCTAGTAGGTATATGTTGGAGACTGATGCATTGCCAGTACAGATATGTACATACCAGATAGTTGTGAGATATAGAGATAGAGATATATATGGAAAGCTTTTATCAAAGAGTGAGGTTTTGCAAAGTTTCCTGATCAGATTCTGGATTTACCTGACTCTTGGGAGTCTGTTCCATAAGACTAAATGCTCTATCTTCAGGCCTTGCGTGCTTCATCGTAGTATTAGTGATGCACACTGTATGAGAGGACCATGTTGTTCTTGAATCAATATTCAGTTGTTGTCGTGGGAGCTTGATCTGTTAAGACCAAAACCTGAAGTTGGTATGTGGAGCTGACTGGGAGTCACTTGAGGACAGGATTAATGCGTTTGTGGGAGCCTGAGTCATAGAGCAAGCAGAAGGCTGCAGTCTGTGCCAGCTGCTGTCTGTATGTCATCCTCGTATGCAGTGATTTGTAGTAGCCCATCTTGGAAGTGATACATGCATGGATTACTGTTGCCCAGTCTTTGTCTGAGGGGGAAGAGATGATCTTTTAGTGAGCTGAAGGTGGAGTAAGTCATTTTTTAAACTGATGTTGCACAATCCATCAAGCTTAGTGAGAAGCAAAAAGGCTTTGTACCCTTTTGACAAATGACGGGGAGGCTGTGTGCCTTTAATGGGAAGTGGAGACAATGCCTTAAGGGAAAGACTTTGACCAGTATCACTTCAGTTGTACCTGTATTCATGCTGCACCATCTGCTCTGCATCCAGGAGTCAATTTCTCTAAAAATTCAGACTCTACTGAAGTGACAGTGATTCCAGTAACTTGATGAATCAAGTTCAAATCCCTGACCTTGACTTCAAGGGTACTTCATGGCCTGAGCCTAGAACTCCAAGTATACCATCTTAGAGCTGTGATATGAGGTGAATTGCTGATTACTTTGCTCCTCTGGCACAAAGGGAACCTCTGTACTGTAAGAGTAAAGCTTATCCATGTAGGAGTGAGCTTCCCCAGGAACCAAGGGCCATCCCAGACTTTTGCCCCTTCAGCACCTAGTACAGTGCCCATTTCTTTGACCTTCTGTGCACGTAGTTGGGCTTTCTTTCAGCAATATGAACATTGGGCAGGGCAGGGGTGGTAGAAGAAAAAAAAATCTCCAAACGAAATGCTTTGCTGTAACAGTGGCACTCCCTGTGGGAAGATGAGAAAGAACAAACTATGTGACATGTTGCTTAATATGCTACTGGAAGGAGCTCAGGCTTTGGTAACAAGGACATTATCAAAACCCGTACAGAGCAGTGTAGCAGAAATGCTAGGTTACTAGTGTTAATATTTGTATTAGTATTTTGCAGACCAGGTTCTTTGGCTGAATTGCTATTTTAAAATTTAAGTTCTCATACCTCCATGTTTTGAAGCAAGAGAGGATCATCCTGATTGTAGGCATATGCCTTTTGCTGTTCCTGTGGAAAACTTGTGGCAAGCTTTATATTGGCTGTGTGTACACATTCAAATAATCTAATTCTCCCAGGTTTGTTCTTCTGATGGAGAAACTTACCCAGAGCTGCACGTACAAACATTTGAATGGTGAGGCCCTGAAGAGTGGAGAGCTTGTAGTGCTAAGGTGCAGCTGGCACATCACTGTGTGCTCTGCAGGCTCCCTTAGTTTGCTTGGTGACAGATGACAGCAGTGCATAGGGCAGCCCTGCTTGCCTGGTCCAGATTACTACCCATAGTCAGCCTGTGTTCCCCTGCAGCACAGTTTGGGGATTGTGAAGAAGGCATGTTTGGCTCCCTGCTGGAGCAGCAAAGTCCAGCGAGTTGCACACGTCTCTTCTGAGAGAAGCCACGGCATGTACAGACTTTCAGTCTCCCAGGAAAAACTCCTGGGAGTTATTTAACCTTAGTTGCTCCTAAGCAGCAACTCTTCCAGGAGAAACTAAATATCTGTACAAGGCCATTATCTCTGAAGGGAAAAAATAGAAGCAATTTGCATGTGCTCAGAGGCCTAGGGGAGTTTGGCAACTAAGTTCTTGAAGTTTGTCTACGCTGGTCATTCTCCATCTTCTTGTAAAACCAGCAGTCAGGTTGCACTTGTTTACTCCTGACCGAGTGATTGAGGCTGTGGGTAGGCATTGTGTAAGCAGTTTTAAAAGAGGGGAGATTGTTCAGGAGCATGCCTTAGCTGTTTTAATTAATTATGCTCCTATACTATTTTATGTGGTGGTAAACCTTTCTTAACTTTAAGCCTGAATGAAACTGGCTTAAAGTTGCAATGGCTTACTCACTTATGCAACTGTAGGGGTAGACTGATATAACAATTATGCCGGTATAAACTGTTCCAATATAATTGTTAGAACTTTCATAGTTTCTAGGGTCAGAAGGGACCTGAGTAGATCATCTAGTCCGACCCCCTGCCATGGCAGGAAAGAATACTGGAGTCAAACGACCCAGCAAGATGTTCATCTAACCTCCTCTTAAAACCCCCCAGGGTAGGAGCCAGCACCACTTCTCGTGGAAGTTGGTTCCAGACCCTAGCCGCCCTGACCATGAAGTAGCGCCTCCTGATATCCAGCCTAAATCTACCCTCTGCCAGCTTGTGACCGTTATTCCTGGTCACTCCTGGCGGTGCTCGTGGGAACGGGGACTCCCCCAGTGCCTGCTGGTCCGTCCCCCCCCCCGACTAGCTTGTAACAGGCCACTACATCCCCCCTCAGCCTTCTGTTTTGGAGGCTGAACAGGTTCAAGTCCTGCAGCCTCTCCTCATAAGGCCTGCCCTGTCTCCTCATAAGGCCTTCCCTGTACATCTTGAGTTAGGCGTGTTCCACAGTTGCACACCCCGCAGGTAGTCTGGTTGCTGTGGCTTCAGACACAGGATCTGAGGGCAGGAGACTGCCTTCTATGCTGGTAGAGATTTTCCTGCTAGGTTCAGGCAACTGGGAGAAGAAAGAAGCTTCCTACCAGCCTGACTTAAATACTTAAGATTGAGAAAATTAGGGATTGAAGCAGAGGAAGGAAGGACAAGGGGGTAGGAATGGGGTTGCAAGGTAAGATGGCTTTGGGGGGGCAGAGGGGGAGAACTGGGTGCCCAGTTCCTTTGAGTGCTTTTGAAATATCAAGTCTTCAGTACTTTGAATCTGCTTTAAATAGTGGATAAGAGAGAAGCTAACAGCTTGATAATTTCATACTATAGCAAGTTTCCTGTGCTAATCTCATGACTATAGAATGGCTGCCTTCAGGAAAGTGATTGCAACAGCCTTCAGTATCCGCTAGGCCCCTCAGGTTCTGCTGTTCAATTCTGAGTGGAAGCAGAGTTTTTCTGGTTCTTAAACCTATTTGTCTTCCTTCTAGGCTTAAGTAGACCAGCATGACTCAGGCAACTTGCACTTTACTAACAGCAGCAAAGTCAGACTTCCACCTACCTGTCTTGGCTGGGTGTTCAGTAGGATGGCAGCCTTCACATGCATTAAAGTATGTTAATTCTGGAGGATTTTCATTCAAGTGGGTGTTGGTAACCCAGCGTTCCTCTTGAACTCCTGTTTGTCCCAACATTTCTACCCTTGGATTGCTAACCATGCAGTAAGCCCCTCATTTCTCTTCAGAATACTTTATCTATATTATGCTGTTAACAGTGCCATATGGATAAAAGCTTGCTTTTCAGGTTGAAGTACACTATATGGGAATGATTTATGTTGAGGTGATGTTATAAATTTAGTTGTACTATCACTGTCTTTTTGGTGCACCCTCATTTATCTGTTGCAAAAACTCCACAAGAACAGACATCTGGTGGGTGCGTCTTTGATGATCTTTTCTTATTCTTAGAGCAACTTTTTTTTTCTTTTTACAGTCTTAAAGAATATTCTCACCTATAATAAAGAATTCCCTTTTGATGTTCAGCCTGTCCCACTCAGGTAAGGAAAGAGGAATTTGTGGATTTGTACATGTACAGGAAACTTGTGCTATTCGGGATTTGTGGTTCTGAATATTCGTGGTGTGAATATTTGAGCGCATGCGCTTTCCATAGTGTATAGTGTTATGGCAGCATCAGTGTCTGTGGGAGCTCTGCACTTGCTGCCTCTGCACTCCTGCCGCCACCAGCATGAGCTGTTCATGAACATAGATGCAGAATGGAGATGTTTATGAACGTATTCACAGATTTCCCCAGTCACGGGGATCTCTAGAACGTATCCCCTGCAGATGGTGAGGGCCTCCTGTACAACCAAATTGGTATGAAAGGTAGTCTTGTCTAGTAGCGAACCTGGAACCCTTCATCTGTTTTCTCCCTTGCCTTTCACATGTGCTGAAGTCATAAAGTTCTTCTGAGCCTAGTGAAAAAAAGTGGGCTCAGTATTCAAAATTAAATGCCACTTCGGAAATTTCGTCCTTAATGTGTCTATCCTCCTGTTGCTTGCATGTTAGCTTGCCAGGGTTAATTAGTTAGTAGGCATGGCACTTGGTTGTATGTTGTGTTACGGTGCAGTGGTGTTGAGCTATACTGGGCTATGGGTTCTTTTGAATTGTAACCTTTATTTTTAAAGCAAAAGCCCAAGTTTTCTGTGTTTCTCACAGGAAGATCTTGGCACCTGGAGAAGAAGAGAACTTGGAATTTGAGGAAGATGATGATGAAGGTGGGGCTGGAGCAGGGTCTCCAGATTCCTTTCCTGCTAGAGTTCCAGGTAGGATAACCAGCTTTGTCCATGTGACATCTCACATGTCGAGGGTAGGGGGGAAACTACATTAAGACTTGTTTATGTGCTGTTTATGAGACAAAGCAGTTTCTAGTGAGTTCTGGTTCATGTTCAGTGCCTTGTGAATGGCTTGATACTGAAGCAGTACATATCCTACAGGAGCTTCTGACTACATACTGAATATGATGGAGTTTATGGATAAAGCATCATAAGCAAGTGCATACTTCTTTGCCACTTCTGTCCCTTTGCTCTTCCTGCACTTTGGAAAGTTTGGATAATGAAGTACAGGCTATGGGAAACTCCAGCTCTGTATGTGAGAAATTCACATTCAGTGCTTCTTCAACAGATTCAAATGAGATTAACTTACCGTACTTTCTCTCATGCAACACTCCCTTAAATAAGATACATACCTTCATTCTGAAAGGCAGAATGAAGGAAAAAAATCTTTCCTTGAAAATATGGGTAAGTAGCAGTAAGTGACTGAGTAGCAGCAGCTAGGGAGTTCATTGTGGTCATTGTGCTGTTCCCTGTGGTGCACATGCAGTGTTACTTGCACTTAAGTTCACCTTCTCCCAGGCTTATGCTACAGAAACTGGTGATACCAGAATTACTTAGTTATAATACATGCCCCAGTGTCCAGGAGTTGGTTTTTGGGGGTTTTTTGGTTTGTTTGTTGTTTTTGGGTTTTTTTTGGGGGGGGGAGAAGGGTACATGTTTTATACAAGAAAATGTGGTATTTGTTCAATTTTGCCATCTGTTCAGTTCAAGCATTTTTATTTAGTACTCTTTATCATGAAGGATGAAACAGTTAGTTATTTTCTTTGAACTTTCTGTTCAACAGTAATTTTCCCTGTTGGCCTCTGAGGGGTGTAGCTTACTAGCTTTTGTGTTGAATCTTTTATGAGAGATGACAGTTTGGCTTAAACTTCCAGGGCTGCAGACTGCATTATTTTTGCCGACTTGATAAAGCATTGCACATTTGAAAGCACATAATGATTGATATGTCTATGTGTTTTAGTCAAGATTTAACCAGTTGCCCTTTTTTTCAGTCCAGTTTAGATTTGGGATTAGGGAGCAGAAAATTTTAATTTAGACATCTTTTGTTTGTATCTCTTTCCTCCCTGAGATCAAAATGGTTAATTTCTGAATTTTGGGAAGGGATTTGGAGATTAGTACTAGTATTATAACCTGTGACTACAAGGAACAAACTGAGATGGGTACTCCATCTATATGAGCAGGGCCCCACTTGGCACTGATAATTTTATATAAAAGATTTCTGCATGCCGTCACTTATTTAGTGTAGTTGTAAAAGCTTAGTGGAAGTGGTGCAGACTTTAACTGACTAGACTTGTAGTACAGTACATAATTACAACATCTGAAATCAGCTCTCTTGCTGTCTCTGCTCTTTGTTATGGGAAATTGTATGTAAATGTGAGTTCTGTCTTGGTTTCAAGTCTAGTGTTGACCATGGCATTGTTTTCTGTTTTCCACTCTATCTATAAGCCAGCTTTGAAACCATATTAATGGACAATACTGTGAAAAAAAACCAGGATGAAGATAATTCTAAGGATTCTAAGAAGCTAATTTTAAGAAATGTTTCTAAAGAGTTTATCTTGTATATAACATAATGAGTCAAATGCTAATGTCTCAGTAAGAAGCTAAATAGCCAGTAAGGTTTGAAGAAGGAGCTACTTTAAAGAAAACAGGCAGCCTCATAAAGAGTAGGAAGGCAGCTTGGTAAAAATGGATGGTATAAAAAAGAAAAAAGCACAACTTTTTTTTAAGTTGCCTTTCATTGATTGATTGTTTGCTAATAGCTGCTTGCTAAGAATTGAGCTGCAGCCTGTAGCTCACTTGCATCCATTATTATTACATGTGCAATTAAACTGATAACAAGAATGAAGCGCATGAACCAAACTGCCTTCCGGAAGAGGGGTTGTTTCTGTTGGGATTCACCAAGGTGCATCAGCAAAGCATTTAGGGGAAGTTTACTTGTCTCCTGCACTGGAAGATCTGCTCTGGAGGTAACTGGTCACCTCTCTCCTGAGCTCTAAGCAGCATCTTGGGAAGCATTCAATTCACATGGACGCAGTATAGCTCTGTTTGGAACAACAAGGAGGTGAATATAGTACTCTTATTTAGCCTTGTTCCCTGGGTGCACCCACAGTTGGATCTGTTTATTGTAGTTACAAATGCTTGCTGCTTTTTATCCCTTGTGAGCTGTCTTGGCTGTGCAGTACTGCCAGAATGAGTTGGGTCCTTCTCCTCCTGGTAAATCGCTAACAAAATGAATTGTTCTGATTTGTCCTGATCAAACACTTCTGTGCTTCCCGAATGAAGACAGTAGGTTGTACAGGTGCACCCAAGGACTTCATACGGTGTGCAAAACTGCCAGAAGAGAGGGTGTGCACCAGGGGGAAAGAACCCAGCTTGACTCTACAGTCAGGTTGAGATGGCCAGATTGACCTAGACCTCTGTTTAGCTGGATATAGAAACCAGAGCAAACATCACGGCCTACCATGCCTTTTTCTCACAGAGACTTTCTTTTTTGGAGGGGTAGGATTGCGCTTTACATAGAGGTGAGGTCGCCACCTCATAAACTAAACACTAACATTTACTTTGTCACACAAATTACTGTCAGTTCACATCCAGCCTTTCACTTAGCCTTTCTTCTTGAAGGCTAAATTAAACTGTCTTAATGCAAGCACACTAAAATGCCTTGAGTTGTTTTTCCGTCTTGGCTGGTTTGAATTTATCTTTCCTGTCGCATGTAAACATTGGTGTGGCACGGCTCTTGACATTATGGCGACTGGTCTGTTTGTCTTCTGGAGTCAGCTCATCATTTTTCTGTGGACAATAAGGCCTCAACCAAACTAAACCATTAACAGAACTTTCTGACCTGAGGCCTGTGAAGCCTAAACACAGTCTCAGGTGAATTAATATGTCTATGTTGTACTTTTCTCACAGGCTTTGCTTCTTGTATGCTTTTAATCCGTATATCATAACTGTATTGTCTAACTGTCCATGATCTTGTCTTCTACATGCATGGCTTCATCATTATCATATGCTACTCCATTCATCCAGGAGCAACTGAAGGTATGACAACCTCTTTATATATTCAGTAACTTTGATCATGTTGATGTTGTTAATGGCATCTTTCATGTACATCTTAATTCCAAATGGCAAAGTATAGTTGTCTAGCAGCGAAAAAGTTTGAGATGTGAAAATCGGGTGAGAAAAGGCTCTGGTGAAGCACATTAGATGGCAGTTTAGAAACTTGGTTCTCTTGTGTGCTTTGTCTAACAGCATTATGACTTGCATGTGTAGCAGGGTTTCCTTTGAGGTGAATGTCTGACTGGATATGTGCTGCTGACTGGAAACCTTTTGTCCAGAAAGTTGTGTTACCAGGGTATCTTGGCAAATACACTGGTACTTCGTTCTTTCATGTTTGATGGCTCCCACAAAAATAAGTAGAAGGTTCCCTTGTCACTTGATCTGGAACCATCGAAGTCTCTCCTGGGTAGCTTCACTTAAAAAGGAGAATGTGAATGCTGACTGATGACTATATGCCTCGGGTTCAAATACTACAAAGAGGTTGCTACGAGCTGATAGCTCCAACATAAAACAAATCTAGTGACTTTGATCCAATTTCTAGTTAATATCACATATATGATGGACTTGTTCTTTGTAAGTGGTTTTAGGGATTAAGGTGCCAGGAGATGGGGCTACCCAAGGGAGGGAGGGAATGGAAGAGTTGAGCTTGAGTCGTATTCCTACTTGGCGGTTAGTAGAGGACTTCGTAGCGTTAGTCCAGCACCCTCTAGAAGCAGCAGATATTAGAGGTTTGTTCTTAATCACTTCAGTCTTTCCAAGAATGAGACTTGGAGAACCACTTGAATCAAATACTTTACTGACAGGCAAAAAAGTTTCCATCCCTGGATAGTGGGGAAAAAATTGGCATTGTGTTGGTTTTTTGTTTTTTTTTGCCTTTTGACTGGGCCTCTCTTCTCTGCAAATGACTTTGGTGGGCCTCTTTCTATTTTTGGGTCAGCGCAAGATGGGAAACGCATCTCTAAACCTTTCAGGAGTAGGGAGAGGCTGGTGAAGTACAAACCCTCATTTCCTAAAAATAACAAAATGGAGAAGTGTCTCTCATAAATATAGCATAAAAACACATGGCAGCCTGAAGCGGGGTATAGGTATATACACACACTAATAGAAAATAGAATATTTATCTCTTGTATAATAAAAATCTCCAGTTAATTACCTCTGTTTTTTAGTGCTGTTAGGATTGTCCAGTTAAATCTTTATTAGTCTATTCCTCATTCTCAAGTTTAAAACCTGTCCCATTAACATTAAGTGCTGGGGACCAGATTCCTCCTTGGAAGGAAAGGGAGTATGCATGTGCATGCAGTTGTAACCCATTCTTCAGTGTACAGCATGTTTCTTTGTAGTGGCTGGTGCACAGTGGCTGTGAGTCTACTACAGCCACTACCAGGGTAGTAACAAAAGTCCTTGCTGGCTCCCAGCGGTGGCTAGATGGACATACGGCTCTCACGGAAGTCCGTGCAAGCTGGACAACACAGTTGTGAGGAGAAACATGTGATCCTTTCAAAGCCTGCCTCTGCTAGTGGTCTGAAAAATCTTAGGTTCTCCAAGTCTCAAAACCTTTTTAAATCTCAGTAATTGTTTTTTTTTAAAACTGACTTAATTTTCTCCCTGCTCCTGACCTCCACCCCGAGAGAGGTTTTTTTTCATTATTTATTTTTATGGCATCCTACAATTTGCAATAAGAATAAAGCTTTAAATTAAATACGCTCATGTCTTTGATTACTATTTCTCTTAGGCATGTAAAACTTTTAGTGGTAATAACACCAAAGCATGGATTAAAATTTCCCCATTTTCTCTAACATCAGCATGCAGGAAAGAGCCTGCGGCTGGTTACAAGGGTCTCTGACTTTCAGTGCTCCTGACAACTTAGACTTCATGGAGACTGCCAGCTGTGCTAACTGTATACCTCGACATTAGAGGGATTCCTTTTTGCTCTCCGTCTGAGGATAAAAACTTACTTGATTTTCTTGATGTTTAGCTGGAAATGATTTCCCCAGAACTGAGGGAACATGAGAGTTGCACACATTTTTTTAGTTTATTTTTTTTGTGCTGCTGCCTTTTTGAAGTCCATTGCTTGTAGAACCATGAATGAACACTTCTCCAGAAAACCCTTTTTTTTTTCTTTTTTTTTCCTCCTGGTATTTCTCTGATTTCAGTGGGTAGTGGGGATCATATTGATATTGCATTCCCTTCTCTCCATTGAAAGGTGGATGAATCAGCGGACTAAGCATTGCATATGAAATGCCTGGACTCACTGCAGCCACAGATTATAATTCCAGCAGATGAGATTTAACCCTTTAAAAGTTCCATACAATTTAGTGTGCATGCAAACCAGAGACCTTAAAACCAAGGGTCCTGTCTGCTCTGCTTGATGTTAAGACCCACAACACTTCCTGCTAAAGGGTGATTTTTACCTTAGTGTTGTCCAATGGCAGGCACTGATTTATCACTTTTTACCCCAGAGGTGGTTGCTTTTTAGTGTGATATAATAATATTGGCCAAATATAAAATGAAGGTTATGCTTTGTAGCGTATGTGTCGTGCTTTGAAGTTGTAAGTGTCATCTGGATGAGACTTCTGGACTCGATACAAAAGGAACCTGATCCCTGGTTTTAGTCCACTAACGCTGATAGTGGACAAAGACTTTTGCAGACAAGGATGTTGAGTAGGGTGGGGGCCTTTCCTGTTGGAGTCCCAAAGGGTTAATGACTTGATTTGCTGTCTGTTGCCAGGAACTCTATTACCCAGGCTGCCATCTGAACCCGGGATGACATTACTTACCATCAAAATTGAGAAGATTGGTTTGAAAGATGCCGGTCAGTGCATTGATCCTTACATCACAGTTAGTGTAAAAGGTAATTTTTTTCTTGCTTTCACATTTTCATTTCTGCTGCACTTGGGGAGAAATGCATTTGACAGAAACAGTATTACACTTCAGTGTGTGGTGACAAATTTGTTGAAGAGCCTTACTTGCTCTCTATTTATAGTAATACTTTACAAAGCTTCCAGTTAATCAAAGAGTGAGAAGATCAATTTTGCTTTTGATTAGCATCCTGGATCTCCCCATCACTGGCCATCCATCAGCCAGTTTTGGAAGTGATGTGCTTTGCTCTGGGTTTTTGTGTTCACATTCAGCTGTCAAGCCCTCTGCTTCAGTTGCTTCTAAATGTGAAGTCTCTTCTATGTAAAGTCTAATATGGAGCCCAAATCCTGCCCTCTCCTACACCGGCATGCACCTGTGCACGCATGCACACTGTTTCTTTCCATGAGCTGCTGAAGATGCAAAACATTTGTGTTTAATGATGAGGCTGTGACTCTTCAGCATTATTCTTAGATTCGAATTACCCTTCATGTCCTATCTCTCGCCCAATTAGTCTCTGTTAATTGGTTGTTTTGTTTCTGCCTCCAGCTGGTTTAGAGATCAAGATTTGTGGGGACAGTGGCTACAGTTAATGTCTGGCAACATCCACTGTGGCTTAAATCAAGCATGAAAAATGCAAATGATTTCTGACCAATAGTTAAAAAACAAGCTGCTAATATTGTTCTGATGGTACTGAAATTTGTCCTTAATTCAGGAGCAAGTATCCTACAGATTTTTCTGATCTTCTCTGCTTCACAGAATGTTATATGGTACCCATTCCTATTTTTATAGCTTTTTACAAACATGAAAACTAGTAACTGCTAAATTTCAGAATTAAAAAATCACTGGTAGGAGGTAGGGGATTATGTATATGTGGTAGGCAAGCTTTTTGTGGGAAATCTTGCATCTCAGCTTTGACCTACAATGTACATGGTGGTCTTTTCCTGAGCTCCCCCAAACAGAGAATGTTATGGTGCAGATATGTGGTAAGTAGGAGCTGTCTGTCACGTACTTGGATGCCCTCCAGGGACACTAAACTACCTCTTTGCTAATTAAGGGGATATGGGTTGTCTTTGTACTTTAATTTCTCTCCCCCCTCCCTGCCGTGAAGTTTCAGGGTAAGAATCTATTCTGAAAAGTAACCAGACTGCCCTTTGTTAATAAAAACAGTGTGTCTTGTGCCATTGCCTTAACGTGTCTTTCCTGAGTTGGTTACATTTATACATTTTTTTTTTTTACACTGGAAGTTATTGTGTATACATAATATACCTACATAGAGACATAAATGGCCACCAGTCCCAGTATGGAGTCCAAGCATCCAACCAGTATCTTCTGGGTGGCTCAGTAGTAGTAGTGGATTTATTTATGAAGTATGCTGCAGTAGTGCCCAGGTCTCCAGTCAGGGCCTCAGTATGCTGTACATACTAAAAATGGCAGCATCTGCTCCAGAGCGTTGTCTTTCCACTTGATGAGACACAATAGCGGACAGGTTTAAAACTGGTAGAAAGGGTGAGAGATCATGTATAATAGTGAACCCATTCTAGGCATGGTATGCAGCAGTTTTGCCAGTTCTGGCTTGCACTTGAACAGCATGCTTGTTAACTTGTGCTGGCTGACTGACTGAACAGAATCCAACTGGCTGTCTCATCGCTGCCTGGCTCTGAAGGGTCTGTAGGATTGAAAAATAGTGAGCACTGCTTCTGGTCAGTACAACAAGCAGAACTGACTCTGATTGCATATAAGTGGTGGTCAGTGGAAAAGGTGGCAACTGACAGATGTTTATTTAAAGGACTTGGATCTGATTCCCAAGCCCAGCAATCACACCTCTTGCCATGCCATGTGCATGGCAGGAGGTGAGATTTTTGGGATTGGGAATTGTATCTCAATTGTGCCGTGTTGGCTGGTGCAGGGAGCAAGCTGAAAGCTGTATGCCCAATGATTAGCTAATCGTGATCTGGGGATCTACTGTGGCAGTTTGAGCCAGACCCCAGTGTAGTCCTAGAGCCAACCAATCATCTGCTGATTGTCAGCCAGCAGGGACTGCACCAGGACTGGTTCTGGCCTGCATGCTGTCCCCCTACCACACATTCAGTTTTGAAAATGTGATAAAAAACCACCCACAAAATTATTGCACATTTTTTTGAAATAATACTTTTGTGACATTTTTCCTGTTTTTATTGCACCATTAATTGACTGAATATGTGGTTAGGTTGCTATTTTCAAGATGTGATTAACCGGTCAGTCATGTCTTAGCATCTGCCAGGGGCCCGTTTCTAAAAGTAGAACTTCTAAAGTCTGTGTGTCTTTGTTAGATAGAATTTTGGAGCACCTTTCAAGTACTGAGAAGTGTCCCCAGAACTAAGTGGGAACCTTTATTGATGGTGTAAAGAGAATGTCCATTTAAAATAAAATGAGCACAAATGGTTTGGGATTTTGACCTTTTAGGAAGGTAAAGGAATAGTGACTGTGTAACATTCTAGGGGATATTGTAGGACTAGGAGTTATCTGGTTACCACTTTGCAAATTTGAACAAAAGAACATCTTTAGACAGATATCTGAAAGATATTGGATACAGGTTACGAGGGTGTGTGTGTGTGTGTGTGTGTGTGTGTAAATGAGGCTTTAAAAATGTTTTCAGTACTTGGAATCTAAGAGTGCTATCCTTTTCTTTCCTACAGATCTCAATGGGATAGATCTCACCCCTGTACAGGATACTCCTGTGGCTTCAAGGAAAGAGGACACATATGTTCATTTCAACGTGGACATTGAGATCCAGAAACATGTTGAGAAACTAACTAAAGGTGGGTAGTAATAGCTAACTGAGGCAGTGTCCACCAACCAGCCGTCAGTGTTGTGGACAGAATGAAGTTCCCTTTTCTGCAGAGAGGCCAGGTCCCAGCTGTACTAGGGTAGGGCTTAACAGTCATACAAGGGTGTAAAGTAGAGTTTGACATCATGTCTATCTGCTGGAAACCATCAGCTGACTCCTAGGAATAAGGAGAAATAAAAGCCAATAAAAGAGCAGTATTCTCCTCCACTTTGTATATAGATCCTCTTCGTCTTTCCATTTGTTTAGGTCAACAATGGTACCTAGCTGTGAGTAAGAGTTGGGGGGGACAAGTGCATGTGAGTAATTCTAGCATTTTAAGAAACATTATTTTTTCCCTACAGAATTGGATGACTTGAAGTAAAAGAAGCAATTGTCTTTGGTATATATAGAGCATGTTTGGTGGTGGGCATATTTTCATGCTAAGCAATCTATTGTAAGGCAAGAGCTCTTTTTTTTTTTTCTATGTCATTTTTTCTTACTCTAGGTGCAGCTATTTTCTTTGAATTCAAACACTATAAGCCTAAGAAAAGGTTTACCAGCACCAAGTGCTTTGCTTTCATGGAGATGGATGAAATTAAACATGGAGCGATTGTTATAGAACTGTAAGTGACTTAGTATGCCGTTGGATCTATGCTGTAGTTGCCAGTGACATATTGCAGAGCAGTGGTTTTCAGCCTTTTTTCTACCAGGACCCATTCATAAAGATTGATGGCCAGTCCTGACTGTAAATAGTTTAAGTAGAAAACAGCCCCCATGCCCCAGCCCCCTCTAGTGTGTGGGGTTAGGGGGTGGGTGGGTGTAGGGTATAGGGGGGCCTAAGTAGCCCCTCGTAAGCTGGCAGAGTTCTAGCCTACAAAGGAAAACTTAGTTTTCCATGTTTTTCTCTTTTAAAGGAGAATCCATTTTTCAAGTTTATTCATGACTCTTTCATATATTCTTGCGACCCATTTTTGGGTTGTGACCCACAGGTTGAGAAACGCTGCTATAGCAGGACTGGATTACAGCATAGTATTATTGGCAGATGCCTCCAGTCCTTTCTCACAGCCTTATGGCTTGATATAGTTATTGATTACCACATCTGGTATAAAATACAAGTTCCTCTTTGTCTGTTCCTGAATTATTTGTCATTTTATTTTTATCTTCTTTAAAATACAGTTACCAACCAGAGTGTTTGGTTTAGAACTAACTTGACAAATTGGAAAGAAGGTATCGGGTTACATAGGATTTCTGCATTTTGAATCATAGGTAAAGCCATTGGTTCTGATTCTATCAGCATATTAAAAACCTATTGACTGTAGCACAGAACTTCTTTGAAGGGAATCCCTAAGGCTTCAAATACAAGAATAAACACTAGACATTTAAAACTGTTAGATATGTCTCAGAGGGAGGTAGGGAGGGAGAGCTAAGAAGTTTTTCCGATGCTTTTATGATACTCCTATCGCATCTATGGAAGTGTTTTAAAATACAAAGTAATTATGGGGGGAAACCTCAGATAAATTTAATACAAGCATTTTGCAAGACCGTCTTCTAAACTTAAATGCTTGGTCTGAATTAGGAACTTTAATAGGTTCCAGATGTGTTTTAAATATGGAGAAAGGCAATGGAAGACTATTGGGCAAAGTAAGGTAACAGAATATTGTGGAAATGACTGCAGGGGTTTTTTTCCTCCTTCACACAGACTCTTAATTCATTCACCTCTGTCTTGTGCTGAAGTATTCCAGTGAAAATGAAGAATCTACATTGAGTTGCTCCATATCAACTGTTTTCATATCATTGTTGATTTGGGTCAGTACCCTTCTGGGTTCTTGGCATACTGTGGCAGAGGGATACGAGTAGCATCAGAAGTACGCAAGGATGGTTTTAGTCTCAGACATTAGTGCTCGTTTCCAACTTTTTTTTTTTGTGGTTGCAGGTACAAAAAACCCACTGACTTTAAAAGGAAGAAACTGCAACTGTTGACCAAGAAACCACTGTATCTTCACCTCCATCAAACATTGCACAAGGAATGACCCTTTTGTGAGACTTCTATGACCTAAACCACTTGCTACAAATCACAGTATCTCTGCATTTGTGTGTTTGTGTAGCACACTCATCCTTCAGCAGGCAGGCCAGTGGCTGTACTCATGCCAGGAGGCCAACTGGGACCATCACATACTGCACAGCAATACCACAGAGTCAAATGTCAAGCCTACCCTTCAAGTACAAGTTTATTCCTGTACCTTCTGGATACAGGTCTTATCCCAAGTATTCTAAAGAAGCTTTTGACTGATTTCTCTGCATAATTGAGCAGTTCATAAAAAAAAACCAAAAAAACCACTGCAAACTTCAGTTTTATACCTTACCATTGTTAACTTTTCCCCCTCAATCTCTACTAAAGATGGAAGGGTGTCCCTTTTTGCCAAACCTGATACAGCAATAAAGACACGGCAGGTTATGTAACCCGTTGACATTTTGTTGTGCTGTTGCAGCACTCTCATCAGCATATGAGTCCTCTCCTTGGATTGATTGGGAAGGTAGGGGGAAGTGATGCTAGAAAGGGAGTTTTCAAAGATGAATGTTAGTGCTGTGCCTGAGAGAGGTTAAAAATAGGGAGGATGCTGGTCAAAGAGAGACTCAATCCAACATAAAAATGCTACCCTAGCAAATTTGTTTACAAGCCTTATTTTCTTATCTGGCTCTGGGGAGTGACTGATGAGCTGCAAAGGAGACAACCCAGTGATGGCAACTGATTTCTCTCAATCCTGTTCCTGTAGTAATTTGATATGCATCATCTGGTTTAAGTGACTTTCAGGTAAAACTTTCATGTTAAGTGCTAGAATATAAATTCTGATTGCTCCCTTCAATAGCTAAATCTTTTTTTTTTCTTCCCAATACTACTTTCCCACTTCCCCTAATAAAAGTGGATGGTAAGGGGAGATATTGGTTTGCTACACAGATTTCAGTGGTAACAGAGTTGGTCCCCTGATTTGTCAACAAAGCCCAAATTATTAATGGTGATCTGGCTAACTCAAGCTAGTGACTGAAGATGTACCCTACATCAGAAACTGCTGTTTTTCTGAAGCTGATTGTGGATCCTTGCATACCAACCTCTGTTTGTATGCAAGTCTGGATATTTACTTTGACATTACCTTTTTTTATTCAAGTAGGTAGATAGGATTACCATTTATTTTCTATATTATTGAGATTCATAATGTAATAAGCTGCAGGTCATTGGCTTATTATAACATGAATATCTGCATCCACCTTTTCCCTTAAAGGGAAAGGTATAGAACCCATTCAAACATTTCATATATTCAATGAGTGGAATATTTAATACAGTACTTTAAGGTCTGTGCTTCATGTGTATCTTAAGTAGCGCCTACATACACTTTGCTATGTTAACAGAAGACCCAGCACCAGGACAACGCAGGGTTAAATGTTAGCTTTAATAATGTGGATGTAAATATGCTAGTTATTCTTTTCCTTCTCTACCATGTAACTAGCTCTAGAATACTGTTTACAGTGAGTAAAATGAAAAAGATTTCGCACTGCTCGTGGCCTATTCAGCTGTTTGCTGGAGTGTTCCTTTTGGCCTGTTGAAGGGAACTGTGACTCACCGGGTGGTTAAAAACAGGGTATGTGTGAAGTTGGAAGCTGAAGTTTCATCTTGTCTTCTTCCCTTTCTGCTGTTGTGGCATAATTGTGAAAGAATTAACCTCACCGATCAATTATTTTGTAGTTTTCCCAACACCAAGCATACTTGACTGGAATTTCACTAATGGTTGAAGAGCTTAACAAGTGCAGTTTTCTTTTCCTGTTAACAGTTCTTAAGGGAACCCAGTTTTAACCTTTTAGAACAGAGTATTAAGCTGTAAACACAAACACTAAACTGGTGATTGATTTATAATATGTGTAAATAAATGGACAATGGTGTTCCTCCACTGCGTATCTCGTAGCATTGGAAGGCTAAATGCTCACTAAAATCACAGGATCTTTTGGCTACAGGAATACAACTTTTCTTTCCATAATACAAAAATATGTATAGCCCCAATCAAGCAAAGCAATTGGTTAACCTCTGAGAATATGAATAAACCCAGTTAAGTCAATGGCTGTATTCATGTGGATCAATGTTCTGCTGTGTCCTGTAGCCTGGTAAAGGTTCACTGTAAAATGGGAGCTTCTTTCTGCGGTGTACGTTCATGCATCAGAGTACTAGCACTGGTTCATAACTAGTAAATGTTCTGGTACCTACTATGATCATTAATCACAAGGGAGATTGACAAGTATATCTGTTACCTCCTTCAAAAAGGGCAGGGGACCTGCGGCTTAGGCTTGTAAATCAGCTGGTACAACATAACTGTAACTACTGCAGACTCCAGTAGATATACCAGGCAGCTCAATTGTTGTAAAGCAGGATTAAAGTTGCAATGGTTTTGCTACATTTGATAATGGGTATCAGTTGTTACATTTGTCTCCTTCTAAACTGTACTCGCACGTAAGAATTTACTTCTAAAGCATGTAATCTTTTCTTAAATGGGAGAATCTGTTGAAAGGTGCTAGCATTGCTCCAAAGGGAAAAATAGTCACTTTTAAACTTGAAGGAGGTCACTTTCCAATACAGGTGTCTATTCAAGTTAATGCTTAAGGAGACGGGGGCACAGGTGGTATTCTCCTCTCTTCTTCCGGTGAGTAGGTGGGGACAGTGACACGAGGCCTGCATTGGCGATGTCAATGCAGTTGGTGCTGCCAGGCAAGCCTTGGGTTCCTAGATAATGACTCATGCTTTTGGGTAGGGGACTTGCTGGGGTGGGATGGGCTTCACCTCTCTCCTAAAGGCAAGCGTGTCTTCTCTTCCAGGTTGGCTGATCTCATATGGCGAGCTTTAAACTAGCCTTGCTGTGGGAGGGGACCGCAGGAAGATGTGGAGACGCCACCTGAGCAAGACAGGTGACAAATGCAAGGAGTGCCCAGGTAAGAAACAGGGGTCCAGACGGTCTCCCAAATCAGGGGGTGGCACACGCAGCTAGGCAAGGCCTTAAATGCCTGTATACCAATGCTTGTAGTATGGGGAACAAACAGGAGGAACTCGCCCTCAGAACAGCCAGTTCAGACCCAGACATAATAGAGCTTACAGAAATGTGGTGGGATTCATCCCACGACTGGGCAGTTAGCATTAGGGGCTATAGGCTTTACAGGCAGGATAGAGAAGGAAGGAAAGGTGGGGGTGTGGCGCTCTATGTCAAGGAGCAATACACATCCTCTGCCAGCAGAACAGGGTAAGAAGAGGGGCAAACTGAAGTGCTCTGGGTCAAGATACAAGGGGGCTGTGGGGAGAGGGATCTAACGGTGGTGGTCTACTACAGACCCCCCCAACCAAAGGGAGGAGCTGGACCAGAAATTTTTGGGCCAGCTTGCAGAGGCACTTAAGGCAAGGGATGTAGTTGTCATAGGCGATTTAAATCACCCGGACATCTGCTGGGAGGAACAGTCAGCCAGGTCAGACTGTTCTAGGAGGTTCCTGGCTGAGATACAGGACCTCCACTTAATTCAGGAGGTGCACAGTCCCACCAGAGAAGATGCCCTGTTGGACCTGGTCCTGGCCACAGGCGACGACCTGGTAAGGGGCCTCCAGGTCCTCGACCACCTGGGTGATAGCAATCATTGCTTGCTGGAATTCACCATCCAGCACAAGGTGTCAAGGGCCTGCAGCAAGGCGGTAGCCCTAGACTTCAGGGGGGCCAACTTCAACGAGTTGAGGAGATTAGTGGGAGAGGCTCTGGGGTTCTTGAGAGCAGGGGAGCTCAGTGCCCAAGATGAGCGGTCATTCCTTAAGGAGATGATACTCAGGGCCCAAGGGGTGACCATCCCAACAAGAAGCAAGGGGGGATGGAGTGCCCAAAAGCCCCCCTGGCTCACCAAGGGTGTCAGGAAATGCCTGATTGCCAAAAAGGCGGTGTACACCCAGTGGAAAGGGGGTGCTATCCCCAAAGAGGAGTATACCTCCTCTGCTCGGGCCTGTAGGGGGGCTGTCGGGAAAGCTAAGGCAGACATAGTGCTAGGACTAGCATCCAAGATCAAAGATAATAAAAAGTCTTTTTTCAAATGTATAGGGAGGATAAGGCACTGGGAAACGTGGGGCCCCTGCAAGATATGCTGGGCAATCTGGTGGTTGCGCCAGAGGAGAAAGCAGACCTCTTTAACCAATTCTTCACCTCTGTTTTCTTGGGCAGGGACCGAGACTTCCCCGCCGTGATGCAAGACAGACTCGAGGGGAACGCCTCCAGACCTCAGGTTGGGGAGGACCGGGTTAGAGAACTTCTGGAGGGGCTGGATGTGTTCAAGTCAGCGGGTCCAGATGCTCTTCACCCCAGGGTGTCGAGGGAGTTAGCAGGGGTCATTGCAGGGCGCTTGGGCCAGATGCCAGATGATTGGAAGATAGCCAACATGGTCCCCATCTTTCAAAAAGGGAAGAGGGAGGACCCAGGCAACTATAGGCTCGTCAGTCTTACCTCGATCCTGGGGAAACTCTCCGAGAAAATCATCAAGGAGCGCATCTGCAATTGGCCGGCTTCAGGGATGATGCTCAAGGGCAACCAGCATGGTTTCATTAGGGGCAGGTCATGTCAGACCAACCTGATTGCCTTTTATGATCAGGTCACAAAAGCACTGGATGCAGGTGGATGTAGTCTTTCTAGACTTCAGCAAGGCCTTTGACACCATCTCCCACCCCATCCTCGTTAAAAAACTAGGCAACTGTGGCATTGATGCCTACACAGTCAGATGGATTGCAGATTGCCTGAAGGGTTGTACTCGGCGGGGG
>NW_017728943.1:69085053-69104664 GCF_001723895.1 Crocodylus porosus | reverse complement strand
GAGAGCACGGAGGCAGAAAGGGATCTTGGAGTCATTATTGACTCCAAGATGAACCTGGGCCGACAATGCGAGGTCATGGTTGGCAGGGCTAACCGGACCTTGTCGTGCATCCGCAGGTCCATCTCAAGCAGGGCCAAGGAGGTGATCCTCCCCCTCTGCGTGACACTGGTCAGGCTGCAGCTGGAGTACTGTGTCCAGTTCTGTGCGCCCCACTTTAGGAGGGATGTGGACAACATTGAGAGGGTCCAGAGGAGGGCCACCCGCATGATCTGGGGACAACAGGGCAGACCCTACAGTGAAAGACTGTGGGACCTGAACCTGTTCAGCCTTCACAAGAGAAGGCTGAGGGGAGACCTGGTGACCGTCTATAAACTCACTAGGGGGGACCAGCAGGGTTTGGGAGAGACTTTGTTTCCCCTAGCGCCCCCTGGCATAACGGCCACAAGTTGTTGGACAGTAGGTTTAGATTAGACATCTGTAAGAACTACTTCACAGTCAGGGCAGCTGGGAAGTGGTGCTGGCTCCTACTCTGGGGCTCTTTAAGAAGAGACTTGATGCTTACCTGGCTGGAGTCATTTGAGCCCAGTTTTTCTGCCCAGGTTGGGGGTCGGACTTGAAGATCTACAAGGTCCCTTCCGATCCTACTTCTATGATTCTATGAATTAATTATACGGGCTAGCTCGCCAGTCTATTAAAAAAAACCCCAAAAAACAGCATTTGAACTACCTTTCAGCTTAGAGAAATACTTATACACTTCCTTGTGCATTTAACTTGATATTTCATGTACCATGTTTGTTTTAATAGGATTTGTATTAACTAATTCACACTGGGTGTCTCTATTGCATAGACATCACTTGTGTTTGCAATTTTTTATTCTTCATGAGCTGACTTTCATTGAAAAACTCCCCTTCCCCCAAACAGACTGTTGCTTGTCACAAAACAAACACAGGTTTGTTTACATAATGGCCAACAGTTCTGCTTTTCATCTTAAGTCTTCATACACAGCACCGTAAAGATTGTATGTAATACCTGAAACTGAAGTCAAATGGCTATTTGCATTTTGGCAGGAAAGCTGTAGTATAACATGTAGTTGTCCTTTTCCATTATGTTTGACATCCTGCTTGTTCTCCAGTTCTGGTTCCTTTCTGACCATCAAAACAAAGGACTGAAACTTGCTACTCAGTGCAGCCAGACAGCTAGTACTACTTACTGACCATGTTGAAGTACACATTTTAAATAAGAAAGTAAAGTAACATTGATCCTCACCCTTTCATTGTCAAGTGAAATCCCAATTTTTTTAAGTATATAAAACTGAACTGAAGCAGTCTGGTCTGTTGCTTTTTGTTCATCAAGTTTTGGCCTACGACAACCTGGAATGAAGTAAAGCTTACTAATGTAGAGCTTTAGAGACAGTGGCAAATATTCCAAGTGTGAAGTTCTGCTTTCTTTTTCAGTTGCCTTTGTTTAAAATAAAGTGCTGCACATCTAGCTACTTAGCTCTATGACTACAGACTTCTTTTGGGTATCCTCATGGGCACAGGTGACGGCCAGCAGCCTTAGGGCTAGAGGCAGCAGTTAAGAGACACCACACTTTATAAACAGCTTGTTAACTAAGTTCCAATTTCCAGTCTCCTTGTATTTGTGCATCTCACAGAAGCTTCAAAACCTACAGCTCTCTTGCAAACACATTAGCTTTTTAAGTGCTGTCAACTACCACTAACATTATAACGCAGTTGTGACATGTATCAGTGGCTAACTAGCTTTTTTTCTTTACAATGGCAGATATTAGCTGATGATGAGAAGGGACATGCTCTGAAAATGGAAGGCAATATGTAAGCAAATATAGAGGTTCTCTTGACAGTAATTGACCTGGATCTAGATTCTTACTGTAAAACAAGTTATGTAATTCATATTTAGCCTTGCTTACAAAATAGGCTTATCTCTTGAACCTGAGGAGGTTAAGGTATTTGAGATACAAGCCACCTGGATGAAGTTACACTTATGCTCCAGTTAATGAATCAGTGTCTCCACCAGCAGCAATTAACTTGGGGCTAGAATAAAATCTTCAAAGGGTAGCAAAAGCCATTGTGCTGTCTTTATTAGAATCTTCTGAGTACAGCGTGTTTTGTGCACCCGATCAAAGATCAGCCACCTGAAAAATATGTATACTCTGTATGTAAGTCACTGGTCTACAGTAACTGCAGGTTAATAATGTGATGGAGAAGGCAGATAGGGTAGCATTTTACTTAAAAAGTTATTTCCACAGGAAACATTCTGATTACATATTTCATGAAATTAAGTCATCACCAACTGGTTACATAGGTTACATTTAATTAAAACCAGCCACACAGGTACTTTTGTATTGCACATTTAGAGCTGCAGGTGGCCCACAGCTGTAAGAAGCAGGTTCAAGTCTATCACAAAATGATTCTTGCAGGCCAAGTTTAAAAGTGATCATAAATGCATATTAAATGTTGGTAGCAACAGGGGAAATCCATCCTCCAAGTATTGTACTATACTGAAACCAAGTCTAAGACCAAATTAAAAGGTAGTTCTCCTTTGAAGCTACTGAGAAGTCTCACTGGCAGAAAGGTGCTAGAGTCTATTCCAACGAGCTGCTGGCCAGAAATGCAAGTTAAGGTTTCTGTTCTGGGGGTTGTGTGTAGTCCCTTGAGCCTGCTGGCGATGGTGGACGCAGAGAGCCTGGTGGGTAGTCTCTAGGTCCAGCTGGAGGCAGGTCTCTGTTTGGAGGAAGTGGTGGATAGTCCCTTGGACCATGTGGGTGTAGGGGTAGCCGTGGGCCAGGAGGATAATCTCTTGGGCCAAGAGGGCCCAATGGTCTGAAAGGAGGGGGTCCACGTATATATCCTCTTGGATCCGGAGGTGGCAGAGGACCAGGAGGCAGTTCTCTCATTCCTGGTGGGCCAGGTATGTAGTCCCTTGAAGCTGGAGGTGGTGGAAGAGGACCACGAACTAGAAGGAAAGGAAAAGTCTGAATAGTTGAACCAGCACTTAAAATCCATTAAGGTACTGATTGCCCCTCATTGCACTTGTTGGGGATGAGGGCAGCAGGATTTCATGCACATATTCTTTCCAATTTTAGCCTGACATCTTCAGAAAGTGTGTAATTATACATAAAAGAGAATGCACGCATATGCATTGCAGGCTATAATTTCCATCCTGATGGGTTTTTTGCCAGCTAGTTTCCTTTTACATTTTCAACTGCCACATCACTCTTGGGCAGCAAAGTAATTGAGGTGAAAGCAGGACCCTTAAAGATGCATTTAAAAAGGTTTCTCACTGTTGGAGGAGGATGGGAAGGAGGTACTATTGCTAAGGAAAAGGGCAGGGCCAGAGAAAGTCCAACTCCAGCACAAGGCAGTGCATGCATACCTAAGGGCAGAGGAAGGGGTCGAGGCCCATAGTGTCCACGTAGAGAAGGTGGTGGTCCAAATTTAACTGGCGGTGGTAGAGGTCCAGTCACCGGAGAATTCATTATGGGTGAATTCCCAATTCCAGAGAAAGATGGAGGACCCTTCAGCCCTGGATTAGCCTGTGCAAAAGTGGTTTGAATCTTGAATGCACAAAATTGTAACAAAACAGTAAAATCTCTACCCCAAAATGCCCAGAGTTAGAAGCAAACAGCAAAGGACAAGTTGCCAGGACTCCTAGTTCCCCTATGCAATATACAGCCTCCAACGGTGGATGCATACTGGTTAGTCCACTCAGGACTGCACACATGCCTTTGAGATAATTGGATTGTGTCCTAGGGTAGACACTATCAACTCCCAGTACTTTTAAAATGACCCTGAAGTTATATGGCAGTGTTCCTATGGCACTTAAGAAGAGGCCTGGAGCCTTATATACTATATTAGGAATGTATACAAGGTCCTTGACACCACAGATACAAGATTTCATAAGATTATTCACCCTTAATGTAAGTGTCTGCATGCAGTCCTTAAGGCTGCAACATAGGTAAAACATCTGCTATGTAATCAGATAGTGGTTCTGTGTCTCTAAGTGCATGTTAAAATAAACATTTACACAGAGGTACAACCCATGGTTAGTTTTGCAGAGCATACAGAAGTTTAGAACACCATGCCCTTTATTCCATTCTCCAGTCAAAGCAGGGAGTAAAAAACCAGCACCACATCCAGCCTCTTAAGTACTCACTGCATCTGTTTCAGGAGATGAGGATGGAGCAGGAGATACATAAGGGACTTCAGACTCTTTGGGACAGTTTTGCTTTTTTGGTGATAAATAATGACAGGGAGCAGGATACAGACAGAACAGAACATGATACAGTTAAGAAATAGCAAGTATGGCATGTGACATAAATACTACCCAAACTATTCTCTCAGCTGAACAAAGGAGTTCTCATCTTACCGCTCCATCCAATGCTGTGGAGGGCGAGGAGGTTCTGGGCCCACTGCTGATCAAGGCTGCTACCGCAGGGCCAAGATCTGGAAAAACAGCCCAAGTTCCATGTTACTGTACTGCTACATTTGGAAGAGGAGCATGGTCTATCAAATTCACTGTTGAGTAACCAGTGACATGGTTGACAGACTGGACTGCTACGTGGTTGCAGCCTGTGTAACTCACCTGGAGCAGACATTCTTCCAGATAACTCTGGTGGCCTCCTTGGTGCTGGAGGACCATCTACCATGGTGCCTTAAAGGGAAACATGCATGAGGCACATGCTTGTTTGTTCAATTTATTATACAACAAACATCCACATCTATTTACCATACCTCTCATTATTACCACTAGGGAAAGAGTGAAAACTTGAGGCAGTTTCTTCTTCAACCCTTTAATACCAAGAGGCTAATCCTATATTCTCCCCAGCGACCCAGCAGAGGAAATGCAAAAAACTTAGTTGACCAACACATCAGAACCACCAAAAATAAGCAGATTGCAAAGTGTTTCCTTATGAAGTAACCCATAATGTTACATCAAGTTGACTGTCGCTTTTTAAAGTGGCCCTAAAGTACACGTGAACAGAGCCAGCACTTTCCACCATTTTCACCTGCACAAAACTTGTTCTGGGTATACAGATACATTTACAAGCATCCATGACAACATTGAACAGGCAAAACTTGGATTGCTAGCTAAAACCAAAGTCTACTAAAATCATTGCTCTTGCCAGGGAACTTGTGGTCTCAATAATATTGATAACTTTAAACAATTTATACTTGGACTAACTTGCATAAGAAAGATAACCTGCAGAGCTAAAAATAAAGATTGAGATGAGTCTGGAAGCTGGTTCTGGATGGGTTTCTTGGCATTTTTTGTTTTGGTAGGGACATTCCAGACTATCATTCTGACAGCACAAGTTGTATCCAAAGACTTTCAAAAGGGGAAATAAATGTAATTTAAAAAGGATAAGTGACAAAATCCATTTCTGTACAAAATGCCCCTCAGCCTGTCTAAAGAAAGGCATTTGACATATTTGCATGTTTGACCTAGGCTCCCTCTCAGTTCACTAGTAACATTTTCCTGGGACAATAAGCACCTATAAGAGGCAATATTTAAGCCCTCCAAGTAGTTTCCATCACAAATCCATTTTCTGCACCTCTGAGGTCTGCTGACAGGAACAGAGGCACAAGCTAACTGAGGCCAGAGTGAGAGCAGATGTTACATTTCAGCATTCCTACAACTCAAAGCATCCCTGAAGAAAGAAGTGACACTACTTACCAAATTCACCTCTTGGACCTTCCCTTCGAGAAGCAGAGAGAGGCCGTACAGGAACTTCTATCATGGGTGGAGAAGGAGCTCCACCACTGACAGGCGATGGCCCAAAAGAGCCATCTCGGCTTAGTGGACCTGCATAATAGGTGGAACAATACTCTCCATGATTTCAAAGTTCATGTTACTATACAAATGTTTAACAGGCCCAGAACTTCAATACCTATAGGGAAAGAACAATATTTACCTCTTCGTGGTGGGACTTGACGGTCAGGTCTGCCAGGAGTTGGTTTTACAATTAATGGCCTTTGAAGCATTGCGATTTTTTCATTCACTTCTATTAATCTAATAAAAAAGAATAAAGCACCTGAGTTTAAACAGTTATTCTAACTATACTTTGTTACAGTGTAATGCTGTTAAGGTATCCTAGCCCCCAAAAAGTTTAACCTTTCAATTAAGAATATAATAGTTAAGTAAATTTAAAAAAAAATATGCATCTCAGAATTTCAGATAATGTGGGTAGCATCTGTTTTCCAATAGAGTTTCTTCCTTCTTGGACTGAACATTGCTGAACATACTGGACTGGGCTGTGAATAGCTTGTTACATGCTTACTTTTGTCTCAGATTGGCTGCTTCTCTCTTTTCTTCTGCCAAAGCTCTCTCTGCAGAGCGTGCAATGAGCTATTTGGGAGAAAAAAGAAAAGCATGTAGAGAGGAAGCTGAGGACACTGAGAAACAGAATGACAGCAACCCAAAGTTTGAATTACTTGAAACTAAATATATTTAAACAGCAAACTGCAGAGTAAGTCTGACAACTTAGGAAACATAGTAAAAAATCAGAAAAAGCAAAACAAAACAATGCGCCCCCTCAGAAAAAAACAAACAAAACCTCCTTACCCAATTGTCATGGGCCTTCTTCTCATGAGTAGCAATCTGACAGTTATTAAAAAAGAAAGGTGAGTTAGCTTGACTGATACTTAAGTGATCCTAGACATCAACATGTGTCACAATGACACAGAAAGCCAACAGTGACCAAAAACCAGTAGGTAGGAACAACTTACTTGGTTTTTGTAAGATCTCTCTGTTTTTTGCAATTCTTCCTCCATTTCCTGAATTCTTTGCCTGTAAAATGACAGGTTAAATTAAGTTTCCCCAATATCCAAAGTTAGGATATAACTATAAAAGCTGAAAATTACTTGTAAACTTTCACTTCCTCAACAGCCAACACTGCTTTTTCATCTGCAGCAGACAATTTCTGCTCCTTCTCCTGACGCTCGTATTCCTCTTGAGTCAGCTTCCTGCAAAGAAAAAACATATTACTTCACCATACTACACATCCCAGAGCAGTGGAGGCAAACCTTTTTGGCAAGCGTGCCAAAACTTAGCGCTGCACCAACCTCAAGTGCCACTCTGATACCCCTCCCCTGTCTAATCTGCTGCTCTGCATTCTGCCTGCTCTGCTTTCCATCCTACTTTCTATTGTACTGCCTGACCTTTCCCTGCTCTGTCCTGCTGCCTGTGCCATTTGTAGCAGGTTGGCCACCCCTCTACTAGGGCATACAGATGAAATCTGGAAACATGGCCACATCCACGGTGAAGACAAGATTAGTAAAAAGAGTATAAGAAAAGAACTACAGTGGGCCAGAATATTCACAACCTTCCAAGAAAGACAAGCAAATCAACCCTGGAAAGGATCAAGGCACTCCAGGGTGCCCCCTGGTTAAGAATCACTGGTGTAAAAACTGGCTAGGTTCAACCTTACCGGCACACCAACTGTTGCTGCCATTCCATAAGAGCCTAAGCTTTTATATGAAGAATAAATCAAAACGCAAGCAGAGCAAAGGAGTTAAATAATCTATCGTAAAAAAAAAAAGGAAGAATGGGAAACAGTAACCACCCTAGTGAACCTTGTAGAAAGGGAATTTAAGGCTTACTTTTGAAGTGCCATCTCTTTCTGCTGATAGAGCTCATTGAGAATCTCTACTTTTTGCTGTAAAGTTTTACAGTCATTTTCAAGTCGACTTTTGGCTGTCTGTAGTGAACAGGAATCATGTTCTAGTTTTTTTATTTGCTCTGCAAACAAAAAAAACACACACATGAGCAACAGAAACCACCACCAAGCAAACATACTAAACCACATAAAGGGGTGTTTTATCATCCATTTCTACATCACAGACAGTATTTTGTACTAAAGTAGTTCTTTTGTTGAACCTACCTTCTAGCTCATGTCTGGCTGTTATTTCATCACTCAGCTTGGACTGTAAGAGATTTCTATCTTCTTCAACTATAGATAACATTGTTCTAACCTGCAGAATTGGAAACAGGAGTATTTTATAGACCTAGACCTAAATGAAAACGTGGCAGTATTTTAGACAATTTAATGAGGTATACCCTGGAAACATCCATCATCTGCTTAATCTGATTCTTCATCTTCTCACCCCGGTTATCTACAAGAGAAAAATAATTTTGTTTTCTTGTTGTATGTTTTCTGGTAGAGTTACCACCCCCCCCCCCGTGTGTTGCTAATTCAGCTGCTTGTCCTATTGTTTACTGACCTAGTACCTCTGAAATAGCTCAGTTGAAAACTCTACATTGAGGACCCTGAAAGATTAGAGTACAGCAATGCTCACATTTAAAGAACTTGCAGAAAATAGTTATTAAAAATGTCTGCTGTTGTTGTTAATAACAACCACCACCACCATAATAATCGTTATTATTCTTGTTGTTGTAATATTATGATTTGAATAAAATCATAACATAAAACTAATTTTTAAAATTAGTAAATCATCTTAAAGTATGGTTAATCAAGCAACCCAGACAGTGATGAGGATGGACTCTGACAGAAACCAAAGGACAAACTTCATATTAAATCTCAAGTTTCAAAGCACCACCTTTTTTGTAGTATTTTATTCTGATTATTTAAAGTACATGAGCTACCACATCAAACCTGCTAATGTGCGTGGCACCTATGAACAGCTTAACTTTACAAAAAGTTTGCAGTTAGTACATTCTACAGCTTACTTAAACAAAATATTTCTCAAACTTCCATTGTCAGTCACATATATCCTAGTCCTTTCAAACATCCCATTTTTTTTTTTCCAATAATGATTTTGTTTAGTTAATATTTTTCATTTCCTCCTTCCAGTTGCTGATTTAGCCTAGTCTAACTTCACATTTAACTGATATCCTTAGCTTCAGTAACAATATAGGTTCTCAGGTAATGTTGAAAAAAGTCTTTTAACATCAGATTCTTCCATCTCTTCTTTCTCATTATCCATTTCTTCATTATCACTATCCTATAGCCAGCATTTGGAACAAATTTACTAGTTCCTAAGGGCCTTTTCCACTGATCCAGAGAAGTCCTAGGTTCTGACTTCCTGTCCTACCACACATACTTAAATGCTAAACACAAAGTTAGTAGCTGCTACTGAAGAAAATTGCTTTTCTTAACATCCAGCAGTTTAGAGTTCCACAGTTCTAATGGTATAAGACATCACGGATAAAATGTCAAGGAATGATTAAGGATTTGGATACTATGTACTGAAACTGTTGTGAATGGATAAAAGTCAAAATGGTAACCCAAATGAGCCATTTACAGGTCTGCTGTATGTTGAAATGCCCCATATTAGAAATAAATGCAGTGTAGCAATGCAAAGGTGGAGAACCTTGGTTTTCTGAAGAGTATGAATTAATAATCTTAATATCCTAGCTCTAGCAATATGGTCTGGCATACAGCTACTGCAAACTGTGAACTGACCAATGATAATAAAAAATTGTTTTTCAGATATATAGGGAGTAAAAGGAAGGCCCAGGGTGGTATAGGACCACTACTGAACAGGCAGGGGGGGACAAGGCTGAACTCCTCAATGAGTTCTTTGCCTCCGTGTTCCTAAACAAGGGGTAAGACAAGTCTCACAATGGGATCGTAGAGACAACAGCAGGGTGCCAGACCACCAAGCATTGACCCTGAGATAAACGCATCCAGTCCTTCCAAGTGACTGCACTAAGTTGGCAGGCCCAGGTGAGCTCCATCCGAGGGTACTGAAGGCACTGGCCGACATCATTGCAGAGCCACTGGCGGGAATATTTGAACGCTCGTGGCGCACGGGTCAAGTCCCGGAGGACCGGAAAAGGGCCACTGTGGTCCTTATTTTCAAGAAAGGGAAGGAGGAGGATCCAAGCAACTACAGGCCAGTCAATCTCACCTCCATCCTTGATAAAGTCTTTGAAAAAATTATTAAGGCTCATATATGTGAGAGCCCAGCAGGAAAAATTATGCTGAGGGGAAACCAGCACGGGTTCATAGCAGGTAGATCATGCCTGACTAATCTAGTCTCTTTTTATCACCAGGTTAGACACCTGGATGAAGGAGTAGGGGTAGATATCTTTAGACTTCCGGAAAGCCTTCGATACAGTATCCCACCCCATACTGGCGAACAAATTAAGAGGCTGTGACGGATGATTACACAGTCCAGTGGGTGACAAATTGGCTAGAGGGTCATACCCAGAGAGTGGTGGTGGACGGGTCAGTATCGACCTGGAAGGACATGAGCAGTGGGGTCCCACAGGGCTCGGTCCTTGGACCGATACTCTTCAATGTCTTCATCAGTGACTTGGACGAGGGAGCGAAGTATACTCTGTCCAAGTTTGCGGGTGATACAAAACTGTGGGGAGAAGTGGACATACTGGAGGGCAGGAAACAACTACAGGCAGACCTGGACAGGTTGGACAAATTGGCAGAAAACAATAGAATGCATTTCTCCTTGTTAAATCGCAAAGTGCTGCACCTAGGGAGGAAAAATGTCCAGTGCACCTACTGCCTAGAAAATGACCTGCTCAGCAGCACAGAAGCAGAAAGGGATCTCGGAGTCCTAGTGGACTCCAAGATGAACATAAGTCGTCAGTGTGACAAAGTCATCAGCAAAGCTAACTGCACTTTATCATGCATCAGCAGATTACAAACAGAACCAAGGAGGTGATACGTCCCCTCTACTGGGTGCTGGTCAGACTGCAGTTGGAATACTGCACCCAGTTTTAGGTGCCACTCTTCAAGAGGGATGTGGATAACCTGGAGAGGGTCCAGAGAAGGGCCACTCGTATGGTTAAGGGCTTACAGGCCAAGCCCTATAAGGAGAGACTGAGGGACCTGGACCTCTTCAGCCTCCACAAGAGAAGGTTGAGAAGCGACCTTGTGGCTGCCTATAAATTCATCATGGGGGCACAGAAGGGAATTGGTGAGGCTCTACTCACCAAGGCGCCCCTGGGGGGTTACAAGAAATAATGGCCATAAGCTAGCAGAGAGCAGATTTAGACTGGACATTAGGAAGAACTTCTTCACAGTCAGAGTGGCCAAAATCTGGAATGAGCTCCCAAAGGAGATGGTGCTCTCCCCTACCCTGGGGCCCTTCAAGAGGAGGTTAGATAGGCATCTGGCTGGGGTCATCTGAACCCAGCACACTTTCCTGCCTATCCAGGGGGTCAGACTCGATGATCTATTGAGGTCCCTTCTGACCCTAGCATCTATGAATCTATAATTTCCCCCTGAAATTACAAGACAGCTTCAAGCATAATGCAAGTGCTTGTAACTCGCTGTTTCTTAACTGGCATGAATTCTGCACATTCTTATGCAATATGACTCCTCATTATCAGTATGCTTACATATGGCACACATAAGCCAGCCGTTTAGATTTCTGTACCTGGCAGCTCTCCATTGGCCAAATCATCTCCTGCATCCCATCCATTTCCTTCTCCACCTTTTTTGGCCTCAGACTCAGAATCCATATCCAACTGCTTCAACTGCATAATGCAGTTAGTCAAAACCTAATCAAAAAATTAAAAAGGAACATTAAATAGAACACATTTCCACTTTTTGTAAAGAATTTGATCATTCAAAGCACACAGAACACTTGAAATGGTTATTTTGTTAGCAAGAACTTACTTCAATTTCATTTTCTTTGTAGGCAAGTGCTTCTTCAATGTCCTTTTGAGACTTTTGATATAGTTTGATCTGCTCACTGAGTTCAGCATGCCTCTCACTCCAGCCTTCTGCTTCTTGTAGCAGCTGAAAACGCAACAAGAAAAATGGGATTTCAGGCTTTATTTTAGTATACTACATAATAAGTCTATAAATCAAAAGCTTGCTTATTGCCCACTGGTCACCAGTGAAAAGACAGCATTAAAATTAACTTGCCCTTGACTAGACAAAAGAATAGATTATTGCTGGACTAGTAAGTTTGTGCATTAGAAAACTTTCTGCAACTTTTAATTGTCATGTAGTTGTGCAGATGTAATATTTCTTTATCCATCTAACATTCAGCACTAGGGTTAAACTGCTCATCTCCTTCAAAAATATTAGAAGCTAAAAGCAGGTTACTGGCATTCTAGTTGCACACCAATTATTCCTGTGCTAATTCCAAATACCAAAGACACAGAAACAATAGAGAAGCTTCTACTGTCCGGCCACAGGAAACATGGTCACTTGGGTTTCTCTCTAGAAAGTGGCAAATCTTCCCTAAGACTTCACGCAGTCTCATCCCTAAACAATGTTAACATCTGAATCATCAGTCCCTGAACAGAGGTGACCATCAATACAGGAACTGGTTCATTACAAAAGCTGCATAACAAATTGGAATCATCGTTGGCAGTATTCTAAAAACATCTCTCAGTCTGGGCTAATTAGATACCAAAAGGTTTGAGTTCATTTGGATCATGTGAGAATGGTCCACTCAAAATAAGATATTGGTATTAAAAGAATAGCAAGAAGTGTTCTTCTGGGAGAACACAACTGAGAAAGATTTGGCATGTCAGCATAGAAACAGCACTTGAAAAGGAAAAATTTAAGATTTGTGGGAATTTACTTAAAAACACTACTGGTTTATTCTACATTTGTCCACATGAAACCCTGCAATCGCAAGAGAAACTGATGTAGAACATTCTCTCCCACTCTTTTAAAATATTAAATTGTTTACTGTCTACAATATTTTACAGTACACAGGGGGGAAAAAACAGTCAGCAACCCCAAAATACTTACTTGTTCCTTCCTCTTTTTGAGTCTACCATTCTCTTCTTGAACATGACAAAGTTCGGATTTCACTTTTTCTTCACTTAATTTGGCTTCATTAAGAGCTACCTGCACCTTAAAAAAAAAAAGGTAAATAATTCTCAATTAAAGCCTGAAGCCATGTCATTTAAAGACTGGAATTTTGAGAAACTGTAGTGTTTTATAGAATAAAATATAATAATATAAAGTAAAATAACCCCCAAATCTAGTAGATTAGTATTTAGACACTTTTGGTACAAGAAACCGTATTTCTGAATGATAAAAGATGAAAAATCAAGACTGTGGTTTACCTCTGTAAGCTCTACGGAGTGCAGCGTAATAACTTCTTGGAGTTTCTCCAAAGACTTCTGCATTTCTAAGATCTATGTGAGAAAGAATTAAAATGGCTCCATGTTACCTTGACACTTGGAAGTTAATTCACTTGTTATTTAACTGTGTATTTTTAAGATACATAAAATACTCAAAACAACAACCAAACAAGATTTTCAGGGCCAACCTTTGGGCAAAATGATAGCAACATATAGCAACACAAGATGCAAAGGAATAAAAAAACTGTCTGAGACCTCATTAAGACCCTTACTGAAGGCCAAGGAGTTTCAGACAGAATGTCTTGCCTGAAAGGAAAGTTGAAGCTTCTTACTCACTCTTTTTGACCAAATGAATGACACCAATGAACCCAATGACACATGAGTTTTTGTCACATTTATTAAAAAAAAACCGATACGAGGAAGATTTAGCAATGGAAGTCAACTTCACATATGGCTATATAGTATAAGGCAGCTGTTTCTATGAGCATATTTCAGACATACCAAAACCTGAGAAGAACCATTTTTCTCAGGGAAATTTTACAGTTTTGGCCATAAAATACCAGAACTACCAAAGGGTCAAATATCAAGACTAAGAGTTCAAGTACATCAACCTCCAGCACCATGCTGAGGCAGGCCAAACCTACTTTGCATACATTAGCTCTTGAGCCAGAAAGAGCAGTGTCATATTAGCACAGTTCTTCTTAAAGAGTCAAGTTTACTGGCAATGCTACACTAATGTAATTACACTACTTCTTGCTCAGGAGTTGACATGTGAGGAGCAGGGGTGGCTTGTCCCAGCGTGGTGGTGGCTTGAACCACAAAGGCATACCTGTGCAGAACCTCATCAATGGCAGCAAATAGAAGGCTCTAACAGTAAAGACAAATATCACAACTTTAGTGTAGATGATTACTGAAAAGACTAAGATTTCAGCATGTCTTCTTCCAGCTGAACCCAGGAAGTATGGCACCATCTGAATATAGTCGATGAAAACTTTGCAAAACCAAGGCAAATCCTAGTTCAATCTGAGTTCTGGAAGAAGGCTAACTTCAGTTCCATTTCTGACTTTGTTCACGCAGCTCTTTTTATTTCTACTCTCTATAAATTTCAGGTACAATGACCACTGCTCTAGCCAACAGCCGAAGTTAAAATAAGAGTGATTACTATGCTCTTACTTTGTCCTGTTTTTTCAGATTCTGCTGTTTCTCTGTTTCTAGCATTTTGTTCAAGTTTCCCATTTTGTCATCTAACAGATGATTTGTTTCTTCAAGTTCCTTGATAGTGTCCTGGAATAGGAACAATTTATTACCAGTTAAAGCAAGCTATTTTATTTTAATACATATCATTAAAAAAATGCAAATTGCTCCTTGCCTTAAGCCCTGCAGCTTCATGCGAGAGGCTAGTGTTCTGTTGTTGAACCACCTTCACAGACTCCTTGGCTTCATTTATCTAGTTGTAGAAACAGATACAAATCGACAGAAATATGTAGTGCAGACGACATAAAAATGACCAAACATTAACTGCTTGATTTTCTGTACAGTCATGCCAGCAACAGAAAATTAATAAGCATAAAACAGACATGTTCCAAAATACCTTTTGATCATATTCAGACATCTTTTCTAAAATTTCTGTTTTTTCTTGTAGGAGATTTTTAATCTTTTCAACAAGTTGCTTTTCAGTCACTAGAAAAAGAAAACAAACAAGCTTGCAATTTCACTCCACAGCCTGGAAGAAAATTAAGAACTGCCATCACTGAGGAATCATTTTCCACTCAAGACAGTCACCCTTTCCTACAGAATGAGCACGTTCATTCTGGGGCAGTTTAAAGACAACAGGAAACACATAACTAAAACATGCCGGTTGATATACAGCAGGCACACCTGGCTCTTGTGCAAGTCCCTGGAGATGGCCCTGCCAGAGGAAGTATGACCGAAGAAGGCTGCAGTTGTGTGTTCAAGGGGATATCTGTCTGTTGGTGAACACTACAACTGTATTGTGGCTCTAACTTATGTTGCCCTTAGACCTTAAGAACTGTAACCAGCTCCTTACCAGCTGGGCTCTCACAGCTGCACTGAAACTGAAACTGTGCAACAAATGATGTAGGACAAAAGTTTAGAGTGCTTATGGCAGCAAAGGCAACACTACAAGCAGGGACAGCTTGTAAATGAGAATGTGGTTTTGACAAGCCTGTGATGAAGTATTTGTGATGAAGCAATCATCTGGAGAGGGGTGAATTTGCCTCACTAGCTAAAACAGCTTGCTAAAATTACCTTCGTTCCAATGTCGAGTGTTACTATTAGTTCCCTGCTAATCATTGTAGCAGAACTATCCAGCAAGCAGGCTTCTCCCAAGTTCCAAACTGCCTTCCACATCTCCCAAAGTGGTCAAAAAACTCCAACTCTTCCCTTTTCAGCTCCCCAAACCTACAACTTCCTGCAAAAATACTTCTGCAATGCAGTTCTACATCTGTCCCGCAGAGTATGAAGCATCAATTACTGCTTCTCTAACTCACGGGCTGCAATTCCAACTCATCATCTCTTCATGCCTATGCAGGAGATTTTTGGTAAAGGAACCCTACGGTCAGGTTCAGTAGCCACATGTATACATTCTCTCTAATGTCCTACTTTGAAGTAGAAAGATGCAGTGTAGCAATGCTTTGCAACACTCAGGTGCTGGCTTTTCCACCTCTTTCCACTCTATGCCAGATCTATTGTTTTTCTCTCTGTCTTGGTATATTACTGGTACAGGGAAGTTAAATAGATTCTCTAGATCTAAAGCACAGGAATCTCCTTGCAAAGAGATTTTCACAGCTGCTTTGTTCTGTATGACTGCTGCAGAAACCATGTGGCAACCAGAGGGAAATGCTAGGAAAGAATGAAACTAGATACAGTCCCTAAAAGAGGACTTTTTGTTCTATATTTGTAAAAGCGGCACAATTGGAAAAAGCAGGACTGTCAAACATTTAACCTAGGTTTAATATATTTACAACCACTGAGCACCCTTGAAAATGTGAAAAATTAATGGTACTCTGAATTAATATAAACATACAGTTCTCAGGGAGCCTCTGAAGTCACTTAACATTCAGCTTTATACTCCTCCTTTCACTTGAAGGCACAAAGGAAGGCATTAAGGTAGTGGCTTGGATGAACACTCTTTGGGTGGGGAAATCACTTTTTATTTCATATTTTGACAAGTTACATATGCATTTGCTATGCTACTTAAACAATACTAAGCATTATCCAGGGTATTTTATCTCAGCATATATAGTGTCCTATGGCACTTTTACATGTGCTCCAGGGATGGGTGGGGGGTGCTTTATTTAGAATGTAAATTGCCTCCACATCTTGTGTATCAGCATCCCCACACTTAAACATGGTGGTGGGGATGCCTGAACTAAAGCTCATTCGATACACGAGATGCAGAAGGCTGCTGGTGCACAGTAACTGCCACGCTCCAGCAGACTCAGTTAATCAAGTCTGCTCCAACATACTGTAATTACAGTGTGTTGGAGCAGCCTCCACACTTGTGTACAGGCACCCCTAGACAGGACCTGACATGGAATTTATAGATATGATGAACAAAAGATGCAGCTTTCTAGCACAAAATAACAAACCAGCAAAACAGGTCAGATTTAACTCTAGCAAAAGCAGCAATACTTCACACTTGAATTGCATCCAATTTAGGACAGCATTTGACATGTTACCAGCAGAAAAAAAGGCCCTCAATTGATTTGCATAAGCTGGAGTTCATGGCTGCCCTTATCCTTAACATAGATCCATGGCTTGCAGAGAACAGAAGCTCTGGTACACAATGCTTCCTCTTAATTCAGACAACCAATACATATTTCTTAATATGAAGCATAAGGGACCCACAGACTACATGTGACCCCATGAACTTATGGAGGCCTTCCCTAGCACATGCAATAAGCTCAGATATACTGTTCTCCTGGAACGGAAGTAAAGACTAATGCGAGTCCTTGGTAATGTACTTTCAAAACTTCTAAGCATTTAGCATCAAGAATACAGAAGAGTCTAAAGAATCCTACCTTGATAAATTCTACTCTTCACCTACAAGAGAAAAAAGGAAAAAACAAATAAACAGGGATTGATCATATTTGTTATCCAAAGGCTTCTATTAATCATTCCTCCAAAGGAAAAAAGCTACCCTTTAAGTGTGCAGGTCTTTCCACACATTCATCAGACATCCATCGTTGCCAATGGAAGTATCAAGTAACACTGCACAAACATGCTAAGCAGATTTCTAATAAAAGCTTCTAGCTCAATGCTTTGCCTCAGAGCCTGGGTAAAGGTCTCGTTACTCAACCATTAGGAAAGTACAAACAACTCAGCCCACTTCACATCCAGCTTTGCATCAGATATTAAAAGGGGCACACAAATCAAGCTTGGAGCCACTAGTAAAAATAAGTGCTGTTTATACGGGAAGTGCTTTAGAGCAAAGGCTACTCAAAACAGGCAAGCAAGTTCTGCTTCTTATGGGTTTATAAAGCAACAGGCCTTTACTTAAACACAGATACAGTGCATTAACCACAAAACTAGCGATGAAATCATGAATGTTGTCTCAAATCACGTTGGTTTTCTAGGTAGAAGTTATCATTAAATATAATGGTTGTAAAGTGAAACTTCCAGTTCACTAGTCTTTTAAATACAAATTCTTAGAAAGGTGGCACTTGAAAGCTGATCAGGACTAAATAAATTGTGGAGGGACTTGTTTGTGGAAGAAGAGGAGAAATGTAAATACAGTATATGATGGCCAAGAAGTGGGCTAAGGGAGCGGGACAGAATAAGGACTTGGTTTCTAGGGGTGCTGGAAGTGGTTGGATCAGCCTGGATCTGCCAGCACAAAGGGCAATTAAAATACTTAGGGCTTGGACCAGATACCTAGGAGGCAGCACTGCATAAACAATGCTACTCTTCCCAGCATTCTATTGTTGCCACAACAAACCTCTAATTTTGATTGTATAAAGGTACCAGTTATGGAATTCCTTTGCCCAATTAAAAAAAAGATAGTATTGTTTTTGAAGAAATACTAAACACCAAATTAACATTATTAATCTGGACAGCAATAGCAAAAAGCGTAACAGAATAGGCACTGCTTTGATGTTGGGAACAATGCAAAGATTGATCCATGTAGGATCCAAAGTCATGTATGGCATTAAATCTCCCTATGTTTGCAAGCTTGAAGGGCACTCACAGAAAGGCAGGTTCTCCAGAAGACTACAACAAGCGTAGCAATTCCCACTAAGGTTGTGATAACAATGGGTTCCCAGGGAAGTCCATGGAAATCAGGCCCAGGCCGAAAGTCCTCAGGCAGTGCGGCTACCAGCTAAAACCACAAAGTTAATAGTCACAAACACTTTGAAGATATTTTTCATGAAGTACAAAGTAAACCAGCAAGATGCCCAGTTTTCTACCCATGACACCAGAGAGGAACATCCAAAGCTTCCTGCAGTTGTCCTGACTGCCACACATGGCAGAGAGAGTTCCCTGCTCTTGCACAAGTTTCCTTCTTGGTATGCCCAAGTGTCTGTCATTTGCCTAAAGAAATACCTTGGCAGCCAACAAGCAGTTCAGTAAACAGGCCAGAAACATGGCCACCTTCTACTTGAAAGTTTGAATATCTGACAGAACCCAGCAATAAGGAGCTACCAGACAAGGGACAGACGGAAAGCTAGCCAAACAAGAACCAACTGAAAATCCCTGTCACAAAAACCCTGGAGGTCACTGGGCATTTTAAAAACAAGGCTCTCTCATACATTTAGAGCATGCAGTAATTTCACAAGACAGTTGTTGCCACTATATATGAAACCATGAGGAAATGCAGTCAAAGTTCCCAGTTTGATCATTTCTTTCCTTTCCATTTCACCCTTGCCACACAGTCTTTAACAGCTCTCATATTAGTTAGACATGAGACAGCTATTAAGTCAAGTTGCAGGGCCCCAACAAACTGTACCACCATGGCAAACTGTATGAGACCCTTGCACCTGGAGCAAACTGAGCGCTTCAAGCATGAAGACAAGAGTCTCAGAAGCAGCGAGGGGGTCTCCAGAGAGAACAGACATCTGCACTCCACCGCCTTTGAAACCAGAAATTAAAAAGGCTCAAAACCCAACTCACCCACAGACCTGAGTTGCTCTAACATGTTTCCCCACCTACGAACTAAATAAAAAGCGTTTGCCTGGTTTCTTTCTGCACTGCAACCACAAGGCTGCTGTCATCAGTAGTCCAGATCAAGCTCCAGGGAGGAAACAATGGGCCAGGGGCAAACCCTTAACAAACCCCAGTGGCAACATCCCTGGAAAGGCAGGCAGATCCCAAGTCACCTGGCACACACTGGGCCAGCCAGCTGCGTCGCATCCCGTTGAGTGAAACAAGGGATCTTGGATGGGGAAATCCCCCTCCCTGTTCCCACCCCTGGGAAGCACCCCAGAAACAGGGCGCTTCTTCAGCCGCCCCCAGGAGGGAACGTGTGCACAAATACACACACAAGTGTGTCTGTGTGCCAACCTGCGTGTGCCAATGTGCACGTGTGTCCCCCCCCCC
>NW_017728943.1:69064762-69084368 GCF_001723895.1 Crocodylus porosus | reverse complement strand
CATACATACACACACATATCTGTGTGTGTGTGTGTGTGTGGGTGTGTGTGTGTGTGTGTGTGTGTGTGTGCGTAAATAAAAGAAAGCTAAGTTTTTCACATTCCTGAAGCATAACTTTAAGAACCACGCCAAAAATCATAAGAGTTGCCAACGCTGAAATAATACCCCCCACCCCCATTTTTAACTGTCAAGTGTCCATGTGGTGGAGCTCCCTCGTAAGTCCACCACTGTGATTTCAATTCTCTTTTTGAGATGCCCTTTGATCCATGATTTCCTTGCTACCTGTGGCACTTACCATCTCCATGACAGGTCGCATGTTGTCTTTGGCCCCCACAATCGCATCGCTGAGGGTGGCAAGGAGGGAGGGTGCCACAGGCTGTGTCTCAGAAGGAGGGCGTTTCTCTTCTGCACCAGGGACCGTACCTTGAGTTAAAAGAAGGCATTTTCTATTTTCTACATGATTGAGATTCGTAATGTAATAATAAGGTAATTGGCTTGTGATAACATGAATATCCACATCCACCTTTTCCCTTAAGAAAGGGACAGGTACAGAACCCATTCAAACCTCTTGTATACTCCATGACTGTAATAGTTAATACAGTATCTTAAGGTCTGTGCTCCAAGTATATCTTAAGTAGTGCCTACCTGCCCTTTGCTATGTTAAACAGAAGACCCCACACCTGGACAAGGCAGGGCAAATGTTAGCTTTAATCATTCAGATGTAAATATGCCATTCATTCTTTTCTTTCTCTACCATATAACTCTAGAATATTTTTTACAGTAAGTAAAATTAAAAGGACTGCATGTTTCTCATGATCAATCCAGCTGTTTCAGAGGTTTTTAAGACCTGGGTAGACAAAGCCTTGGCTCAGATACTGTAGCTGGAGATGGTCTGGCTTTGAGCAGGGGGCTGGACTAGATCAGTGTTTCTCAACCCATGGGTTGCAACCCAAAAGTGGGTTGCAAGAGTATATGAAAGGGTCACAAACAAGCTTTAAAAATGGATTCTCCTTTAAAAGGAGAAAAACAGAAAACTGCAGCTTTTCCCTGGCAGACTAACAGAGTTCCAGCCTGCATGGGCTGCTTGGGGTCCCCCCATGTCCCACACACTGGGGGGCTGGGGCTTGGGGGTGGAGGGCAGCAGGTCAGGAGCAAGGGGCTCTGGGTTGGGATTGGCCATCGATGTTTACAATAAGTCCTGGTACAGAAAAGGTTGAGAACCACTGGACTAGATGTCCTCCTGAGGTCTCTTCCAACCCTCATGTTCTGAATCTATAACACTTGCTGTGCTCTTCCACATTCTCCCAGCTGAACCCCTTCCTAATTTTCTATGATTCAAATGTCATTTCCAGCACTGTTTGATGTAAACACGAATACACCTTAATCTTTACTCCAAGGGTCCAATTAGAACAGCATTTCCCATCCCATCGATCATGACTTAAAAGTGGGTTGCAAGAATATATTGAAAGGGTCATGAACAACCTTTAAAAATGGCTTCTCCTTTAAAGAAGAAAAATCATGGAAAACTGTGGCTTTTCCCTTGCAGGCTGACAGAGTTCCAGCCTACAACGGCTGCTTGGGGACCACCCCCATGTCCCACGTATACCCCTCCACCCCACACACAGGGGGACTGGGGGCAGCAGGTCAGGAATGAGGGGCACTGAGTCAGGACTGGCAGTTCACGTTTACAAATGGATCCTGGTACAAAAAACATTGAGAGCCATTGAACTAGAGTATTATGCCTTTCTAAAAGTAATGTTCATGGTGTTGTGAGACCAAGCGTTGAATCTCAGACCTAATCAAACTCCATTCTGCCTTTATCTAGGCCTTCAGTGCTGGAGGCTGCAAGTGAGAGAGGAACAGTGTAACAAAACACCCTGGTAAGACCTAGTTTTCTCTTCACCTGCAGTCTGCCACCGTGCGACACAGGCCTATTTGAGACATATTGGGAGGGGGGCAGACTTTAGGTCAACAGTGCAACAGTTACTGCCACCCCGCCCCCCCCATTAATAGAGGGGGCTACTGGATATGTGTCAACTGATCTCATGTGACAAATAAAAGACAAAGCAGGGATGAGAGTAAAGGTCATAAGTTAAAAGTAAGTGCACCAAGGGTCAATACCAAGCAGAGTACACCGGACAGTGCACGGTATGACATGAGAGACTGGGTAAGATGGACCTATGGTCTGACCCAGTAAGTGACAGTTCTTATGTTCTCAGTTTGCATTCTTGCTGGGCTGAAAGTATTCCTTTTATAAGGCCAGCACATAAGACTGCATCATAAGGATTTGAAGAAACAGAACTAATAATCTGCCTCAAAGATTCCTACATTACATTGTTCTTTATGCCCCTGTCTTCATTAGGGAAATGTTCTCTCTCCTACATCAAACTTTAGAAACTGTGTGTCAATAGCTTCCTGGCTAGGAAATCCATTTTAAACTTTTCATTGATGAGATTTATGTTGAGTTGGTTTTGGGCTGGTGCCTGTTCTATCAGTCACTCTGAAGTAGTAATAAAACAGCAAGTTCATGAGGACCATTATTGTTCATTGGACCTGACACAAAAAGACACAGTGAAGAATTTGAAGCAGGGTGTACAGAAGCCTGGACATGACTGCTGACTCCAATTAACTCCCAAATGCTAATATAGAAAGGAAGATAGTTCCATACTGATCCTCTTTTTTGACTTAGACTTTGCTCCGTCTTAGGCTGCTGACTCTGCCTCCCAATCAACAAATTTCTTGCATCAATTCATAGAATTTCAAATAATTATTGATGCATATGGTTTTAAACCACTATTACATCCCCTTTATGCTGGACATGTTTTCTTCATCACTGTTAAGTCAGAGCAAGAACAGTAGTAGATAAAGACAGCCAATAGTACCATTTTGGAATAAGTGCCATGGCAAGAGATACAGGTGAAAACTCCTACTCCAGCATTAACAGGAGTTTGTGCTAACAGCATGAGAAAGCAGTATTTGACTATCCCTATGATTATTGATCTGTTTTATAGTAAAATGCACATTTGTTACATGACACTCGGCTACTGCAATTCAGCTATAACATGGAGTCACCACTAGGGGATGAAAGGAGAGATCTATATGCATTCAGTCCTTAGCCTCTCTGCTGGGCTTACAAACAAGGGTGAATTGGAGAGATGGGTATTTTGTCTGATGATAACTAGACAAGTTATCACACAGTCCTGCTAGCCTGGGCTGAGCCCAGAAATGGAAAAGCTCCACATCCCCTCCCCCAGTGAAATTTACTTAGTTTAGGAGGCAGGCACTTTTTTATACCTTTGATTAGACCAACTGAATAGCTGGAAGAGTTGTTAGACAAACTTTCAGGCATCAAGCTTTCAGCACTATATGAGCAACTGTGAAAAGGGTTACCAACTTTCTAAGATATTTCCCTTTCTTTGTTAGCTTGTTTATATTTTATATTATTTTAGAACATGGTGACATGTTGGAGATGCTTTACAATGAGTAACTAGAAATGAAGGTGATCATCCTCTCTGTCATGTGTAATGAAGTGTGACAAAGGAGTAGATGGTCCAGTGGTTAGTGTGCATCACTGAAATTCAGAAGACTCTGGTTCAATTCCACCCCCGCTGCAGATTTTTTCTGTGTTGTCTTTGGCAAACAACTCCCTCTCTCTCCCCCCACCCCTCAATTCCCTAGCTGTCAAGCAAAGATATAAATATATTAAAGACTGTGAGATGCACTGATGCTATGATAACAAGGTCATGTAAATACCTAAGGTAGAGGAACTGATTTTGCCAGTCTATCAAGTTCATCAAATAACTGTGTGTGTTAGAACAATTACTAGAAAACTTTTGCTTTGCCATTTCTGGAGTGCACAAAATGCAGCCAGCCAAGGAAACTGATCTTCCAGTTACTTCACTTAGAGCTGGACTGTAGAGTTGTTAAAATATACACTTCTTTTTGGAGTACTGAAAAGATTAAGGCAGATTTGCTAGGCATAAAACATTAAAGCTAGTTCAGAAAAATTACCTGCAGAAAAATCTTCTGTGTCACTTTGCCCCAAAGAACTGGACTCAAGGGACGTATCTGTCAATTGCATTCCTTTCTCACTTTGATAGACTTCTTTTTTTTCCAAGATGCTGGCCTGTTTGACAATATTTATATCATGCTCAGGATTCTTTGGTTTAAGAGTTTCCTCCTCCCCTTCAGGGGACTGGAGTGGCCTCCTATCCTCAAGCTGTGGGAATGTCTGATCACTCTCTTCAGCCATATTTGGGCTTCCTGTCGGGTGTCTGTCATATTGAATTTCTTTTGCAGTATCTACAATAGACAGAAAAAAATATGAATGTAAGATTGGTTTGGCACTTATTTCTTTATGGCAGTTTTGTCTAGTGAAAGATAATGACATACTGTGATTGACAAAACTTTTTTACATAAAATGTGTCATGCCAGACTACTACTTTATTTTAGTCCCAGCATATTTTTAGTCAAATTCCAGTGACATCCAACTAAATATCTGTATGGAGATTGGAAATAATTCAAGATATCCTCACAGGCCAGATGAAAAAACTTATTTTTTGTATCGCAGTAACACGAATTAAACAGAAAATAAATGGCTAACCATTTGGTTCTGTACAGCAGGGCTGTCAAACTCACCAGGCCCTATGGACCAGACAGTAGCATGGGATGAGTCTGTGGGCTGGATCAGGCCTACAGAGCAGTCCTGCACATTGGATTCAGTGTGTGGGGCCATAAGGCATGAGTGCCACATACAGTGGGTGCCCTGGACTAGAGCTATGTGCCATGGGCAATGTGTGCGCCAAACTGGCTCTCCATTGCGCACAGTGTGCAAGGTAAATCTGGTGCACACCACATGAGGCCTCTGGGTATAAGTGAGACCCATAGGCAACATCATGGACCAGACAACAGGACTCCATAGGCCAGACCCAGCCTGCAGGCTGTGTCTTTGACATCCCTGCTGTACAGTAAGGTATACCCTAGCATTCTATATTGTCATCTACCACAACATTTGACTGTCTTTGCTACAGTAATTACGATAATCCACTGGAAACTTACTGATGCCTATGTGAAATCTCTGGCTCTTCTCCCTTGCCAAGCTTGGCTTGTTCTGCATTTCCTCTACTTGTTCACTCTGTATTGTGAGCGTAGAGAATATTCCAATAAGGACTTTAAGGACGGTTATATAGATCATTTAAGTGCACGGTCTTTTATACAAAACACTACAGATATCAGAAAATCAAGTACTAGTTTTGCATGGCTACTGTGGAACCATTAGAGTTTCAGTGGATACTACAGGCTGCTAAATATTCACTGAAGGTTTGTGAATTGCCACAGAGACAGTTGTGATTGCCAATGAGCTCCAGCTGAATGAAAAAGTAAAAGCGGTAAATAGCTGAGAGGCTCATCCTTTTTTTCAGCAACCTTCTGCTAATTAAGCAGATTGCAAACTACCTGGCAACAAAGTATCAGGGTACTATTGGATTAGAAATAGTGAAGTCCCTAGTGGACTTCATGGAGTTTCTTTCTACCCTCTCCTCTCATCTTATAAAAACTCTGCTTGCGGTAGAATTTTAATTGGTGTATTTGTTAGCATCTATTGTGTTCATTGTTTCTCTCTTTATATGCTGACAAAAGAAAACAGTGTCTCCTGAAGCAACTGTCATCCAGACTTTTAAAAATCCTACCTGCAACATGCAGCCTAGAATCCATTCCGGGATCTGCAGTGGATGCAAGGGGAGCACTGTCAAAAACAGCTGAATATTTGTGCCTTAAGGAATATATTAATTCCTGAATATCATCCATCACTGCAGTTTCTTCATCATACAGATCCATTTCTTTCACCACCTCCTCTTTGTTTTCTGTCACCCTTGAATCCAAAACATTTTCCACAACATCCATAATGCTAGACTCAGAAGACTCAAGGATCTGGTCCAAAGTCTTTTCAATAGTCTCATGATTATTATTACCCTTCTGAGCAAGCTCCAGCTCCAATTTCATGTCATGAAACATTGCTTCTATCCTGACAATGTGCTGGGGCCCAAGATACTTTTTTAGACGTGCCACACGCTTTTCATCAAAGAAGTCTTTCATTATCATAAGCTGCTTCACAGAGTCTCTATGTTCTGGCTTCATAACTTCATTTGTGGTTCCTGAGATATCAGCAGACCCATGAAGGTGTGAAGACTGTTGGTGATCATTTATTTCCTGATCAGTTAAGTTCTCCACATCTTTCATGTTCTTCCATAAGTGGTCCTGTTGGAGAGGATTTTCTCTTTGATTAAAGACATCTTTAGAGTCCACCATTTCAGGAGAACTGGCATCATTTGAAAAAGTTATTCCATCTTCATTTTCCACTTCAAATGATTCTAATGTTACTTTATCATCTTTGTCATCTTCCATGTTATTCAGTTGAGAAGCTTTTTTGATTTGCATGTCAGTCTCTTCATTCTTAATCTTGGTCACATCCTGCATGCTGCTCTTTTTTCCAGCCTGCTCAGATGTTATGTTTACTTCCTCTCCTATTTCATCATTTTCATAAACAGGATTAGCAGTTCCTGAAATAGCTTCAGTTGGAATTTCCAACTCTGGGTTTGTTCTTTTCATGTTTAATTTACTACCATGTCCACTTGCAAATCTCTCTTTTGACAGTTTTGCACTTGCAGCATTTTCATCTTCTAACAGCTCGTCCTCCATTTGTTTTGGGTCATAGTCTTCTTCAACTTCCAGCTCTTCAGACTCAAGTTCTGGTTTTAACGTTTTTTCTCTGGTTAGGTCCGTACCAAGAGCTTTGTCCAAGTTTTGATCCTCATTGTCAGCAGTGTCTTGTTGATCAGAACTATCTGCGTTCACCTCCTGTTCAGTGTTCATGGATAGATCTTCAGCAGGACTTTCACCAGGGGGTTTGTCTGGTAGTGTCTGGTCAGCATTTTGAGAAAGCTCTTGTTCTACACCTTCTTCTGTATGCCTGGTCTCATTTTCCTGTTGCCTAGCTTGCTTAACAGCTGCTTCTCTCTCATGCCAATTACTCAGGTCTTTCTTCTCTGTGGGAATTTTTTTTACCTTTTCCCTTGGAATTGCAACTTCTTCCTCTCTGAAAACATGTGTTTCTGTCTCAGGCACCCTCACTTGTTCTAAATCCTTTTCATCTTTCTGAACTACTTGTGCCTGTGTAGGAGAAGTTTCCTGTTCTTTGCCTTCCAAGAGATCAGTATTCTCCAGGTCACTTTGGGATACATTTTGTAGCTCTTCCAGGGGTTTGTGTAGAACATTTACAGACTGTTTGCCCACAGCTGCTTTTCTCTCCTTCATATTTTTCCATAATGTTTTGTGCTTTGTTTCATTTTCCAGGCTGTCCTCCAAAATCTCCCTGGGCTTCTCTGTCTCTTTCATTATTTTATGAAGAGTCATTTCTTCAGAATCCTCTTTGCTTTCACTGAGGGGTGGCTTTAGAACATTTTGATTTTTTTCAGTGGGTTGTTTAGACTCCAGGTCAACTTCCTGGTCAGGACCATTCTCAAATGTGTTCTGCAGTTCTTCAGATCCACCATCAAGGGAAAATTCCTCATACTGTTTACTTTTGTTTGTCTTTTCCTTTAAGTCTAGGTCATCTACAGGGTGCCCTTCCTTTTCTATAAGACCTTCTTCAGTTAGGTCCCTGAGCTTGGATTTTACTGCTTGTTTTTTCTCCTTACTAATATGAATCACCTCATCCTCTTCTTCCTTTTCTTCTGCTGTATCAGACTTGTTGACCTCGGTATTATCATTTCTTTTTTCATTCCCAGTGACAATTGAAAAGATGGTGTCCTCAACAGACGTTAATAAATCTGAATCATCTTTTTTTCCATAATCTCTTTGGTTAATTAATTCTGTGGCATCCTCAGGGGCTTCATCAGGTTCAACTTCTTCTGAATTAAGGTCAGCATTTTTATCCACTAAATGTATTTCTGCTTCTGAATCCAGTGGAGAATCAGTTTCTTCCTCTTCTACAAACGACAGCAAGGGGATTTCTTCAGAATGATCCTTATGGTCTTCCAGGTTTTCTGTATCTTGAGTGTCTTCATTAAAATCATCTTCCAGTGATGTAACAAGACTGGTCATCTCATCATCAGACACAAGAGCATCTGCAGTTGAGCCAAATTTGGTTTTCAAATTCATAGATAGCTCTCTGTTTAAAAGTGTATAAGCATCAATTTCTTCACTCTCCTTTTCTGATTGTTTGGCTTCTTCCTGAGGAATACTCGAGTTTTTGGTATTTTCACTTTCAAGCCCTTCTGATTGTTCTTGTAATATTCCTTTCAAGTGCTCATGTGCCATTTGGTCTCCCTGAGAATTTTCTTCATTACTGTTTACAATGAGGGTATCTCTCTGGGATTCAAGGTCTCTCTCCACATTCTCAGTCATTTTAGAAAGTGAGCTGTCTTCTTCTTCTCTTTCCTTCCTTTCTTCTGTACTTAATTCAAAAACATCAGTCTCAGTATCAACCTCTTCTGTCTCCTCCTCCCTTGTGATTTGTTCAAAAACTTCTTTCCCTGCAGCATTCAAATCTGATTCCCCTCCATTTGCCACAATTTCCTCTGATAATTTTAAAAGCTCAGCCACATTATAATTATCAAAATCATCTTTTCCTCCATCAAAACAAACAAAATCTGTTTCCTGGAAGAGAAAAAAACAAATCTCATTCAATGACAGCAAAACTGTTACTTAATCATCGTTACTTCCTCTCCAGTAATGATAAAGAAAATAGTTTGAATTTTCTACACCAAACCCTAGCACCTTGCCAGCCAGCCAGCCAGACAAGGATGCCTATGGGCCATGGTCCTGCACACTAGATCTGGTATGAAGGGTGGTACAGAGCCCAATCCCAACACACCGGGCCAGGTGGAAGCAGCACAGGGTCCTGGGGCTTCAATTCCTGTACACAAGACTGCGTTAAGGCAGTGCAGATTTTTGTAGCCCTGATCCCAGCATGCAGGGTTGGGCAGAGACAGTACAGTCTGGAGCTGAGTGTGTGGGCCCAATCCTGAGGTACAGGATGCAATATGGCCTGTACACCAGTCCCATACCACTCATACGGCTTGTAGGGTCAAAAGATTGAGCAACACTGTTCTATACCATTGCATTTATAGCTACGTTTCTGTTCATTTGGGACTAAATTTTGAAACCCTCTCACTGAAATCATTTGGGGTTTTGCCTGGCCAAGGACCAACTGAAACCTAAGTAAGGAACATGTAGTTTAACCCACTGTTTGAAAGTCCCAAGTAGTGAGGAACAGTTAGAGAGCTGATGGCAGGAGTTGATTTGCATTATTTATCACTTGTTTTGAAATGGAAATTACTGCAATGTTGAACCACAGAAGTGGCAATGGTGAATTCTTTATTCATTTTTAGAGATGGTAATTACTTCAGGGACTTTCTCAGTGTCCTTTCTCAGTGTTGAGGAAGTGCCTAGCACGTAGCAGGCATTACCGTAATTATATAGTAATCCGAACTATTTTAATTATTTCACACAGTTTGTTCCACCATAACACAAATGGACCAAAATACAGTCTAGTCCTACAAATTACACACACAATTATTCCTTATGTACGTAGTCAAGCAACTACAATGGCACTGCCTAAGCAGATAAGTCTTGTAGGGTCATTTGTAGGGCTAACAAAATGGGTTGCATGTTTCTTAAATCAGTCACTGAATTCCAAAAGTTCTGGGAAACAGCAGAGTGCATAATGAAATGGCCCACACACAACCACGCTGGTCATGTTTCTTCTGTGCTGCAAAGAACACTGTCTGAAGTTATTTAGTAAGTTTTTGTCAGAATTTGAAAAAAAATGCTGTATTTGGGGGGGGAGGGGGAATCTAACAATCAAATTATCCATATATGTAATATTAGTTCACTGGCTGAAAAGTAATTATGGTTGTTCCTCTACACTTATTGAGGTCCCAATTCTCTCTTTCAATGAGTCCACTGAATGTTTAGGACTGAGTATAAGCAACCCTAAAATAACAACAACAACAACAACAACTTACATCTGTTGGTAATTCAAGCTCATCATCGGTATAATTATGTTTTATTTCAAGTAAATCCTTTGGAAAATATCCAAAATCACTGCCAACCTGCAAAGGGAAAAAACATACCCATCAATGTAAAAAAAGTTTCTGAAGTCACACAAGGAAAAAAGTTGTTTCTATAGATTTAATTTGTCCTTAAATTATAACTGGTAGTTAAAAATACATCACACATGTCTAGACCTAAAGCTTAAGTTATCACAACAAACTGGAGGGAAATAATTTTATTACTTTGAACTTCAGACATTAGTTAAGTCTTAGAAGACCACTGTGAAGTAGGGAAGAAGTATTATCCCCATTTAAAAAACAGGCTTACTTAAGAATGAGGCCTCATAACAAATGAGGAGGACCACTGAGAATTACATGGGGAACCTTGGTTCATGCTTGCTCTAATCTTTAACTCATAGTTTTAACTACACCACACACTCTCCTAAAACGTTTACATAGTAAAGCCTACCTCCTTGAAAAAATATAATATTCTAAAATTATAACTCTTACCTCATACTTTGAGAATTATTTAAAACCAGGTTTTAGGAGAATACAAAACTGCACCTGAACTAATTAATGTTTCTGAACTGTAGCCACTTAACACTGTAATTATAGACCTAAATATTAGGGTGTAAAATATGCACTCCTTTGCAAACATTCTTGTTCTTCAGTGATGACTGTTTCTACATAAGCAACAGCTGCAGATGGTCATTTAAAAGTAAGGGGAGGAGCAGATCAAAAGCAAACATTGGGAGACAATAATCTCTCTTATCAATTGCTAGTTAAAGATCCACACAATAATACTTTCACTTGGCAGCTCTGACTGAACTGCTGTTCAGAAGCCAATATTAATATCATAGTATTGCTACAAAGATTAGATATCCAAAGCATTTAGAAACTGGTGGACTCAACCCTTAAAGGTCCAGAGTCCCTAGAGATCACCAACGTATGTTAGAAAATGAGCACGCTTTCTTCTCTATTTCAATGTTTTTATAGTGAGATCAAGAAGGTAACTGTCAGGTTTCTTAAGAGTTTTTTCTTCTGAAGACCATTACATTATGGAACACATTAAAAAAAAAACACTGTTTCCTCCAACAAAGACAAACAACCACCTCCCTCTTCTAGCAAAGTAATCAGATGAGCTAGATTCTGATCTCAGTTACACTGGTATAACTCGAAAGTGAGTTTACTCCACTGTAGATCTCTAGATTTATAGCAGCATAAATGACAACAGAATCTGATCCAGGTATGGAATTTGCATGTGTGGAAGAAACAACAGAAAGAGAAATAATTTCCTGGATTTCCTGGATTAATCCTAAATGAAACAGTATTGGAAACAAGCTTCATCAAAAGGCATGTTTATATAATATGTATCATTTTTTTTAATATACTATAGGAAAAAAGTAATCACTACCATATTATAGAAGTCCCATAGGTTACAGTTTAGACAGAGGTTAAGCCAAATTATTGGAAGCATCCCATCACCATAGGCCAGTTCTAAAGAGTTTTTTTCCCCCTTTTTTCACCATAGTATTATTCCAAGTCCATCCTCTCCACCAACTACTTTTCCTTTCCAACTCAAAAGATAAAGCTTCAAAGTATCCTTCTTATGCCCTATTGTATTTACTCAAATCTAAGACAAGCCTCCCCCTCATTTAACATGGGGTAAAAAAGCCCAACAATCTTGTTTTGGATTTGAGTAAAAGCTGTTGGGGTTGGAGAGAGGGGCTGTAGCTGCTGCAGCTCTGACTCCAGGCCCAACTCGGAGCAAGCAGCAGGGGAGTCAAGTTAAGTCTACTCGCTTACTACCTGCCCCCATGCCACTGTTTTCCCTACTACAAGAGTGAAGGACAAATTTAACATGATCCTCCAATAATTAGATTCTATACATGGAAAATTATAACAAAACTATAAAGTTTCTATGTATAGACTCTAATTGTTGTGGGGGTGGGGTGGGGAGGAGGAGAGCATCTTAACTTGAGAGTTGTCTTGGTTTCAGGCAAATACAGTAATCTTAATGATGGTCAAAATTAGGCATCAAAATTTTAGCCTCCTTTATTGTCTCAGTCACAAACCATACAAAAATTTGCCAACATGACCCATTTGCAACCTGTCAGTCTGTGACCAAAAAAAAAATCTTATTCAGACAATGCCAAGCATGCAAAGGACATGCTCTTAATTCTGTTCAGGAACAACCGAAGCACAAAAAACAAAGGAGAATGGCAGAAAGGGAGAAAGGAAAAATACATCCTGCAGACCCTTTTGGGGATGGCATCACTTAATTGGCAGCTGAACTGATCTGCAGATGAGACATGAGTTTAAACACACTGTCTATTATGTATCTAGAGAAGAGAAGTAGCCAGGATGATAAAAGTCTGTAGGTATTTTTGAGGTGGTTATCCTAGTAGTCTCTACCTATGATAGCAACATCTACTCAAAGATTCATAAAACGCTACCGGCCATTTAATAATCCCAAAAAGCCACTACCTCACATTACATGCTAAACACCACAATGAAGACAGCAAGGATATATAGATATAGATATAAATCTATCTATATCTATCTATAGAAGGAGAATGAGCAGCAGGTTTCCCTTATTGTTTGATTAAAGGAAAAAAAATCATGCATATCATCAGAAATCAGAAATAATTATGGGGGGGAAGGGTGGGCAAGGACTGCAAGAGTGCAAAAAAGGGTTAATTTGCTCTTCCCTTGTATGCAGGGTATGGACAACTGAAACCATTCAGATAATTTAGAAACAATGTTAAAGTCAGTTCCTAAACTCTGTGGATCTTTCAGAAACATTGTCTCTCTCAATGTTAAAGCACCCCAACCCTCAACAATCATTTAAGAGAAAGGTGAAGTAGGGTCTTTTTCGGACTGGAAATAGGGAACGTCTCTGGTGTAAAACTAACTAGTATTCAATCCTTTACCATGAGGTAATTTGTACGTCTGTGGGGTAGAAAAAGGAAATCTCGTTAAAAAGTTTGGTAAAAAGTGATAGTCATTTGTAGCTGCTCAGAAGTAGGCCCATTATAAACATACATCAGTGGTTGATTTTGGCAGGACTACTATTTGACAGGAATACTTGAGGAGGAAGTTATGTATGTGTGTACTTTGGAAATGGTTAGAAAGCAAAAGTCTAACATAGGCATCACCTCTTTGTGCCTTGCAGAAACAGATTCCTTGAATTCCTATAGGATCAATGAAGAATTAAGTCTTCAGCCCTCTTCTAAAAATATCCTCACCACTTCAGCATCTCGCTTGGTGGGATTAGTGGGGTTTGTATTAGCTTTGCTGGGATCTAAACATAATCTATCATTGGATTCATCTGTCGTACATGTAACTATCTGGAACCTGTAAACTCTCTGTATGCAGAATTCCCAACAACTTTACTGGGAACTGTGCATATAGAGGCATACATGAGTGGGGTCAAGATTTGCAAGACAAAAGTTCTTTTCTTGCGCGCGCGCACGCACACACACACACACACACACACACACACACACACACAGTCACAAGAGTCCACAAAACTAGTAATTTTATGGTAGGAAGTTGTAGTGATACATTTCAGACTATGAAATGCAGGCTGCAATTTGATAAGCCTTACTTCTTCAATGATAGACAAATACAGTCTCCCTGCAATCAATTCTTGGTTTTAAAGGTCCCACTAGGCCCCATTTAACACAAATAAGATTTGTCTCAATTTTTTTTAAAAAAAGGAGCTTTAGAAAGCACACAAAAAGGAAAATCCTATAATATTTATGTACAGTAATTAACAGTTATTTTAAGAAGTATTTAAGCATTCCTCGGACTTGTCTGCCACCAGTTCTTGAAGCATTATTTTATCAGAGCAAGAGAAGGTGAGCATAGAACTAACTGGATACCAACAGCACAAAATCAAAACATATTAATATGTTTTTTCTATCCAAATAAATACATAAAAAACATTCAGTAAGAAGAAAGTTACATTTTTTAAATTCAGGCATAATTTCTAATGCAAACAGACTTTTGTTTTGAGTCTGTCCCCTCCTCCCCCGACCCCCAACATACATTTTCTTAAACATAGCAGCCTTGCTTTAAATTGCCACATTAATGTCGCTTAAATGAAAATGGTCAAATTACATGTTTAATTCAAGCTATTTCTTTTCTGCTTAAAAACTGTGGGTCTGATTCTGCAGCTCTTGCTAGCAGAGATTGTAGATCTCAACCTGTTAGTTATTATTTTGCTTTCATGAAAAGCTGGCAGCCTTGGAAACCAGTGCCATCTAATTATCCAGGTTATTTATGGTACAGTACATGTCAGAAGGGAATTGCCAGCATGATACAATTATAAATTCTTCTTCTTTCACCACATGCTACAATTTTTGACTTTCTTCTATGCTATTTTAATTGGATTCAGCTAATGCTGTAAGACTGCCTATCCCTACCCTATGTGCACACTTTAGAAAAAGACAGTCACACAATACCCTGGTGTGGCTTTGCGAAAGGCCAGTCCAGATCACAGAGGTACAGAGACTTGTTGGAAAAGCAACATCAGTCTTTGGGGGGGTCAAATAGGGAAAGGGACATTAAGAAGAATATTTCATACATAACAGAGGATAAACAAGGATGTAAAAGGCCTAACCCTGCGAGATGCTGGATGTCCTTAACTGTAAACAATTTCAGTGAAAGCTGAGGTCTCCTCTCACCTTGCAAGAGGAGACGTCATGTTTTAACAAGCCTTCTCTCTTCCTTTTATACGTCTCAAATCTGCTGCCCTGTTGCAAGTAAAACTTCTTCCTGCTAAAGCCAATGGGACTTGTCCATGTAATAATTGGTTCACTACAGAGACCTTCTCTTTCTTCTGAGATGGCCTTTTACATTATACTGTCTTTTTTAAAGGACATGGTTTAATTCTGCAAGCATGACTACAGCAAATGGTCCCACTGAAGATCCTCCATCACTCAATTAATCAAGACTGCTCCAACATGTTGTAATTATGGTGCATCCAAGCAGCCTTACAGCACATCTACAGGCACCCTTAGTTTCTAACTAATCAGTTTGGGGTTCACATATATTACCGCAATGGTGCAATTTTTGTCACTCAGACATTACACAGGAACTTAAAAACAACAGTGGAAAATGTATCTTTCTTTAATAAGAAAAGCTCTTTTTTTTCCTGAATGAATTTTGGACATTATTTATAGTACAAATCTAACCCAGCAGTATCCTTTAAGTATAAATATGATTTTTAAAACTAGCCTCAACTGAAAGCTGCTTCCATTATCTTTCTATGGAGGAAAACTAAAAGATTTTTTATGTTTTAAAGAAGAGGCAACAGAAAAAGATATTACTAAAGGAGACAGTGCGAAAAAGTCAATAAACCGAGATAAAATACATACTGTGAAGTACTTACACTTCCGGCCCAAAGTTCAATTGATTTTCTTATTAATTTGTAGTATACGTATACTGCTTCTCCTTTTTTAAAATTTACGAAGCGACAGTCTGGACCTTTAAAATCTTGTGTAGCTTTCCCTCGACACATTAACACTGTACAAAGGAAGGTGGGGGGGAGGAACAGAATATTACATTTTTTATAAAGCACAGTCTTAATAGCACCATGATTCATCAGTAGAAAAAAAGTGACCACCCTGCATGCAGAATTTGCCTAGTTCAAGAATCTGAACAAGAAGTGAAACTCCATCTAAAGCTGTCTAGTATATTAAGATAACTTAATGTCAGAGTTATATTTACAACCCTGGTAAAGCACTTTGAAAACTAGGTTTGGAAAACATCATGCAAGAGTGAGGTAGCAACAACAACAGTAATAACTTTCAATTAGATGGACCAAAACATGATGCCATCTGTTTCATAATGAATCAGCCTTCTTGTTGTTTAGTGCAAAAATGATACCCATGAAGCTATTTGCAGCAAGAGGCTTTTAGCAGAAGGCAAGATGCTGAGGGAAGCTAAACATTTGAAGTACTCCTTTACAGAAACCTTAAATTAATTAAGGGCTGTGTTTGAGAAAACCTCTGTAGCAAGGTAGATTTTAATGAACTTGTTCCAAAGTCTTCACTGCAGTTAATGAAGGGCATTTTTGCAATATAGTTACATATAGCAATGTGGATATTTTTTCTTCCATCAGATAGAAATGGGTCAGAGGCACTTGCACTTTTCCCTCCCGACAATTTTCCAAATACAATTTTCTAGAGTACTTGAGAATGCTGCCTCACTCTTGCAAACCCCAGGGCAAAGATGATGGCAGATTCTTGCTGGTGGAATGTCACTGTGACAAAAGGACTGGGTCCTTATTTGGGGGCTGTGAGCTCTGGAGCATAATATTCCATGCCATGCCAAAGAAATCCAGTAAGTCAAAGAATCATAGAAAATGAAGGTTGGAAGGGACCTCAGCAGGTCATTTAGTCCAACTCCATGCTTAGAGGGGGACCAGCCCCAGCTATCTCATCCCAGCCAAGACTATGGGTCTTAAAAACCTCTAAGAATGGAGATGCTAAAACTTTCTGGGTAACCTGTTCCAATGCTTTCCTACCCTCCCTGTGAGAAAGGTTAGATCTGAGGAAAAACTCAACTTCTCTTGCTGAACATTGCTCCTTATGTTACCTGCCACCACTGGGAACCATTCAGTTCCCCCCGGTCCCCTCAGTGAGACAAGCCCATCTGTGACTTTCAAGGGATTGTGAATGGATAAGCCTCCCTTACCCAGGTGGGCCACTGACAAAGTAACAATTCATTTCATGGGATAAAAATAAAGCACAACTGGGGGTGCGAGTGAGAGCCAAAGGTTCAGACCCAGTGCTCCAAGGGGCTCCCAGCAGAGCACAATGGACTGGCCCTCTGCAGAGCCAGCCTGGAGGGAAACAGTCCTATTTGATGTGCCATAAAGTCATGGGCTTAGGCCCATCATGAAATACTGAAAGCCTCCTTTAAGAAGGGAAGACCCTAGGGACACATCCACTGATTTCTTGGGACAAATCAAAGAAAACAGAAAGGGGCGCAAGGTCACGGGTAAATAACAAGGGATCTGCAAGGGCCAACTGCCCCTCAGCTGAGCGCAGGGGGCCTGCGAAACTCTACCCCGAGATGAGAGGAGTGACAGGAAGCCAGCAATGGGATGAGAGGACTGACAGGAAGCCTTCCCCGCTGCCAGAGCCTCCTTCCTTGGCTGGAGGATGGCCAGAGGTAGGAGGAGGTTGACCAGGAGGGCATAACAAAAAGGTGGGAGGAGAAGTGCAGCCAAGACCCCAGCAGGAGGCTGTTGCGGGAGCAGAAGGCAGGCGGGGCGCCCCTGGGGACCAGGGCTGGGAGGAGCCGGCAGCTGGTTCGCACGGAGACTGGAAAGGCCGGCCTAGGCCTGTGGTCCCGAGGGACCCTGCTCCGCCAGGGACAGGCGGAGAGGCGAGAGCCTCGCGGCGGCCGCCCAGCCCGTGGGGGGGATGGCAGCAGGGCAGGGAGGGACGGGGCAGCCCCCGGGACAGCCCAGCCAGCAACAAGTTTGCAGTAGGTCCCACGCACGCACCCACCCACCCTCGGCCCGGGCTGGACGGGCCCCGCCGCTTACTGCTGCACTCGGGGTCGGCGCAACGCTTGAGCTCGGCGAAGCGGCGGTCCGGCGCAGGGCCGGAGCCGGCGCCGCAGGGCAACGGCAGCAGAAGCAGGAGCAGCAGCGGGAGCGGGGCCCCGGGCAGCGGCGCTGCAGCCATGTTGGCGGCCGGCGGGAGGGGGCCGACACGTCAGCACAGCCGGACCGGGGCCGGGAGGAGGGAGGTGCCGGCGGGAGCCGCCCCCGGGATGTGCGGGGCCGCCCTGCAACCCGCCCCCGCGCGTCGCCGCCCGGCAGCGGCCCCAGCCCTGCTGCTGTCGCGGCGGGGACAGCGCCGCTCCCGCCCCGCGGCAGAGCCGACGGAGACCCCGGGACAGCGCCGGCCCGCGGGGAGTGTGCGTGTGTCTGAACTACGTGCGCTTGTGGATGCGTGCTGTGAAGTGTGTGAGAGAGCCTGTATGTCTGAAGTATGCTTGTGTATGTGTGAGAGAGAGCCTGTGTGAGCATGTCTGTCTGTGAAATGTGTGTCCGAGGTGTGCTTGTGTATGTGTCAGTGAAGTGTGTGGGGGGAGTCTGTGTGTGTGTGTGTCTGAAGTGGGTGAGAGCCCCTGCGTCTGCTTGAAGTCTCTGTGTGCGTGTCTGTGAAGTGTGTGTGTGGGAGCCTATGTCTGTAAAGTGTGTGGGAGCCGCTGTGTGTGCATGTGTGTCAGAAGTGTGTGCATGGCAGTGAAGGTGTGTGGGAGCCTCTGTGTGTCTGTGAAGTGTGTGAGAGCCTCTGTGTGTGTGTGTGTGTGTGTGTGTGTGGGAGCCTGTGTGTGTCTGTGAAGTGTGTATCGGAGCCTGTGTGCATGTGTGTTGACTCTGAGAGCTGCCTCATGAATCTCAGCCAGCGATCAACACCCTCCTGGCCCCGATCCTTTCATGTTTCCAGGCAGAGCTTCCCCAGGCAGCATCGCTGGCCCCTTGGATGTATTCCAGGCGGGCAGGCGCTGTCCTGCCTTGCAGCACTTGCTTTGAACCTGTGCCCTCATGCCTGCCTGTTTTCTCTCTTTGTCCCTTGAACTCAGTTGACAGTCCTCATTGGCCTCCTGGCTAAAAGAGGCTTATCCTTTTTTCTTGATGGGCCCAAACCCATGATCCGTTAAGCATATCAGAAGGCCTGAATCCCAGCCAGCCCCACAAAAAGTGAAGTCAGCAGGGCGGAGAACTTGGACTCTGGGGCTCCAGTGTTGCTGCTCAGCTCTGGCAGGGCCGTAAGTTATGTTCTAGGGAGGTGGGGGAAGAAATGCAACCAGCTGCATGTCGTTGGACCCTCCATCAGGATCCTGCTTTCCTCTGCCAGGAAGGGGACTGCAGCACCCTGGGAATTCTCTTCACACCCCTTCCCAGGCATCTACTGCAGGCTCTTCCCTCTCCTGTGAATCCTGCAGCCTGTTTTAGGCTCCCTCAACCCTCTCCTGTGGGTCCTGTAGCCGTATGCCCCACTTCCTGGTGCTAGGGAGAACCACAAAGGGAATGTATTATGTCACTGCAACCACACTGACCTCTCCAGCAACCCGAGAGAGAGCCTGCAGCTGCTCTTCAGAGTTTTCACTTTCTTTCCCTGCTTCACCTATCCCATTCTAGCCTCTCGTGCCTTCTAGGAGGTTGCTGCCTGCAGCCAAGTGCACCTTTCTTTCCCATTTTGAAAAACCCTAGTCTGAAGCTTTCCTAAAGAAAAGCACTTGGAAAAAATAGGTTTAGGTCATGGTAAAAGTAACTTTAGCAGACCGGGGAGGTGATCTTCCCCCTCTGTGCAGCACTGGTCAGGCTGCAGCTGGAGTACTGCATCCAGTTCTGGGCGCTGCACTTCAGGAGGGATGTGGACAACATGGAGAGGGTCCAGAGGAGGGCCACCTGCATGATCGGGGGTAGCAGGGCAGGCCCTATGAGGGCAGGCTACGGGACCTGAACCTGTTTAGCCTCCACAAGAGAAGGCTGAGGAGGGATCTCATGGCCTGTTACAAAC
>NW_017728943.1:69049736-69064662 GCF_001723895.1 Crocodylus porosus | reverse complement strand
TTTAAGAGGAGGCTAGATGAACACCTTGCTGGGGTTGTTTGACCCCAGTACTTTTTCCTGCCATGGCAGGGGGTTTGGACTTGATGATCTGCTCAGGTCCCCTCTGACCCTACCAATTATGAAACTATGAAAAATAAGCGGCTGGGAGGGGAGAATTCCTCTCCACAGCCTTCACTGCACAAAGTATCGTGCACAGGGATGGACTCCAGAACTTAACAGGCTTCTTCCCTCTTCAAAGGATAAAGGCAAAGTAGTGTATCGATACTGTCAATGGGGCAAAGAGGCTAGTAAAGGCAATGGTAACTCTTTGTACTGTCTTGAAATACATGGTATTGCAACACAAGGACATATGCTGCACATGGACCTTGTGGGGACTGAGCCTGAGTTGCTGTGGGCCAGCTTGGCTGTGGAATGTATTATTGTACCAGCAGAGCTCAGATCCAGCCCAAACCTGCAGGGCTGCCCTGAGGAAATTTGGCAATGGGGGAGCAGCGACCATTAATACTGTCACCCCTCCTCTGTTGCCAAATGCCTAGAAGTTCCTGCATGTGAAAAGTTTAAAAAGAGTTGACGGGAGCTAAAAATGAGACATTCTTTTTCAAAAGGAGCTTTTATTATTGTTATGTTTACACAAAGTGGCACCATAATAATACAGCAACAAGGGGCTTAAATATACATAACCTATATACCCAATGTGTACTTTTTTAACTGTACCAAGAACAACTCAAATGTTTCAGCTATGGTAAAGTAAAAAGTTGGAATTCAGAAAGTTTAACCTGAACCAAACACTGGGTCTTAATATTCTCCCCCGGCATATACCTTGAAAGTTCAGATCTAGTTCTGAGTTTCATGAATCCACTTGTTGCAGAGCAATGATCGTCTGATCACTCCCCGAAGGAAACTGCACTGTACTGATTTAGGGACCAGTCCTGCAAATAACCTATACTACTATATGAGCAGACCCATTTAACTAAACACAGCTACTCAAAGGGAGGTATTTGTATACACACTCATACAATCGGTTTTGAAATGCTCATCCTAGCTGTTTTGTAAGGTCCCTTTCCATTTGCTGTTATGTTGATATTAGTTACTTTAGTACATCGCTGGTATAATTTATACCTGAAGAGGAAAGGTAGCTCCATGGAGTGTAGGCTGCATGAGAAGAGAAAAACAGATGCAGGTTTGGAGACACAGGAGAGGTTTACTACTGATCCTGTTGAATGGCAGAACTCCATTTGGCTGCAATCAGAGGTGCCAACTCACAAATTTTTTTTGCTTGCAATCTGCAAACTTTTTACTGACACCCAAACTTTTTGACTGACATTTCTTATATAATGTAAATGTGATTTTTCTGCCAGGCCCTGGACAGGAATAACAGGGACTGGGTTCAAATTTAGGAACTGAACACTGACCACAGTAAAAAACTTGGCTGTCAGTAAAGCTTGCAGATTATCAATAACAAACATTTTCTTAGGTTGGCAACCTTGCTTAACTGCAGGAATGGTTTTATACCATGCTGCCCCAACCTCAAGGTTTCCCTGGTCACCTCCACACCCTGATACCCCAGACCACACCCCCTGCCATATGGGCCCTCTCACTCAATCCCCTGCTTTACTTACCCCTATCTGAGCAGAAACTCCCACCTTCTACCTCTCCATCCTCCCAGCTCTACAACTCTGTCCTAGCTGCATTACCCCCTCCCTGTACTTTCCAGGTGAGCACCTGTTAGAGGCAGAGGACAGATCAAGGAATGCAGCAGCCACACACAATGGGGAGGTAGCAGAAGGCTATATCCACAAAGTCCTGATGAGAACTCCCTGCTGCACTCCTGCTTAGACAACAGGTAGTGCTGCTCTGCTAGCTGTCCATCAAGCTCATTGTTTCTTAGTTTTTTATGGACAGATTTTTTTTTTTAACAACTTCACAGAAAGTGTTTTTTTGCCCTATTTTTTGCAGACTGTCCATTAATGTACAGATAGCTTGCAACCCTGGCTGCAATAAGAATAAATTCAGGGAAGAGGACATTTGCAATGGACTAAAGGGGTGCTAGTGGAACCTCTGATAATGAAGGTGAAGGAGTTTTTCTTCTTTGTACATGTAGAAGAGTAAAGCCAGGGTAATTGTGATTTGAAGACTCCTTTTAAATTAATTACCATTTGTAAAAGCACTTTGTGATCATCATCGGAAGCAGAAAGCAGATTATAATAAGAAAGTGCTTGAAATTGACTTTAGAAACACATAAGGAGCACTCCATCATGTTCTTCCATTTATTGCCAGCTCTTATCTCAAACTACTAGCAATTATCACTAGTACTAATCACATTAGACACATTGCTCATGGTCTTATCATATGCTCATGGTTCCTGATTGCTGCTTTATATACCCATTTCTACACTCCCTAGGTATGCAGTTTGAGAGCCCAAACAATGCAGCAACATTATACAGCTTATGAAAAATATAGACTCCTTGGGTTTTTTTTCTACTTGCCTGGATCAGTTTAAAGGTTTTACCATAAAGTAAAACAACAGCAAGGTTGTAAGATACTTTCAAATAAAAATATACTTAAAATAATTGTAGAAGAGAATTATCTGATAACTTGCAACTGGACTTTCCTTTTTGAGCAACCAGTCATTTCTCATAACCTAACCAGTCTGCACTTGATTGGGAGATATTCAAGGGATACTTATATGCTAAAGCAGGGATGGCTGACCTGTGGCATGGACAGTCTTTGTGTGTGGCATGCAGCAAACCAGGAAGGGGCAAGCAGCACAGTGGCAGATAGGACAGGGAACAGGAAGTGGAGCAATAGATCAGACAGAGAGCACACAGCAAGGAGCTGAAAACAGCAATAGATCAGGCAGGGAGAACAGGGCAGGAAGCAGAGATCAGAATGGTGGATTGGGCAGGGGAAAGGGATCGGAAAGGTGCTCAAGGAGGACACAGGGCTTAATTTGTGGCATACTTGCCAAAAAGCTTAGCCACCACTGTGGTACAGGAATGTTAATGATGATTCAACAGCCAGTACTATCTTCTCAGATCTAATATGCTCCTAGTGTAGTGGTATTACATACTTGTACAAAACATGCTGCTAATGGTGCTGGGTAGTGTCAGCACCACTGGAAATCACTTCCGTAACCTCTCCATGTTTCATATATCGCATCTGTAAACAGGATCTTCACATTTACTTACCATTGTAAAGTGCTTCAAGGTGAAAATCCCTATGATGTTCTAAGTAGTGTGGAATTTACAAATTAATTTAGCCACATACAATTCCTATATCCAAGTGGGAGTTAAACTGCCTATCTTAATTTTTGTGATCAAATAGAGTTCTCCAAGACTTATCTAAAAGTGTCTAAAGACTGAAAAGAATGAGGGTGAGCCATAAAAACAGATTTTATAGACAGCAAGCAGTAACTATTAAAGTAAAAATAGAAGCTGAATATCACATACATTTCAATATTTATAACCTGTAAAGAATCTGGAATGCACAAGTTTGATAATGTTGTAAGAATTAAGTAAAGTTAACTTTAGTTTGATAGTAGAATTCCTTGCATTTCTTGTAGTCGTATAATTTTCATTTGATGTTTAGGTTCAATCATTTTTGAAGACACAGCTGCTTATAATACTGCTAGGTACTGGTTTCTGAACAGAACAGAAAACCACTAACAGGTAACCGTGGCAAGCTCCGTAGATAGAAATTAGGAGGGAAAGGAAAAGCAGCACTATGACAAGCTTTTGCCACTGAAAAGAAACAAGATCCCTTTTTTCAAGGTATGGGAATTGCTCTCTCTCAAAGCCTCATGGCTAATTACTTATGATTCGTTTACAGACAGGGATTTACCACTCCAAGCATCCACTGTTCCCTACTGTTCAAAGTATCTGAGGATACTGCTGCATCAATTTTTTTCCCCCCAAGAGAAATTTTGTTCAAGATCCAGTAATTACTTGTAGCAAAGTACAGAAATGTTTCAGGTAATTGAACAGAGACTTGAATTGTCTTGAGCAAAACTTCTTTCAAAGAAGCAGAAGTGCGGAGTACATGGGGGCCAGAGGGCCCTGCCCCCCCCAGGAAGAGGGCTGTTACCTGTAGTGCATAAAACATGCCACATGCTCATCATCTTAGCACCCCAACTCCCAGCAACAATAAAAGCTGTTGCCTATGCAAAAAAGTAACTATCACTCCACTGCTGCAAACAGTTGTGCTTAATTTTACATGAGTATTCCCACAAAGTCAGAAGACCTTATCATATACTGAATTTAGGCACATGAATAAATCTTTGAAAGACTGGAGACTGTATACTAATACCTCTGTTTCTTTTTGTCCTTAGCAGTGCTCCACATTGGACCACATACCCACCAGTCTGTTACTTTATTTGAGAATATGAATAAATTATAGAAGTTGTCAGCTCGTCTTTAGGAAAAATAAAAGATTTCCTTTTTATGAAACACTATGCACAAGTGTGGATCAAGTCCAAGCCTATTGAAAGTGGTTTAGTGAAACAAGCTCTACCATTAGTTTGTATACTTTTGATTTTCAGTTAGCATATATTGCCCTCAAGACACCGAATATTGAGGGGGGAAGAGAATGGTGTTTTTTATTATTGCTCTGTGTATATAGGATTATAGGAAAGTAGGGCTATAAGGGACCTCACAAGGTTATCTAGTCTAGTCTAGCCCTCTGCTCAGGACAGGATTGTCCTTGACTAAACCATCCCAACCAAGTGTCTGTCTAACCCACTCTTGAAAACTATCAAGGACAGAGATTCCAGTTTATCTAGATAACCTGTTCCAATGCTTGACCACCCTCAGTCAGAAAGTTCCTCCTAATCTCCAAGTTAAATTTCTGCTGCTGAATATTGAGGCCATAGCTCCTAGTCCTGTGCCCTCAGCCACAAAAAAGCATCCCTCTCCATACTATCTCTAATCAGCCTTCAGATATTTGAAGACTGTTATTAAATCCCCCTCAGTCTTGTCTTCTCCAAACTAAATAACCATGGTTCTTTCAGCCTTTCCTCATGAGTCTTGCCTCCTAGGCCCCGATCATATTTGTTGCTCTGCACTGCACTATTTAAAAACTGTCCATATAAAATGTAGAAGACAAATTTCTTGTTCAGAGCATAGGTGGATTAATGCCAGCTGGCCCCCAGCTCAGGGGCCCTGCAACTCACTTCCTCATTGGCAGGCGAGACAAGTGGCACAGAGTCAGTTGACAAGCTAGATCAAGCCCCACATGCCAGGATTGGATACCACATTGCCTCCACTCAGCCCTATGCACCCAGATAGGATCTCACATTGCCACCACATGCCAGGGTCAGGCCCCATGCTGTCCTGCATGCCAGGGTCTCCTCATGGCTCTGGAAATTTGGCAGCAGGGGACTGGTGCTACTGCTCCCGCATTGCCGAATTTTCAGACCTTTGAGAATCCTCACAAGCTAAGTGACATGGCCCTGGGGGCTGCAAATGCACCATGGACTGAGGGTTGAGGATCCCTTCCCAAGAGAGTTCCATTGTGATCTGACAATGAAGTTAGCAGAAGGGGATTGCTTAGGTTGGAGCAATACTCCTGTGCAAGTCAGGGAGAGAAGACCAGAAAACAAACAGGGGGGAGAAGAATCATGTAGTACTGAGGACACTGAGCTGGAACAAGCCTCAGGGAAAGCCCAGTGGGCTATGTTCTAGTTGAAAGAGCCCTTGAAACTGTAAGTACAGAACTTCAATCACCCTGACGTCTGCTGGGAGGCCAATACAGCACTGCACAGCCAATCCAGAAAGTTAGTGTTGGAAAAAGCTTCCTGGTGCAAGTGTTGGAGAGACCAACTAGGGGCTGTGCTCTTCTTGGCCTACTGTTCACAAACCCAGAAGAACTGGTAGGGGATGTAGAAGAGGATGGCAAGCTGGGGATGGCAAGCTGGGCAGCAGTGACCATGAGATGATCTAATTCAGGATCCTGACAAACAGAAGAAAGGAGAGCAGCAGAGTATGGATCCTGGACTTCAGAAAAGCAGACTTTGACTCCCTCAGGGAACTGATTAGCAGGATCCCCTAGGAGGCCAGTCCGAGGGGGAAAGGAGTCCAGAAGAGATGTTTGAAACCTTACTGAGGCACAGGAACAAACCATCCTGAAGTGCAGGAAGAATAGCAAATGTGGCAAGGGGCCAGCCTGGCTTAGCAGATAACTGTTTGTTGAGCTTAAACACAGAAAGGAAGCTTACAAGAAGTGCAAGCTTGGACAAACAACTTGGGAGGAGTATAAAAATATTGCTCATGCATGCAGGGATGACATCAGGAAGGCCAAACACAACTGGAGTTGCAGCTAGCCAGGGACATGAAGGGTAACAAGAAGGGTTTCTACAAGCATGTTAGCAATAAGAGGAAGGTCAGTGAAAGTGTAGGCTCCTTAGTGAATGGGGGAGGCAACCTAGGGACAGATAATGAGGAAAAGGCTGAAGTACTCAGCACCTTTTTACCTCAGTCTTCACAGGCCAGGTCAGCTCCCAGACTACTGCACCAGGCAGCACAGTTTGGACAGAAGGTGAGCAGCCTTTGGTGGTAAAAGAACAGGCTAGGGACAGTTTAGAAAAGCTGGACATGTACAAGTCCATGGAGCTGGATGCAATGCATCCAACAGTGCGAAGGGAGCTGACTGATGTGATTGCAGAGCCGCTGGCCATTATCTTTGAAAACTTGTGGTGATCCCATACAATTGGAAAAGGACAAATATAGTGCCTATCTTTAAGAAAGGGAAGAAGGAGGATCCAGGGAACTACAGATTAGTCAGCCTCACCCCTGGCCCTGGAAAAATCATGAAGCAGGTCCTCAAAGAATCAATGTCTAAGCACTTGGAGAAGAAGAAGGTGATTAGGAACAGTCAGCACAGATTCACCAAAGGCAAGTCATGCCTGACCAACCCGATTGCCTTCTGTGATAAGATAATTGGTTCCGTGGATGCAGAGAAAGCTGTGGATGTAATATACCTTGACTTTAGCAAGGCTTTTGATACTGTCTCCCACAGCATTCTTGCAAGCAAGCTTAGGAAGTATGAGTTGGATGAATGGACTATAAGATGGATAGAAAGCTGGCTGGATTGTTGGGTTCAACGAGTAGTAATCAACGGATTAGTATCTAGTGGGCAGCCAGTATCAAGTGGAGTGCCCCAACCTCCTGGTGCTGGGTTTGTTTGATATCTTCATCAACAATCTGGAACGTGAGATGGATTGCACTCTCAGCAAGTTTGCAGATGACACCAAGCTGGGGGGTGTAGTAGATAAATTGGAGGGTAGGGCTAGGATTCAGGGTGACCTAGACCAGTGGTTCCCAACCTCGGGTCACGACCCAAATGAGGGTTGTGGGGGCAATGCTGGCGGTGCTGCACACAAAGAACAAGCCATATCTTGTGCTGGAAGCTCCACCACCCCTGCCCCGGGATGCTGCCACCACCACTGTGCTCCACTCCCAGCCATGGGTCTCAGCAAAAAAAAGTTGGGAATCACTGACCTAGACAAATTGGAGGATTGAGCCAAAAGAAATCTCATGAGGTTCAAAATAAGGACAAATACAAAGTCCTCCACTTAGGACAGAAGAATCCCATGCAATACTACAGCTTGGGGACAGACTGGCTAAGCAGCAGCTTTGCAGAAAAGGACTGGGGGTTAAAGTGGTCACTAAGATGGATATGAGTCAGTAGTGTGCCCTTGTTGCCCAGAAGGCTAACAGCATACAAGTTTCCCTCACTTTATGTGGGTTCTGTATGTGGAAATTCGCTCTTACGTGATGATACTTTTTATACCAAAAGGATATATGTAAGGTAAATTCACTCTTATGCGATCGATGTGGTGGAAGCCCACAGTCAGCTGCTTTGTGCGGTGCATTGTGGGAGTGACATGCACCAAAATACAGTCTCCCGTGTGGATCTGCGCTCCTTGCTCCTTGTCTCCAGCACGTGTTTCTGTAGTTGCCATCCCTATTATGGTAACATTCACCACCACCCTGTGGTTGTATGTACTATCTGCTGTTGGTGAGTACAAAAATTGTCTTGTAAAAGTGGTAGAAATGGGTCCGGAGGTCAGTACAATTGAGGTCTTGGAAAGTATCCCTATTTGTTACATTGTAAAGTGGTTCCTTTTATGCAAATTTGAGTTATGCACCCTTTTCCAGGAACGCATGTACAGCATAAAGCGAGGGAAACCTGTACATGGCTGCACAAGTAGAAGCATTGCCAGCAGATCCAGGGAAGTGATTATTTCCCTCTATTCAGCACTGGTGAGGTCACATCTGAAGTACTGTGTCCAGTTTTCAGTCCCCCACCATAGAAAGCATGTAGGCAAGTTGGAGAGAGTCCAGCAGATAACAATGAAAATGGTTTGGGGGCTAGAGCACATGACTTCTGAGGAGAGGTTGAGGGAACTGGATTTATTTAGTCTTCAAAAGAGAAGACTGAGGGGGGAATTGATAGCAGCCTTTAACTACCTCAGGGGTGGTTGCAAAGAGGCTGGAGCTAGACTGTTCTCTGTTGGTGGATGACAGAAGAAGGAGCAATGGTCTTAAGTTGCAGCAAGGGAAGTTTAGGTTTGATATTAGGAAAAACTCTCTCACTGGGCGGGTGGTGAAACACTGGAACAAATTACCTAGAGAGACTGTGGAATCTCCATCCTTGGAGGTTTTTCAGGTCTGGCTAGACAAAGCCCTGGCTGGAATGATTGAGTTGAGGTGGTCCTGCTTTGAGCAGGGGGTTGGACTAGATGACCTCCTGAGGTCCCTTCCAACCATAATTTCCTATAATGTTATGAACTACTTGCTGTTGTTTGATTCCACTCATGGTCAGGGAAAAAGGGGTCAAAGACCTGCAACTTCAGTTTCTCATGAAACCACTTACTGTACCCTGAATGTTGGCTAATGACTCAGGTCAAAGGGATTAACAGGCGAGTCCCTATTCTGTTCCTTACACGTGCCTGCAGACCATCTCCCTGCTGCTCCTCCTTGACTATTTACATTTGCGCAGCAGCCCTCTCACTGTACAACATCCCTGTTCTGCTCCCCACACAGATCCAGAAACCATCTATTGTTTCCATACCTGGACTTTGCTCATGCACAAACCCCACCCAACTCCTCCCACACACAGACCCTCACCATTTCAGTCCTAGACAAGACCACCAAAGCTGCCTCTCATTTCAATCCACTTCTTTCCTTGCCTCTCCCCCAAGCAGCTCCATTCCAAACATGAGCAAGTGTATCTCACAGACACTGATGCTCTTTGGCTAGTCCCCTCTGCTGTGCATTGCAATAAAAGAACAAGTTACTGCCTTTTCAATCTATTATTGCTTTCTAAAAAATGAAACAAAACAAAAAACATGGATTCTTCAAGGTTCAAAGCTACCTTTGTAAAAATTGCTTTTTTTACTCAAAAACTACAATACAGCTTTAAAAAAAATCTTCCATTCCTTCAGCTTCTTGATGGGCTCCTGACCTGTGGCCCCCAAACTTATTCAAACATTATTTTGCAAGTACCCTTAGTCAATTTTATTGTCTTCTTTCAAAAGTAATTCTGACCTATGCAAGTCAGGTAGAGAGGACCAGGAAAAAGCAGGCAAGACAAGAGCTAGTGAGAGAAGTAAAAACAGATGAGAGAAGTAAGAGGCAAGAACTGTTATAGCTGACAGCTTTTCTTGGATCAACCGCATGTCTGCCATGCATCTATGGCCCTGATTTTGTAAATACTTATGCATTTACTCAACACATGCCTCCAAAGCAGCTGGCAGCACTCTTCAAAGGTGGGGGGTTGCCAACTCTGAATCTATTCCAAGAGGTTTCTGGAATGCCAAAATGCTGGCAACGCAACACGGATGTGCCCGCCTGCTTCCATGCATCTGTTACAGCTTATAGTACTTAGACTTCACGTCAGGAAGACAAATGCAAATTACTATTACATTTAAAAAACTGGACTACTGTGTAAATCGAATTCAACATTTAATATTTATTTTAATGAATGCCCTGTCATTTATCTCCTGGGGGGCTTCCAGTAGCCTCCTGGAAATTTATATCTAATTCCTGGAGACTCCAGGGCAATCCTAGAGGGCTGGCAACCCTACATAGGTGCAAAGTCTATAAGCATGCATGTATTTGCACAGCAGGGGACTTACTTCCCCTGTACTGTGCTCTTAGCCATTCAGCTCCAAGCTGCTGCTTTATGTTGGCTACTTGACATTTCACTGGTCTTTATACTATTGATTAGCAGCATTTAGGAACCATCACTGTGATGTTAATAGCATTATTATTATTATTGCTATAATACTAATCACTATTGCTATAATATTTAGGACCACAAGTATATTACTATTAAGCATAAGGTCACTTATTATTGACTAATAAGATTTATGTCCTTATTATGGCTAATAAAAATATTAATATCGATCATATTAATAATATCAACATAATTAATATGGATATGAACAATAATCACAATAATGATTAGAACAATAACAGTAATGATATATATTATTATATACAACATTAATTGTTATATTAACATATTATGAATTATAATTACGCTACAATAATTATAATATTAATACTTCTATAGTAATAATAATAATTGCTATCTCCTCATTGTGCAGGGCAGTGCAGACCGACGCGGCACAACCCGGCCCATGTCTGCAGCTGAGGGCACACAAGCAGGTTCCAGGGGTGGGAAGATGGTATGGCCGGAAACCCGCGCTTGCGCACTGAAAGTCACTTCAGCTCCCGCAGGGAACAAGCAGCGAGCTCAGGGTCCGGTCACATGACCGGATCGGCTCCACGACCCGCCCCTGCCACAACCCCAGATGCTGGCGGCTGTGAAGACAGCGTATGCGTAATACGCGTCTCTTCCACGGCTGCACTACACCTCTGGCGAGGTCGAAGGTCATTCTGAAGGCGGCTCCGAGGCACTGTTGAAGAAAGCCTTGCTTCTTTTTTTTTTTTTTCCAGAACTAACTGGCTTTGCTCTTGATAACGGTAAAGCCACTCGATGTCCGTGCCCGGATTAATTTAAAGATGTCGCTAGGAACTAAGGGCGTGAGTCACGTGATAGGTACTCTGAGGTCACTCGCCAGGAACAAACATGGCCACCCCTCCTAGTAGGCTAGTCGCGTCCTGTGGGAGCGTACCACTTCCGCCCGGGCAGAGGTGCGGGACTGGTTCATTCTGCCCGCTGCCGAAGGCATGGACGGCTTAGTGGAGGAGCCGGCTCTGGGGGAGGAGGGGGACAGCTTGGCCCCGAGCATCCACTTGCCCCTGCTCCCGCGCTGCTTCTATCACCCAGGTAAGTGGTACTGAACAGGTTGGGCTCAGAGGTGCAAACCCGCCGTGCCTCATGGTGCTCCTTGCTTTTGCACATGCGTGCACACACATGTGCAGGTATATGTACACATGGACCTACATGTGTGTGTACCTGCAGGTGTGTGCACCAGGGAGCTTGGGGGGGCTGAGGCCCCCCCCATAACAAGCGAGAGCCCCCCTGTAAGATTTGAAAATCATAATCTGGGGATCATAACCTAGGAATTTTATTAGGGCATCATGATGGGCAACCCAGTTTTTTTTTGCAGATCCCTGCTCCCCTCCACGGGTCAAAGTGTAACCCTGGTCTGCATATGCATGTACACATGCACTTGCTCATGCATGCTCTCCGTAAAGTAACTCTTCCCTCTGGCTGGCTTCTGTGAGTGTTGAGACACGCAGTACATCCAGACGTTTTTTCTTGGATGCTATTGTCTGCATTGTTGTTTCTTACTAGGTGTAATGCAGGGCAGGCAAAGCTCTGGCCTGTGGAGCCCTCTCGTTCTGCCTCGTATGCTGCTTGCAGGTGCCTGCACCATGTGCAGCCAGGGCCATCATTGGGGGGAGGGTGGAATTGGGGTGACTGCCATGGGTCCTGCGCTTTGGGGGCCCCATGAAGTGGGGCAGAAGAGCGGTGGAGGAGTGGGGCAGAGCAGAGGCGGTGAGTCCAGGCACTCGCTCCCTGCCTGCCCAATGCTTTTTCAGGTCCTGGGGAATTGAAGTGGGGGCGGGGCCCTGCAGGGGCTGATTTGACCAGGTCAGCTCTGTGTGTGGCACACACTGGCTGGACATTGCTGCATGCATGGAACTGGTCTGGCATGCATTGAATGTGGCACTTCTGCTGTTTGGGATCTGGTGCATGGTGGCACCTCTGCTGCTCTGGATCCAGAACACTGGGCTGGTCTGACGTGCACCGCATTCAGTGCTCATCTCGGACTGGCCCTGGGCACCAGACTGGCCCCACACATGAACATGGGGCTGGTTCAAGTTCTAGGGACTTGATAGGGCTGGGGCCAGCACATGCTGGGGACCCCCTCTCCCCCCAGTCAGCAGTCAGCTGCTGGTGCCCCCCTAGTATCAGGAGGCACCAGTCACCCTTGGAGTTGGTGCACACTGCACGGAGCTGGTCTGGGGGATGTATTGGCTCTGGCACGTGAGGCTGGTCTGTTATTTCAAAGCAGATGAAAACACAGCCTTTGAATACAACGATAGACCACAATACACTGTGGTTGTGCAATTCATGTGGGAAGTTTGTCCTGTTTAGCTGTGGTCCTTTAATAGTTTCATATGTAGTGTTCACGGTGTAGGAGGAGGAACAAACTCTACATGGGTCTATCAGTTTTGCACTTCCTCAGCAGAAAACATTAGTGCATGTAGCATTCAGGAGGCACACCATTCAGACTTTAACTGCCACAGGTTCTATATGGGCTCAAGCAACAAGGATTCAGTTTGGGCAGGGGCCTAACCAGCCTCTTGGAGCCCTTGCATAGGGAAGCTGCAAGTCTTCTTCAAGCTTAGTCATAGCATAGGAACAAATTCTCCCCATCTCTGCTTCAGTTTACAGTCTGCTTAAATAAGAGTTTTTAATTTGTTTGTACCAGCTACTTGCATTTTCAGATCTTCAGCGTGGGCACTGCTTCTTAACACATTTATACTTAGCTGAAAGGAGTTCTCAACCAAATCTCTTGGTTGAGGTTTCTAGGTGATCATAGTACAGTATCTGGCAATGTAGACCTTAAATAAGAGAGGAGATGGGCTCAGAGCAGAAATCCACTGTGTTTTAGGACATATTTGAAGTTGCATTTTGAAGCATAGTTTCTATCTTTTTCATCTCTTTTGGCGGAGTTTGACCTGGACAGAACTAAAGGTAGTAAAGTGATAGTTACATTGTTACCCTCTCTTATTTGTTAATCCTATTTTTTAGTAACTGTGGGTCGAAAGAAAACAGAATTTCAGAAAACGAAGGAAGCTTGTTTAAACTACATTCAAGATGCCCTGTTGCAGAACCAGTGGCAGAGGGCTGCAGAGTTCATGATTAGCTACTTGGAGATACTGGAATCAAGTACAGTGAGTAAACGGAAAACTGCTCCAGAGGTAAGATAAAAAGAAGCTGTTACCAGAATTCACTTACCGTTAATGGAAATAACTTAAAAGGGCATTTGAAATAGTTCATGATCCAAACTTGTGTCTTTTTTATTAAAAAGAAACCTCAAAGCTTTACAAGAATGTGTGCATTAGAGAGGTTTTGAATACTCTCTAGGTATCCATACCAACTGATAAGTGTGGAAAACAAACTTGTAGCATATAAAACAGTAGAGATGTAGAACAAAGTTTAGCAGTTCAGTACAGCTGGTGCATGTCCTTGGCAGAGGGAGCACAAAGCTGCACCCTGCATAAGAGCAACCACAGTTCTGTTGCACAAGTATTGGGTAGTAGACTACACAAAGCTAGACCCCATAGTTGCTAGCAGTTAAGGGGTTTTATTCAGGTAATGTGGAGCAGCTTGGGAGCAGGGGAGTTGTCTAATGTAGCAGCAACCTTTTAAGGCTTTGGGCTGGATTGGCCCAGTTGGAGTCAGAGGGAAGCAGGTGGATGGGTGGCTACTAGGACCCAACCAGCACTGGCACTGTTCCCTATGGCAGCAGAGGGGAGGTGCCACTCCGGTGTCTGCAGGCATCATCCAGACTGGGGATCAGCAGCCTATGGCCTTCAGGCTAATGTATCTCTGAATTTCATGGGCTGATTGACTGCATTTGGAACAATCTGCCCTGAAGCCAGTATTTGACATCTTAATTTAGTGGATGATAGTATTGCCACCTCTTATGTTCTAAAGTTGCCTGATTTCCAGAACTTCTGGGGTCCTGTTGAACCCTCTGAAGTGCTGCTGCTGAGTGCCTTGGAAAGCTGGGCTCTGAGTTCCCTGCACAAATGGTTTGTTTGGGCTCATAGCAAAGGAGATGACAATTTGGTTCAAGTATGAATTAATTCTCATTAATCTTGCAGGTAACATGCATAATTAATACATATCTTTTTTTTTTCTAAACTGTCCAATGAGAATACATTTGCCATTGGTGTCCCATGTCAGAATCCATTTGAAGTTTGGAATCAGTTTTTTTTTTAATTCCCTACTGGCTTTCTCTAGAACCGTATGAGCCTTCTCTCTAGTTGCTTCATCTAAATATCTGAATCGATACAGGAATTGAAGCAGCATTTTCTTTAAAAAGTGCCACATGGAGCCTTCCAAAAGGCCCTAGAACTCTTGGTTCCAAAATAATACCTTTTATTAGGGAAATCGCAAGAAAATTGTCCTTTTCTGCAAGCTTTCGGGAGCTTTCTGCAAGTTCTAGTTTTTTGTATGTCTGGTCTCACACCAACACAGCTACCAAGTACATCCCTGAAATATGGAGCCTTTGCATTCTACAGCCTGTTACAATTTTGGATCTAGTTCTGTAAATAGACTTTGATCAGAGACTTTTTCTTCATGGGGAGGTCTTCTGTTTTCAAAACTTAAGAGATTTTTTCCCCCTCTGCATCTCTCTTGTATTAAAGTAACATGAGCTTACCTCTACCTTGTATTCTAGAGGGAAAATATCAAAAGAAAACTGCTCTTTTTTTTT
>NW_017728943.1:69046774-69049476 GCF_001723895.1 Crocodylus porosus | reverse complement strand
ACGCTCGGCTGCTGGGGCTGGCCGCTGGGTGCCAGCCAGGGCGTGATGCGTAGTGCAGTGCTGCATGGTACTGCCTGCACGTGCCAGCCTGGTTGGGGGGCAGCAGCTCGCTCACGGTTAGCTGGCTGCCCTGGCGGGACAATGCAGTAGAGGACAAGAGGGTGAAGGAGTGCTGCGGGAAGGGCAATTTCGCCTTACGCGCTGACTTTAGCACATAACCCCCGGGTAAGATATGACTCCACTGTATGTCCATTTCTGATAGAACACAGAAAGGAATAGTAGTAGTAATTTAGTGATCAGAGACTAGTACTACTTCGGTTGTGGTGCATAGAAGCTACGTTTCTGAAATGTGTATTTGCTTTGCAGGCAATTTGGAGAATAGGAACTGAAATTCTGCTTCATCATTCCAAGAGCAACATAGAAGAGCTCAACTACTTTACTGAGCGGATGAAAAATTTAGGAGTAAAAAATTATTTAAAGGTGGGACAAGCTTAAAGGGGCATTAGTGACTTAAATTATGCTTATGTCTGAAAACTTATGTATAGGGGTTACCGGCAGTTTTTAATGATATTATCCATAATGGAGATAGTAGTCTTGATTACACTACTAGCAGAGATGGTACTGTTAATATACAGGCATTAGTTTCCATAATATTCTGCACCACATTCTTTATAGATTTGGCATCATTTGCCCTTTTTCATTGCAGTTGCTTCTTGGGCTATCCATAATGATACCCATGTCCTTTTTCTGAGTTGATAGAATGAATTTGGATTTATGAGTTTAATTTAATTTTCCTTTCCAGTTATCCACACTGCCATCATATCTGCACTTCTTCATCATCTGTTGTGCTCCCAACTGCCAGACCTTTCCGCCATGCTGCTTTCCTACTTTTTAAGTCACTAAAATAGATTAAACCATTAACCCTTGTGTAGACTGTTATGGCATTATGTTGTTCTCCTTTTGCCACAGTGGAAATGGATTCTTTAATCCTGCTCTCTGCTTTCTATCTCCTAATCTTTCTTTTGATCCACAGTGATGTTTTGCTTCTCCTATGTAATTAATTGTCCCTCTTGTAAGGGGCCTTGTTAAAGACCTTTTGGAAGCTTAGATACACTTTTATTTAGTACCCCTTTTGGTAACTACCTTCTCAATATGTTAAAATCCTCAGGTTAGCGAGCTGTGTGTTTGTTTGTTTTTGTTTTTTGTTGTTTTTGTTTTTGTTTTCATATGCTGCTCCCATGTCAGTTGAACCCTCTTTCATCATAATTAAAAATAGAACAAATCACGTGATATATGTGATTATCTGCCATTTTACCAGGTACAGATGAAAGGGTTACTGGAGTAATTTGGTTTTTTTTTTTTTAAAGCCTTTAAAAACTTAAGGGACTCTTGGATAGATATCAGCTGTGCCTGGTGACTACTGCTTTGGAAATTATCAATTTGTTTCAGCACTTTTTTATTCCATCTCTGACAGTCCCCCATCTTTATTATCAGGGTAAAGGAGGTCTGGGTTATATGTCTTTCCAACATCTGTGATTCAGACCAAGACAGAAACATCCATTTAGCTGTTCACTACTTCTTCCCTCTTACTGTTGTAGCTGTCTCCCTTGTTTTCTGGGGAGACACCTATTGAATGAAAGAATCTATGCAAAATGCATTTTTACTTTTTTTCTCTTTTGGTAATAGCTCAAATTAAAATGTATGTAGAATGTTTTATATGGCCATTCACCTTGCTCTTCTGTTCAGATGTAGCAAAAAAGTAAAATAAAAAATGTATGTTGTTTTGAAAAATCTGCTGTTCTGTAAGATGTGATGGGCATCATTTAGGAGCTTGTTTTTTTCGCCCCCTCTTTGTCATAGGTTTGTTTAGAACACATCTTTTATCTCCTGTGTAATGGATTGATAGATGAAGCCTACCAAAACCTTACCCTGGCGGAAGGCTGGAGGTATGGAGAACAAACTGCTGCTCAGAATGATGAGCTGAAACTCATTCAAGCTTACAAGGGTCTCCTGGACTACTATAACTGGTCTAAGAAGAGAAAAGCCATGTTAGAGCTTGGTGAGTGCCAATGCTGTTTTCTTTGACGACTCTATACATTTCAGTTTGCCTAGTTTCACAGGCCACTGTGATTTGCAAATGATTATAGGAGGATGGGCCAGCTAGAAAAGTAGTAGCTGCATTCTATCAGATTGCATGCAGCACAAAGTTCTCAAGAAATACAAAAAATAAGTCATGCCACAAACTTTTTTTTAAGAGTTTTCTGCTACTATCTCTTCATATTCCTAAAACAATTGTCCTGGTAATTAACACAATTGGTTGCCTTCTCAGTGAGACAAATCTACTGTTCAGGTGGAATTTTCTGTCTATTATATGATTAGCTTGATTTTATTTGGGTCAGATTTATGATGGCAAAGCAAAGTCCAAAGGGTTCAAACCAGTATTACATACTGAGGTGTTTCAGAGCTTCAGTTGCTAACCTGACCATGGGATGCTTTGCTGATGAGGGAAAGTTCTTAGGTTAGTTTTTTGAGATTAACGATTGTCTACTTCAGATTAACGGTGCCTGAGGGCCTTCATAGATTCATAGACATTAGGGCTGGAAGGGACCTTGGGAGATCGAGTCCAGCCCCCTGCCCAAAGGACAGGAAGTCAACTGGGGTCATAGGATCCCAGCAAGATAAGCATCCAATTTACTCTTGAA
>NW_017728943.1:69023170-69046763 GCF_001723895.1 Crocodylus porosus | reverse complement strand
TTATCCCAATTATGTCATAATTCTTTGCATTGAGCAGGAGGACGAGCTCCTCCTGCTTGTTACCCAGGCTCCTGGCATTAGTGTACAGGCAGGCAGGGGTGGGCTCCCTTAAGTGCCTTGGTCTGCTGGCTTTGCAAGGGTCGCTCAGCGGGCCAGCAGTGGCAGTAGTCCCCCCCATCCCCCAGCAGGCTTAGTTTAAAGCCTGGTGGGCAGGTCAGCCAGTCTGGCTGAGAAGAGCCTCCTCCCCTGGGGAGAGAGGTGGAGGCCATCTCTTCCCAGCAGCTCGCTTGATGAAGATTCTTTTGTGATACTACTGCCCTCTCTAGTTACTGCCTTATCTCCAATTTCAGGGGAAGCCTGAGAGAGATGGTGCTGCTTCATTCTGAGTTCCTTGACCCATTTCACTCTGGCTTTAGATCTAAGACAGTGGTTTTCAACGTATTGTCAATGGACCCCTAGCAGTCCGCAGATTTGTCTAAAGAGTTTGCAAAAGATGATTGTGATCAGTCAAAAGTATATGAATACCCACACTTACCATTCAAAGTGGTCTGCACCTCCATTTGAAATTTCCAAAGGGGTCTGCTCCTCTGTTCAAAATTTTTTAGGGATTTGCAAATGAAAAAAAGTTTGAATACCACTCATTTTGGTTGATGCTTGTAATATCTACCCTATCTAGATTATTTATGTCTGACGATCAGTTGGGCCAAAATGATCCCAAAGAATAATCAACTTCTGACATTCTGGTTGAGATTGTACTTTCCTTTGACCTTAGAGTAAAAAATCAGTACTCTTTGAAAGGTCCTTTTTTTCCTGTAAGTGAATGGTGCTTTCTATACATGTGGAATGCCTTTTTACCATCTCTTACAAAGTGGGGTGAGGAAAAAGTAAGATTCTTCAGGTTGCAAAAGCATCAGAATATAGAAAGTTCTGTCATAGTTATGTTGACCCCAGACAGTATGTCCCCTTTGCTTTCTTAGTTGTGTAGTCAACATTGTATTTTGAAACAGAGCAAGATGGTTGGTTTCATTTTAGTTTCTGCTGCTTTATTGTAGAGAGAGTTTTATAACAAGGATGCATCTTTTTCTTTTTATCAAGAGAGTTTATCCACTAGTGGTTGGAGGTGGTTTTGGATCTATGGCAATTAATAGAATTATGCAGGGTACCAGGTTGACCAAAAGTATCTGTGCTTGGGGCAGGTATTTGCCTTCTTTAAAGGCAAGAATACCTGTGGGAAGTCCATACCCAAGATCTCCAGCCAGGACTACTTTAAATATACTCCCCATGCAGCTGTTCGTGAAGACTACTCACTATCTTCAACTTGGGCACTCTGCTTGTCTGCCAGTGTGCTTGTGGAGTTATCTGCTAAGAGCACCGTCCACCTATTTTTTATTAGCTGTCCTGGATCTCGCTGCTTCTGAGATAAACACTTATGTTGACTTTGATCTACAAAGTGCAGTGCTGCGTGTGTCTTGGCTCTTTGAGAGACCACTTGTTATGTACTGCTATGTGAGTTGAGATTAGTTGTGACATCCAGCCAGACTTCCTAGATTTAAATGAGGGTGGGAGCATGGAGGCACTGAATACTGTTCAGTAGCAAGTCAGTGACTCTGGAATTCCTTTCCCTTGAGGATGATGGGGATGCGGGGGGGAGGTGGAGAGTTGCCCTGGGATCCCGTTAGATATACAATGTAAAAGGTCACTTGTGGCATTTATTTAAACTTCTGCAAGAAAATTATATATCATTTAAGCAATATTAATATAAAAGTGATGTAAGACAAATTTAGGAACCGTCCTTATTTTAAAAAGCCATTTAAAACAAATTGTCAAACTACCTTATGAGGCTGACCTACCGTAATTCCTCTGACATCCCTGATTCAGATTTTTACCTTAGTGGAAATTATTGTATTATCTATGACAACTTTGTTGTGAACAAAATGCAATATTGCTTATTTAGACTTTTACCATTGTGCAACATAAAAGTACCTGTCTCAAGTTCTTGGGTATCCTTAGAAGTAGGCATGACATATGCTCCAAGCATGTAAGCTGGCATAGGTAGGAGTTTCTAAGGTCCTAGTGAAGAATGATTACTCAGGCAAATTCTGCTTAGAAAATGGGCATGAACGTATAGTCTCTTCATGTCAGCTGCCTTCCCCATGTGGTTTTATTGTAAATTCTTAATTTTGAGTTCCATACCTATAGCAACTTGATATGACTAGCTTTGTTCTTCATAGATGGATGTGCATTGATTTCCATTTGTTTTTATTTCCCCTCTCTGCACTAACAAAATAAAGAGCTCTTAAACTGTTCACAGTTAAATGACTACATAAATCAAGATTCAGACCTGAATTGATTAACTTGTTAATTCCCATGTAGAACACCAAAAATAGAAACCATTTCTAATCTCCACAGTTAGTGCAAAATAATATATTTAGCTCATTCTCTAATGATTCATTTATCAATTGGTGAATTAAGGAAATGAGGTAAGATGGTTGTCATTTTTCAGTTAAGATCTAATTATCTTGAGCTAAGTCAAGTGGGTGTGTTTAGTATTTTTTCCTCATCCACACTGTTTCTACAAATGAACAACTTCCCTTTCATCCTTTGTTCTCACTGATCTGCAACCTCTACCGTTGAGGAACTTGCACTTGACTTATCTCTGAAGCGATTTGTCTTTGTCCTGCCTTCATGAGACTGCCTCTTACATGTAGTACTCCATCAGTGTCCCATTTAACTGACAAAATAAAACTAATTTTTATCTTTTGGCAGATGAAGAAAATTTTACAGACTCCTCTGAACAAGAAATGCACAACTTTTTTCGGCAAGCAGCAGTGAATCTTAAGGAGATAATTAAAATACCTGGAGTTTGGGATCCTTTCGTGGTGTGCTATGTGGATGTAAGAGGACATATTTACATGTGTATTCTTAAATAGTTGCCTTCGGTATATCAGAGCAAAATATATTCTGGTATTCGACTATTTGAAGTTCTGTTATAATTAGAGTGTTATCACTCAGTACATTTTTATAAAAATCTAGTGTTCTCTGGTCTCCTCTACTTATGTAATTGATTAAACTAATTTTTACTTTCCATTGCAATGTAGGGCCAATGTAAAGTGCATGCACAGGATCATTTAATTTCATTTGATGAACAGATTGCACAATCTTTGTTCATGATAATGATACGAGAATTAAGAGCATGACTTGATTTCTACTCCCCCATCTGTGTGCAAAAATGGAACAATCCCCTTTTAATTGTCAAAGGGTAGGCACCCTTTTCTGGCCATGGGCTGGAATGACCTACTCCAGGTTGGAGATGGACAGACACTAAGACCTTACTGCCACTATCATTTGTCTCCCTGGCAGCACAAGGAGAAGGTCTCGTGCCAAATGCCACCAAAGTCCTATTTCTGCAGGACAGCTCCAAAGGTTTTGCAGGCTAGATCCAACCCATGGGCCATAGGTTGCTGATCCATGCTGTAATGGATCCCTGTATTAGGGAAAAAAAAGGGGATTCCTCAAAGTCTCTTTTCTGTTTACAAACTTTAAATATAGACCTAACCTTAACATATCTCTTAGAGTATTTTACTTATCATAAATGGAGGTTGCTAGTCTGCCCTGTGGTATTTTACCTGCTTCTGGAATCTCATTAGGAGGACTAACCTAGGGAGGCAGAGCAGTCCTGTTCATTGAAAGGAAATACTGGAACAGTAACAGCAACTTTTTAATATGTTAATATTGAGTTGCCTGTTTAAAGAATTTTTAGTGGTCTTTTAATGATTTCTGCATATTAATAATTTTCCTTGTATATAGCGGGAAGTAAATTGCATGTAACAGCAGCACTATTAATGGACATTAGACTTGTACAGAAACATGCTAACATATTTCTGTTTTAGTCAGGAAATACCTGATGATGCTGGGTACACAGTATTGTTTACTGCAAAATAATCAAGAATTTGGTGCATCATAAATTCTAAAATGCTTCACTATGTTTTTCCTCAGTTTTCTTTGGGCCCTATTCCATGGATTAACAAAATACTCCAATTCTTATTTGTTGATTCTAGTAGGATTTGGCCTTAGACTTTTAGAGATACAAAAACATCTGAGGGTGAGGTGGTTTGGAAGCAAACAAAATTTATACTTAGAGATGGCCTCTTCACAAAGAAGTTTGCAGCTTCACCTTTTATACTTTCATAATAGGGGACATCGATGTCCACTGTTATTACGGTTGTTAGGAACTTTCATAAATACTAACATTAGGAAACAAGTATGGAATTCCTCAAAGTCCCTCTTCTATTTACAGGTCTTAAAGTTTAAGACTGATATCAAACTCATGTGTACCCATAGGCTGCAAGGCTGCTTCTGGGGCAGATCTGAACCTAGCAGGTCATGTAGATTAACACAGTGGTTGTCAGCCAGGGATATGTGTACCCCTATGGGGTACTTAAAAAGATCATACTGGTGGGCATGTGTCTGCGTCCCCCATAGTGTGCGTGGGGCACTGGTGGTTGCTGTGGTGCGCTGGGCTTTGCACGCTGCTGCAGCTGCCCCAGGAGCAGTACAACACCATGTGCTTGCTGCTGCTGGGCTGTACTGCACCCCGTGCCCACCTGGCAGTGGAATGCAGGTGCCATCACACTGTTCCTGGGGTAGCTGTAGCAGCATGCAAAGCCCAGTGCGCAGTGGCAGCCACCTCCATCCCACGCACAGATCGGGGGGGGGACACATGCCCTCTAGGCCTCCACTGGGGTGCGCAGAGTGGTGGGAGCCCGCCCCCCATGCCCCTAGATGAACCTCCTGGGCTCCATTTGTCCCATGACCCAGCCTGGTTGGGCCCCATTCACTCCAGCCCGTGCCCCTATCTGTGCCCCACTCCTGCCCTCACCCTGGGGGCCTCAATCTGTGCCCTGCTCCCCCCAGCCTTTTCCCTTCCGCCACAGACTTACCTGCTGGCGGGGATACATGCATACATGTCTACTGAGCCCCCTCCCCCCCAAATAATTTTAAGATAAAGGGGTACATGAGCTGAAACTTTGAGATAGAAGGGGCACACTTGTTAAAAAAAGGTTGAAAACCCCTGAATTAACACAACTGCCTCGCAGTCCCCATTGTCCCCTCCCCCATCCTCCCTGCTGCCAACATATGTCCCCTGCAGGACTCTAGCTAAGAATTTGGTGGCAGGTTCAGCCTTGTTCCTGAATTCCCAGCCCCTCTGGGAGCCCTGTGGATGGGATGAATTGGCTTTGTGGGTCTTATTTGACACTATGACTTAAGGATATGCTATTTTGTATAATAATAGCAACAATTTTAAATAATAGCAGTTGTAAATATTTGGTTATTTATGTGATAAACACCAGCAATATGATCATCTCATCTTTTCCATAGCTGTTGGAATTTTATGGAGATTATGATGAAGCCCGGGAAGTCTTAACTGAATATGCCTACAACTCCAAGTTTCCTCCCAATCCCAATGCTCATGTGTACCTCTATCATTTCCTAAAGAGACAGGGTGAATCCAAAAAATCACTGGTATCTGTTCTCAAGGTAAGTGATTAAGGCGACTTAAATTTGTTAAATTTGGTGGCTGAATTAGAAGACTATAAATTAAAAAAAAGTTTTATTTTTTTTTTTAAAGATTTGTGTTTTACACTAATGACTTGTCTCAGCTGTTACACATCATGTTTAAACAACTTGATTTTGGACAGAAGGATAAGGTTCTACAGTCAAAATATTGTAAACCAACTTTATCACCTCCTCATATCATTTGGCAAATGATGTGAACATTTTAAAATACCATACTTACTCAAATCCAAGACGAGGTTTCCCCCCAATCAGCATAGGGGAAAGAGCCCTGAGTTTTCGATTTTGCATACAAAGCATGGGGGGAGGGCACTGCAGCTCTGACTCTGGCTCTGAGCCCACACTGGGGCCAGAGTCATACCCACAGCAGCCACCCCCTCCCCTTACTGTCAGGCACAACTTGGCTCTGGCTTGGGCTGGGTTCCCTCCCAGGCATAGAGAACATGGAAACTCCTGTTGCCTGCCTGACCAGTCAGCAGCATGGACACTGCTGCATGGCCCATCAGGGCTGCTCTTTCACATGCTGTGTTCTGGGAGGAAACAGTCCAAGCAGCATCTGACACTAAGTGTGTGTATATGGAAGGGGTGGGGGTTGGAGAGGGGAAGGGGTAGAGACTGTATGGAGAGCTGGGGGGTGGGCAGAGACTTTGAAGAGTGGTAGGAGGGAAAAGGCAGAGATTGGGGGTAGTGGCAGGGAGGGGCAGAGACTATATGGGGAGCTGGGAGTGGGGAGAAGCCAGTGGTAGGAGGGCAGGAAGGCTAGGTGGGGGCAGAGGGCAAGGGGGCCCCTGACCCTCCCACTCCCACTCCTCAGCCACCCAGTCCCCCCTAGCCACTGCTTTCTCTGCTGTAGCAGTTGGGGGTAGAGGGGGGAAATATAAGACAACCGTCCAATAATTATAATCTATACATGGAAAATTATAACAAATTTATCATTTTTACATGTATATAATATAATTATTTGTGTGGTGGGGTCATCTTATATTAGATTTGACTAAATGCAGTAAATCCTCAGATTCTGCCCCCCCCTCCCCCCCAGTGTATTACAGCTCAAGGTACATTTGCATTTACTCATACTTTCCGGAAATTTCTGCACGTAGCTGTTTTGGGAAAGGAGTTCTGGATGTTTCGTTTAATGTATTGTCGCAATACTCAATGCATTGGTGATGTGTAGGGTGTGCATGCGGGTGCACGTGCCCCTGCTGAGTGTGGCGGTGCACCCCCTGCAAAAAGGCGCCGCCAGCGGTGTCTGTGGGTGGTTGGCAACCACTGTGGCAGCTCTCCACTTGCCTCCACCATGCTTCCACCACCAACAGTGCCGCTGCCTACAGCAGCTTGCTATGTCCCCCCAGCCTTCAGGGGCACACAGCTTTCATGCATTGATGTACGTCTGTTTGGCAGTATCTTTTATTGTAGCATTTATATAGCTGGAAAAGTGTTAGACAAGCTTTTGGGCACACAATTCCGTCCTAAGATATGGAAAGAAGCAGATACAGGCTAGGCTAAGCTAAATGCTAGGTAAAACAATGTTCTTTGCTTAACTATTACGTAATTTGAAGGCAGCTGCTTAGAAAAGGGGAAGAGGGCAGTAAACCTGCAAAACAGCAAAGAAGAGGTATCGGAAGTAGATACAAACAAAGTAGAAGGCAGTTGAAATGGATAAAGCCAATTATGTAAAACAAGGGTGTCAAATATATGGTCCGCAAGTCAGATTTGGCCCATGGAGCTGCTCCTTTTAGCCTGCTGCGCTGTCTAATAGGCCAGGGAATGTGTGGGTGTGGCTATTGGTTGCTGCAGAATCCAGGGCATTGGGACCGTGATGGATATAGCTCTCAGCAGCAGGGCCCACATATGTCCGCCATGGTTAGCAGCTGAAGTTACCATGATTGCTGCAACTGCAGGTGCCACCATTAGCCTGTGGATCTGGCCCACCAAGGAGCTCCATAGTTTGGATCCCAACCAGGGCACAGGGTGAGTTTGACACGCTGGTGTAAAAGAATAAAACTATTCAAAATGGAGGAGTCATAACCTGGACGTCTCTCAGAAGCACTGTAAGATCTGATGTGGTCAGGCTTTTTCCGGGCAAGGTTAAGTTTAAGGGAATTGTTTTATCATTTACTATGTTATTTTAACATTTTATCTCTTTGTATGACGTATTTTGTTCTTACTGCAGTTCATTCTGAACCGTCTTTGGAAAGGACAGTACAGAAATCAAATAAACAGTTGTTTGTGGGCCCCAGAGGTTAGCAGAAGGGGGCAGGTAAATTCTCCCAAACTGGTTCAATAAAAGATAGTCTCATACAAATGTTACTTTTCACGTGTTTTCTGAACCATCACTACTACAGCAATGCTGTGACCCTACTGCAATCATGGCTTGCAATTATTCAAGCTGTCTGCATAGTTACAAATTTGGTTTTCAGGAGTTCAGCTTTTAAAATTACTTTTATGTGTACCATCTAACATTCTTGGGGGTTACCCCCACATTTAAGTATGTAATTTATTTTCTGAAAGGTAGAGTACCTGCTATTGTACATTCAGAGTAGTTGGGAAAAGGAAATCAATATATTTCTAGTAGTGTCTGCATCTGCATACTAATGTGAAGCAATAAACTCCAGAAGTTATTGGTCCAGAGTTTATTGCTCTGGGCGTGCCATTTGCACTTGAGCCTGAGGCCGCAGCATGCTGAGCTGAGTCAGAGCAAGCCTTGCTGGCAGGAGGCCCTGGCTCAGGCCTGGGGATGCCCCCCCCAGACTCCAGGTGCTGTGAAGGGGTTGGCTGGGGCAGAAGAGTGCTTCAGTGCCCCAGCCAGCTGGAGCAGTGTCCACATGTATGCTGCTGCAGAGTAAAAAACAAACAAACAAGTACTATCTTGCTGCAGAGTGAATTAGCTTACTCCAGGCTAATAGGGGTGTATGTGTAGATGCACATTTACTGCACAGCTAATTAGTTTACTGTGCAGCAAACATCTCATCTAGACGTGCCTATAGTATTCTAAGTAGGACTGAAAAAGTCATCAGTTTTTCTTTTCAAGGCAACTGAGAATGAAAACTAGGTATCTGTTTGGAAGCAGGAAAGGAATATTGTGTGCAGGTGCTGACAGTCAACAAGTTCTACATGTACAATTTTTTCTGTTTGTTTGCATATTTTATAGATTGCCTTACTTTTAGGCTCTAGTCCAGCAAAGCGCTTCAGTTTGTGTGTGAGGATAAGGGTGTGGTTAAGTGCTTTGTTGCATTGGAGCCTTATTCTGAGAATATAAATATCTTTTTTTGCTGTCCGGAGAACTGTCCTCTTCCTTGTTTGCTTTCTCTCCCATTTCATGCCTTCATATCGAATTCAGTAAGTCTAACTTATACTAGTGGTTTTCAACTTTTTTTTTAGACTCAAGGCATCCATCTATATCTTTTCTGAATTTAGTGGTACACTGACTGAAGACCATTGTGATAGAGGAACACAAAAGAAACAGCTTTGCTTTTTTTTAACTAGTTTAGATTTCAAGTTAGTTGTGTTTCTTAATGAAAATACATTTTCAAATTACATTTTAATATTTTTAGAAAAGGATTATTACCTAAAAATTGCTTTTAAAATGAATTGTGCAGAGCAAGCCTGGGCTGCTCTGCTTCTTCCCAGCTTCCCTTACAAATCAAGTCTTCCTGTCTCTCTTGTGTTTGGCCTAGGCAAAGCCATAGCACAGCACAGCTCTGTAGATCAGTCTTGGACACTGTCCAGGTTTGCCTCCATAGGCTGGAGGAGCAGTTGTCACTCTGGTGGGAACAGTCCTTGTAATAGATGTCAGCAAGGCCTAATGGGGCAACCACTAGATTCCACCTTTTTTGGTGGTGGGGGGGAGTTGTTTTGTTTTTAAACTTAACTTTGTGAACAGCTTAACTTTGAGACCTGCCTGTGGAATGCACATGCCCCTCATTGCGTTTTGCAGCTGGTCAAACTGCAAAGCAGGGAGTGTTCTTGATCCTGCTTTCTAGTTCACATGTCCTGGCACAGGGAGGTCATCAGACTAGTGCCCTGCTCCCTGACAAACATTCTCATCCCCTCCCTATCCCACCCATGCTCCTGTCTGTTCTGCTGTGTATGTGTGTGTACTTAGGCCAGTGTTTCTCAACTAGGGTGCTTTGGGGTGCCCATGATATCCTTTGAAGCATGTCCCAGTATGAGGAGATAAGCAAGGTGCAAGGAGATAAGCAGATAAGCTAAGTAAATAAGCATAGGGTCAGGCTTGTCCCTTATCCCCACTCCCTGGTCCCATTGTAATATGAACAGTAGTTTTTGAAAGTAGGTTCTTCAATTCACAAGTGATGGAGGGGTGCTTTGAGTCCAAACGGGTTGAGAACCACTGATCTAGGTGGTCCCAGGTATCCTGAGGAAGACTTCTGTGGCTCTTTGCACCCTAGGTTGTGACTGCATAAAAGGCAGCCTGTCAAAAAGTTGCATTCTTTAAATAAATAAATAAATAAATAATGTCTTCCTTTACAACAAAAAGAGTGGCAGAATGGAAACATGGAACAAATTCCTGCAGTCTGATTTCCTCTGCATGGTGTGAGCTGCTTGTCTGCGCTCTTGCTGCAGTCACTTCCACTTCTGTTCCCACATGCATGTTTTTGCATGTACCGCCTAAAAACCCACGGCAGTTTTACCAGGTGGCAGTAGCATCTGCTGCCACCATCGCTGGGTATAACTGCCCTACATGCCTCAGTTCTTAGGAGGCACATTGGAGCTAAACCAGGAAGGGCTGCAACAGAAGCAGTGCATCTGCTTGCATAATATAATACAGGCAAACTGCACCTTTCTTCTGCAGCTGCTTCTCAGTTCAATTGCAGCATGCCTCCTGAAAACAGGTGTGCAGGGCTGTTTCACCCTGCGGTGGCAGTGTCATGGCATTCCTGTCAGGTTCTCGGGACACCCTGGTTGAGAACTACCTGTATTTCATATAGTCTGTAACCATGAGCCCTTGTATGCTGCCTTATTTTAGTCCTACATACTGTCTATACCTCTGGATAACCTCACAGCACAACTTACTTAAAAAAACTAGGTAATTCTCTTATTTTCAGTCTTCAGTTTATACCGGTTGTTAAGGAAGAGGTTGTCTACAAGAGATTTGTAGGACAGAAATGCAAAAATGTGTTGTTTAGTTTTAACTTTTTAAAGAGAGCAAATGTAGTTTTTTTTCCCACGTATTGACTAATGACTCTGCCTAGTATTTAGCATATGTCTTATGTTTTCACTGAACTTTGGGGCTAAGCTAGGATAAATTATCCTTTTAACACTGTCCATTGGTAGTTCTCTGCACTAAGCTAACTGAATTCTCTTTGGGCTATATTTTAAATTGATTAACCCTTTGCTTTGTCTGTTTTTCAGTAACTTTTTGCTCATCAACCCTTACAATCATTTTAGCCACCTGATGGCAGCAAAACACCCTTATTAAAGCAGATTTTATTTAACCGCAGCTTCTTTGGTTTATGTATGGTAATTTGTAACTTTTATGCACCAAACATTCTTAAATACATCTCCATCTTCACTATATCATTGTAGTTTCCTCTTATCCAAGAGTCTAGGATTAATTAGCATTCTTATACATTAACTTCTTTTTACAAGTTAAATGCAAAGCAATGGGATGAGTTTTCCTAAGTAGAAAGATTTTTCTGTGGCATAATTGGAGAAAAATTACTATATGGTAACCAGGAAGGCTCTTTATTTTTTCAATATATAGGTGAAATATTTTACAGTTTATATCGTTTGAAAATTTTACCAGTAGTGCATGCATATGCAACATACATACCACAATATTTACAATGCACTTAGTGTTTAAAAATCTATTTGTCTCAGTTATTTTAAAAAAGGTATATTCACATTTTACAGATGGGCAAGTAAGCACAGAGGTGAAATCCTGGATCTGTTGCTGTCTGTGGCACAATGCCATGAGTTCATCCAGAACTTAATTAACTTAAGGGCTCACAGTCAGTATGACTCGTTTCTACAGCTTAAACAGGTTGCTCTTTCCAATTTCCTGCTCTAACTGTTAGATGATGCGACCACCTCTTATTCATAATGCCCCTGATGTAGAACCACTGTATAACTAAGTGATGGCTCGGTAAAGTGAAGTTACTAGTCCAGAGTCCTATATGTAGTCAGTGGCCATTCTGTGGGCTTTGTTATATGCTCTGAAAGTCATGTATGTTCACTAGGTTTTCAAGGTGTTGAGGGCCATGAAATTAGCTAACAGAGTGGGTACTATGTATTACAATGAAGTACAATACTTGGATTATTTCCACATACTATTTTTTTTTTTAACAAAACACTACATTTTTCTGTAGTCTGATTTGAATATGGGCTAGGCAAAAAATATACCATTTAAAGTCACCAGTTGGATAAGCAGGCAATGCATCTAGTTCTCTCCCAGATCGTTGGATAATTATCCTTTTTGGTTCTAATAAATGTCTTCACTCCAGGGCTTTAGAAAAATACTGCTTTGCCTCTGCTTGGCTCCATTTGTTGTGTCAACTCAATAATACATGGTCACTGATTGTTAATGAATCTTGCAGTATATGTTCTAAGGAAAATCTGACTTGGACAGTTCTCATGGAAAAAGCTGTGTGGCGCTTATAGCGTTAAGGAGACCTGAAGGAAGGGCACAACAAATGGAAATAATGAATACTAACAGCTATGTTGTGCCTGCCCTTTTTTGGTTGTACGTAAGGAGGTACAGGTACGAGGAACACATTTTGTACTTAGCTGTGGGTGCAGTTTCCAAGTCCACTGTTGCCCTTGCGTAAACTGTTTTACTTAGAAACTCCAAAGAGACACGGGTAGCAGAAAATGGGGACTTTAGCCCAGCTCCCATTGTGCCAGTCTGTGGAATTATGTTTCTCCCAAAGGAGTACACTATGTTCAAGGGTGTATGGGATTCTCCTTGGACTGCTTCTGGTTTGTTCTTGCAGAGGGTGCCATGCTTATCTGAACTACCATTATAGGAAGTGTCCCTAAGTATTAATTGTTTGTTGTTTTGTATGAATAAATTAAAGCACCCAGTCACTTAGAAATGTACATTACTAAAATCTTTGTAAAGTGTATGCGTCTCCTTGATAAATATTTCAAATTTTATAATGAAACTCTTTTCCTTTTCAGATTTTGCACAAGACTGTTCCCTCTCATGAACTAATGTTAGAATTTTATACCATGCTTACAAAATCAAGTAAGTCTTTTAATGTCCTTTTTCCTTTAAGTTTTATTTAAGTAAGGTGAAGGCATTCCTGAATACTTCCATTAGGTTCTTCCTTTGTAAATAATTCAGGGGTGGTGCTATGTTGCTTTTCTTTTTAATTGTTTCTTTTTTTAATTTTGAGGTCAGAAGAGAATAGAAGATTTAGAGGGAGATGTATTTATATTGAATGTCTTCACAAAGTTTTGAAACATCTGGAGACTTGACTGGCACTTACTGTCATAGGACACAGGCCCCATGGCCAGCGTCTCAATAATGACTAGAAATTTGGGTGTCTGTTTTTGTAGAGGGGTCTCTAATTTATCAGGAATACTTCATTTACTGTACTCTGTATTTATACAGTCTGTATTGCACACATCAGAGAACAGAATACACATTTCCCCGAAATGGCTTTTGCCTTTCAAGCTACCTGAACATGGTCTCCCAAATCTAGCACAAGTCACTTGCAGTTAAAGTCAAATTCTTTCTTGACTTGATTCTCCCAGATGCAGTCCATGACAACAGGCAGGTAGATGGTTGAGGGCTTTTTAATTCTAAGTTGCTTTTCTCCTCCTCTTCCTCCTCTCTTCCTGCCTCAGCTTTGTTTATACTTTCTCTTGAAACGGAGATGTCTCGTTTATTGTCATACAAATGGCAGGTTTGGAAAAATCCATTTATCTGATTTTGTATCAATCAGAGTTTGATCAGAACTGCTGTTCTGATAACTTAGTAGTCTTGCTTAAAAATTGACAGCTGGCTATTGCATAGCACTGAAGAAGGAATTCCTGTCTCATCATCACACCTAGGATGACTAATTAAGGAACTAAGCAAAGACATTGCTCCTTATTGAACTAAGTAAATCAAGGACCTAATCCCCCGCAGTTTGGAGCACTCTCAAGGACAGTCTAGACCTGAAGGGAGGCAGTAGAGTGCTAGATGTTGAGGGTATAATGCACTCTGTACAAGGTGATTGTCATCAAGCAGATGGGACCATACGGTCAAAGATTTTGTTGAGTGCTGAAACTCACTGATTTCATTGGGACTGGGATGAGGGTTTACTAGATACAGAGTAGAAAGATTTGCACTTTCAAGTTGGTGGGCTGTGGGATCTCCCTCTCTGCTAAGATTTATTTACATGCTGTTGTATATACATGTACTGTAAGAGGAGAACATGGTTTTCTCAATAGCGTGTTCTTTTTAAATGGCACAAGTAAGATTAACATTGCAGCCAGAGGGCTAGTGTGGCTATAAGGGAAAAATGTTGTTCTGCATAAACAGTCATAATTGTTGGTTGACTACTTCGATTAGCCTGAAAGTCCTAAAAGAAAACTTTGTGGCCTGTAAGGGAGATTTTTTTTAATGGACTTGTATTTCTATGTCTCTGGCTTTGCCGAGACTTGAAACAACCGAGATGCAGTGTATTCATTATACCAGGGAGAGCTAGAGGAACTTTGGTAACAGCCTCTGCTGACACCTGGTCATTATTGTGGCCATCATTGAGGCAGTTATTGTAAGGTGTGTGAACCTGTTTCTGCTGGACGGCTTGTTCTGTAGTCTCTTGAGTCAGCAGTCCTTGACAGGTTTAAAGTAAGAACAAATTGCTGACCCATGCAGCATAATCTCTGCTCTGAAAACTAGGCACATCTTTCCTTGCCTATTAGGAGTTGGAGGGAGAATTAAGCTTAGAATTGGCAACAGAGCATCACACTGGCCAGTGAAATGAAAGCTAATTAGATCTTCCTTGCTGCTTGCTGTACTCATGAAGTTAGGACTGATCTTTTTTTTCCTCCTTGCAGAAAAAAGAAAAAAACGTCGATTGGGGCTGGAGGTTATTTTTGAAGTTCTGGATTTTGCTGGCTGGAAGGAAAATGTAAAGGCTTGGAGTTGTTTAGCAGAACAGATTAAACAGATCCTGGAGAAGTAAGTCCAGTAACCCCTTTGCTAACCTTTGCTATAGTTGAATTAAGGCAATTGAAAGTTGTCAGCTAGACCAATGTGGAAATGTCCTTTAATTTCTGTCCTTTAACAAAATTGTCATTGAGAAGACAGACCCTCAGTTCAGTGGCTGTGCTCAGCTAGCCTCAAGCCTTTAGAACTTTCTTTTTAAAGAATGTTTAAAGAAATATTTATGATAGTCTACTGTAGTAGCAGGCCACAGAAGTATCACCTGAAAGACACAGCTTTTGAAACCTGTAAAACATTGTATTCTTTTAAATGTGCTGATTGTTGGTTGGGTTAGACATTTCCCTCTGACTATCCCAGAGGACAGTTGACTACAACTCCAGAGGGACCTGTCTCCATGGTATTCAGCCCCATGGCCAAGAGGTCACTGTGGTGAGCAGATTTCAAGAGAGTAGTGAATGGAATCAATCAAATAAGGTGATTCTGCTCTCTTTGCTACTGTACCAAGGGCAAGCCACATAATTCTAGAGGTGCACCAATATATCAGTCTATATCGCATCGGCACTGATAAAGGAAGGTTAACATTATCGGCAATTGGCTTTTTGGTTGATGTGGTTGGTAATATCACTAATGCCCCACACATGCATACAATCAGGAACACAGCCTGGCAGCTTGGAGAGCAGCGTCTGGCTAGTAAGTCTGTGGAGGGGAAAGGGGGTGGCTGGAAGACATCAAGGCCCCCACAGTAAAAAAAAAAATGGGGCTGGGGCTGGGCCTGGGGCAGGCGCTGCCCAGCCATGGTGGGGCATGGTGTGGAGCCTCTGTGGGGGGAGTGGGGAGTGGCTCCCACTGCTGTGTGCATGACTGGGGGGGCATGTGCCCCCTTGATCTGTGCACGGGTTGAGTGTGGGCTGCCACTGCACACTTGGGGCTAGAGGCTGCACCAGGTTCTTCTGATTTGGGGGGTGGGGCTGGGCCTGGGTTGTGTTTGGAGCAGGCAGCAGCAGCTCTGGGAAGGGAGCTACAGGGGGGGATATGGTGAATTTTGGGGTGACTGTAGGCCCTCGGTAGCTCCCTTTCCCAGCACCACCGCCTCCCAGCCTGAGCACAGCCCTGGCCCAGCCCCTGCTGGGAAGAGCCTGGTGCAGCCCTTGCCCTGAGTGAGCAGCCTGTTCTTGCCCTGCGCACAGATCCAAAGGGCGTATGCCCCTTAGGCTTCCCCTGGGGTGCACACAGCGGCAGGAACCACCCTCCTGACCCCTGGACAAGCTTCTGGCTCTGCCCCATACCCTTCCCCTCCCTGGCTGTGCAGCATCTGCCCCAGCCCTACTCCCTCCCTCACTGTGGGGGGCCTCCAGATGCCATTTTCCAAGCTGTCAGGCTGCATATTGGCAGTCGGATTGGTATTGGCTGATAGGACTAGTCAGTAATTGGTCATCAGTATCAGCCCAAAAAATTGTTATTGGTGTACCCCTACATAATTCAATTATTCATGATTTTTACCAAGCTTGTCAACAGCTTCCTTTGATACAGCTTGTATTCTTTGTAGGTTTTTTAAAGGTGATTGCTAAATTCCACTTAAATACTATTTGAATAACAAAAGTTGTTTAGGATAGGGGTTAGGTCTTACTAAATAGAATTCCCAGTAAACTTAGTGCTTTTTTAGGAAAATTTGAATATTACATAGAAATGGTTAAAACAGCTTTTAGTGTTGACTAGTTTTGCCTTGAGAGATTAGTCAGCTTTGCTAGTCTCGTAGCATATAAGAAGCTTTGGTGTGGTTTTGATCCAGAAATAATCTGTTAAGACGTGTGCTGTCTTGGTGACTTGTGAAACCTATAAAAAGATTATCTTAGCCTGCTGGTTTCTTTTATGAACCAGCCACAGAAAATGTTGAAATGAATTAGGTGCCCACTTCTATTGGAAGATCACCTCCTTAGAGCAACTTTGTTTGTCAGTGTCTAATTAACTACTGCTGAAAAAATATCACTTGAATTCATCCCCTGTAACTTCAGTGTCTATTAACTTACAAATTCAAATTCAATACTAATACACAGTTTTTTTAAAGTGAACCAATGGGCAATCAAAATGGCACTTCTTACATAAAATATTTCATGTCAGGTAGGCTGTGCCAGCATGCACTTTAACTGCAGTTGAGCTGCACTTTAGATCATGAATTTTCTTAAGTGGCATGGCCAGCAAAGCAGAAGAGGTAACTGCAGGCAGCAGGATGTTGGCAGCTGTCAAACATGTAACATGAACATGCCATATCTTTGGTGTTCTTTTTGGGAATGTGTGAAATACATAGCACAGAGAATAATGCTTGCATGATTTAACTTTAAAAACAAATAAATCAACGCCTTCCCACTCTCTTTGAGATCAGCTGTAACTCATTTGTCTTTTTCCAGCTCTAACAAGCACCTTGACTGGGTAAAGGAGGAATGGAACTCCAGAAAGGACTGGTGGCCAGCCTTTCACTTCAGCCACTATTTGGCTAAAAGAAATTGGCAGGAAAATGAAAAACTTGCTTATGAAAAAGCATTGCTGGCTGGAATCTTATTAGGAAAAGGTAACGTTTAATTATTGTTCCTTTTCAGTGTATGAGAGAAATATTTTCTGGTTCAAGTTTTAATGGCAAGGTTTTTCTGATTTGTGTCCTGGAAGAAACTCTTTCCCATCACCTTAAAGAGGATGGCTTGATTATGTAGGCTTGAATTCAAGAAAATCTCTAGTGTTAGGTATTTTGCTTGTGAGATTCAGTTCATATCTTGCTGGTCTAACATCAGCAATAGTTCTAGCCTTTGCTTCAAGGAGTGTTTAGTATATATTATATTAAATGTTCACTATAGAAAATGCATCAACAGTCCTTGGAGAAAAGACTCATTTTTTTTACAACTTCCCTCTCCCAAGTGAATGCCCCAACAGCTAGACTGTAGTGTTGTACTGCTTCTCTTTGACCCAGTGAACTTTTAATACTTCTCTGCAAAATGAATCTGGTTCTGCTGGAGGTACTTAGAGTGTTCATAACTCCAAAGAGTCTAGGACAGTCTTCTAGAAGGTGGGAGATATAGGTTTGAATCCTTTCCAGTTGAAAAAGGAAATAAACCCAGATCTTCCATGTTCTGGGTCAGTGCTCCAATTGCTCATCTCTTGGGTGAAGGATTAGATTTTCCTGAAACACGTATATGTTTGCTTTGCACAGCTAAATAAACTCTTCTTTTGCTCTCTTACAATTTTAGGTCCTAATATACTGTATTTAACCAAGTCCAAGAGATTTTGAATTTAAAATAACCTTCCAATAACTAGATTGTGTAAATTAAAAATGATAAAATTGTTATAATTTTCCATGCATAGAATCTAATTATTGGAGGATAGTTTTAAATTTGGTTCCTTCCCACTGCTGTGGTTGGGAAAGCAGGGATAAGGGGATAAGACCCTGCCCCTTGCCCCCCAACCTGTGCCTGCCCCCCCTGCTACTTGTCTCCCTCCCTGTACCTGACTGCTCTCTGCCCGTGCCTGTGGCTAATCCCTTCCTGCTTTATATGCACCCACCACCTCTCCCTCTACTTTTCCCCTGCCAGTTACCCTCTGTGGTGGCTTTGGTTCCCCCCGCCCCAAACACAGGGTCTCCTCTGTGCCCCTCTTCTACTGCTGGAAGCCCCTCCTTGACTACATGAGCTACCCTGTTTCAGGGCAGGGAGCCATTCAGTTCTGACGTTAGCCCTGTTTTTTTCCCGTATGTTGACTGGGGGTGGAGCACATGGGAACCTATGTTTGGATTTGTATAAATATGGTATCTGGTGGATGTTACAAAAAAGTAAATTGTACAAATGCTCACATGTTTGTCATTGTAGCTTGAGTGATGTGAATGGCCTATCTGAGTCTAAAGGTTTTATCGATCCTTTCTGGGGTGGGTGATGATATACAACTTCTATACAAATAAAGGCATAATAGAAGTGTTCTGTCAGGGAATCATTTGCACTCAAACTATTTTTCAGGATAAATAGTGGATCTTATAATCTTGTTTATTTTTTGTTTCAGATTGCAAATACTATAAATACGTTTTGCACCAGGGCTGCAAAGCCAAGAAGAAAAGGTTTCAGACACTGAAGAAATTTGTGAAGAAACACAGTTCTGCATATTTGAGAATATCTGCCTGTTCAGATTCTTCCACACACCTTTGATTTTATTTATTTATTTTTAACAAGATGTATTTCAGGACTTCTTTAAAAAAAAAAAAAAAAAAAAAAAAAGAGGGTGCTAAATTAGTTTCCCAGTTTCTGAAAGGCAGATTGTGAATCTTCATTGCTACCTCAGGATTTGACTTTCTGTGCATTGCTAGCCAGTCTGTGGTTTGTATTTTTATTTATAAATACAAGGAACATACAGTACACCTTTTGATATAGGAATCTGCTTTTTTAACATTTGTATCTTGTTTGCTTGTGTCAGGTTTAATAAGCAAAGCTGCTGATTCCTTTTCAGAATCATTTAATAGCCAGTATACTTGTAAGTCACCAATGATCAAGAGCAGTTGGCTTAAATAAGAGCAGGAGCAAGGCCATAATAGTTTGGCCACAACTGGAGCGTTCTGTGACCATGTCTAAAATGTTCAGAGAACCCTGGATGTGATGGGAGGTGTGTACTCTGGCCTCTTAGCAGTCAGTTGAGCTTGGGTACACACGCAGTGAGCACGTCTACACGTTCATTAATATGCCATAATCTTAGCACGTTAAGTTCAGTTCCTGTAATAACAGGTATTAACTTAATGTGCCATAATCAGCACTACTGCACATTAACACAGATGAATGCTTTTGTGTGATGCTTAATGTGCATTGGACTAAAACTATTGTACATTGGCATGGTTTTTGCCAGCCGCACTAATGTGCTGTACAATTAGTCCAAGGCACATGAAGCATCTTGCGTAGATGTGCCCAGTGGAGACAAGTGGGGGGCTTGTTTCTTGGCATCGGTCCCAAGCTCAGCAGGGAAGCTATAGATGTGGCCTTAAATCCTATATTTCCAAATGTATCTTTCACCTCCTCTAACTTTTAAGACTGTTTGAGAAATACTTGGACAAATAAGCAAAACAAAATGTTGCTAGTTCACATTTTAGAAACTCTTCCCCTGGAGTCAGTTGGTAAAATATTGTAGGATGGAATGCAAAACACACTCAACTAGCTGCCGAACTGCTGGAGTGACTGAGTAGCAGACAGCTACCTAAAGTGTCTAGAAAATCAGGGTTGAGCCAAGAATGTGGAAGAAAACTGAGAAACCCTGACAATTTTCCATTGTGGAATATTTGTAGAATTAAAGTGCATTAGATGCAACTGTAGAGTTTGGCTTCCCCTCAACATGGTTGATATATGTAGCAAAAATAAAATAAATGTGATTTATTTCCCAGAACATAATCCTACAAATTGGCATGGACTGTGCAAACCTGCTACATTGCAGAAAATGGCTGCATGGTTGGAAAAGACTTACCAGTCACCACATTGCCTCAGCGGCTGGTGCAGTGGACCTAGGATTATGGACTTTTTTCCTCTTTGAGGAAATCCTCTTCACAGAGAGCAAGAAGTGCATCTGTATATGAATTCTCTTCTTAGCAGAAGAAACTTTTTAGGACCTGGTTGCCACTCTGGTCATGACAAGGTTGAAACTTAGAATATTGCTATTTTTGAGACCTAAGTGTTACTGTGTGTGGTCACAAAACACTTAAGTTTACAATTTGCAAATATTTAGGTATGTTTAAACTTAAGAAATTACTTATGTTTGTTATTAGAACTGCATTAGCAATTTGCAGTATATTTTTCCTATGTAACAGGGGGATACATAAACATTGAGGTGAAATGAAGTATCTCTTTACCAACATGATAAATGAACAAGGCTAGAACAGGGATGGCTAATCTGTGGCATGAGAGCCACGAGCGGTACAGGCAACCTCAGTGTGGTACATGGCAGGTCAGGGAAGGAAGGGGAAGGCAGTACAAAACAGAGCAGCAGATTTGGACAGGGGAAGGGGGCTGGAGTGGCACCCAAGGATGGCATGGGGCTTTTATTTATGGCATGCCTGCTAAAAGGTCTAGGTAGAAATATTAACTTCATTATGATTTTGGCTTGTGTCTCTGCATTTGTCTGTTTGCTACTATCTCTCCTGTTTGTCAAGCTGCTACCTTTGCTTTGTTTAGTCTCCATTAAAAACCTATTTTTTCAAAGTTTATAATAAATTAGCATTGTATAAAGGACATGTAAAGAACTACAACCATACTTCAGTGCTTCCATCTTCTAACCATCTGTCTGCTAAGCTGTAAATTCTCTGAGATTGGGAGGGCCTGTCTTTATTTTTGGCATTTTGATACAGTTCTGAGCACCAACCAAATAACGACGCACTAAATTTCTGAGCCGATTACTGATACCATGGTTCTACTTTTCTTCAATTGCTTTCCATAACAAGAACCACCTTTTCTTCATTTATTGTGTGCAACATAGTGGCAAACAGTAAGGTGTATTATGTTTGGGCGAGTTGCATTCAGACAGTACTCACATGGTTGTGATTTTTTTTTTTTCTTTTGGTCAAAAAAAAAAGTCTAAAAGTCTTTGAGGCAGTTGAGGCACAGATTTGTTTAATATGGTACTCTGATTTATTGTGTCCTCTCAGCACCCAATATTCACATTCTCTCTCCAGACTTGAATAAAGCCATTAGCCCTATTCAAAGAAGCAATGAGGAATGCTTGGTGTCTACAAGCTGAGGTATCGAGTAACTCGGTAGTTGCAATTTTCTACATGGCTGACTCTGTAGCATCTGAATTTGTTAATCTGGAACCAGCGTTCTTTTTGTAAGTGGATCTTGAAGAGATGGTCTTGAATTTAAATGCTCTTGCCCTTTAGAAGAAATGAGAAGTATTGGAGTGGGGTATCTTACTGAGACTAACACAATATTCAAACAAAAGCCACAGACAACTCTGTCAAGGGCCTCAGTTTTAGAAATGGCTTGTGCTTGCATCAGCAAATCAAGCAATTAGATGTCTAAATATTTGCACGCCTAGTTCACAGTGAATGCACAACTGAGAACAGTCATTGCAGTGATTTATAAAGAAAGAAGGTTAAGTCAAGACTTCACAGAACATTTAAACCTGCTCAAGGGGGTGGGGGTGGGGGGCAGGAGGGAGTTATTTCCTGGCAATGCTGAACCTTGCAGCTGTGCTCTTCCCAGTTTGCTGGAAGCCTAAACAAAGGAGGCACATTATAGGTAGTGCCTATGTGCTAATTCAATTAAAACTACAGGCTACTGCAACAAGTTGGTTACCAATTCAAATCTCCAAAATAAATAGTTTGCTGGAAAGGCTATAATTCTGTCAGTTCTCATCACAGCTCAGTTGTGTATCGCTGTCATCGTATGCTTCCATTTGTCATCTGTGCAGAAAAGAGCTCAGATAATTAGAAAATAACTTGTGCTCTTGCTCTGAAGTTCAAGCATGATCGTAGTGGGCAAGATTTCTGAGTGGCCATTCAATTCGTAAGGATTATAAGGTAGTTCTCTTCCCCTCCCCCCCCCGAATATTACCATACCAAATTTGATCAATAGCATGTCAAAGAGCAAAATATTTTCCGGATGAAACTGTGAGAAAGCTGGTGTGTGTTCTCTGTCTTTCTGTTCGCTGCTCTCAGCATACTGACATTTGAGACAAATCGCCAGAAAGCCCAGTGTGCACTGAACCTAGCACTTCTACAGTGAGTTTGAGAACTAGGCTTCTAAGGCTAAGTACAGACAGTCAAAAAAAAAAAAACCCTGGGGCAAAAAACCTGAGGCTGAATTGATTCAGTCTTTGCAGATTAGTCTAAACTGCAAAGATTGAACCAATAAGCAAATTAACAGACATTCACTTTTGATTCAGGAAATGCAGCCACATGCCTGCAGTAGCTCAAGCCAGAAGCCAGGGAGCATTGGAGCACAGCTCTGGTATGTAGCCAGAATGTGCTGTGCCCGTGTTTCCTCTTCCTGTTGCCCCCAAGGACCAGAATCACAACAGCAGGACCCTGCAGGGTTGCTTATCACTTCCTCTTCCTGCTTCCAGATATCTCTGGGATTTGTAGTACACAGTTTCAGGCTACACTAAGTAAGCAGGGCAGGGCAGCACAGCCCTGTACTTGGGGGAAGGGAAGTTTAACCCCCCCTCCCTAGCCCCAGACCCCAGCAAGGGTTTGCTGAGGGGGGCAGTTAGTGAGCTAGCCCTCACTGCTCCAGCTAGGGAGTAGAGTGGCAGTGCCAGCCCTGATCTCTGGAGCAGACAGCACAGCCCAGCTCAGTGCTACAAAATGCTGGGGATTGTGATTTAACTTGGAAGGGCTCTGGGCCCTTAACAGGAAGGGCTCTGGGACACAAGTTTCATAAACTGCTTTGACCTAAATCTGTTAAGTCTGGTACCACATTCAACCAGGTTTATCTTAAACCAGTTTTAGCCATTTTGAAACTCTTTTATGTGCACTGAACTTCTATTCTGTTACAGGTTTAAACCAGTCTCTGATCACTTAAACCAATTTCTGTAGCTTCTGTCCCTAGTACTATCTCCAAAGGCTGCTGTCTATTGGTTTACACCAGGAAGAAAAAAATATGGAAAACTCCAATGAGGTTTATGAATTATCTTGGTATAATCTAGGCTCACAGACTAACATGTATTAATCCTAAACATGTGGTGACTGCAGAAGATCACTACAGGGCATTAAGTTTATTTGGCTACATTATTGGTTCTTTTTTTTACCTTAATAAGTTCAGATTTCATAGAATCATAGAAGTAGGGTCGGAAGGGACCTTGTAGATCTTCAAGTCTGACCCCCCGCCTGGGTGGGAGAAAAAGACTGGACTCAAATGAGTCCAGCCAGGTAGTCATCAAGCCTCTTCTTAAAGA
>NW_017728943.1:69003645-69023070 GCF_001723895.1 Crocodylus porosus | reverse complement strand
TTCTCAAAGAATTTCCCAAGGATTGAGGTAAGACTGATGGGCCTATAGTTGCCCCGGTCCGCTCTCTTCCCTTTTTTGAAGATGGGGACCACATTAGCTTTCTTCCAATCATCTGGCACCTGGCCCAAGCACCACGAGTGCTCGTAGAGCTGTGCCAAGGGCCCTGCAATAACCCCTGCTAGCTCCCTCAACACCCTGGGCCCGCATCTGGACCCGCTGACTTGAACACGTCCAGCCCCTCCAGAAGCTCTCTAACCCCGTCCTCCCCAACCTGAGGTCTGGAGGCGTTCCCCTTGAGTCCATCTTTTAAGCATAACCCTAACTCAACTTTTATTGATGTTTGGGCATGACTATAATATTTCTGTAAGCATTTTTGTCTCTAAGTTATTGGGATATAAATCGAAAATTAAGTGAATCTTAAAAAGGAGGGAGGGCTTTCTGGTCTATCCCTGAAGAAAAAGATCAAAGTTGATCAACATCTTTTTTAATTCAATAAAATGGTCAGGATAAGATTCCAGACACCAAGGTGCTCGGAAGATCACTTCTCCCCAGTGTTCACACCCTGCTGAAACTGGCACAGCTAAGATGGGCTAGCCACCTCTCAAGAGTGTTTGACACTTGCCTGCCAAAGAAAATCTCCTATAGCTAACTGTCAAATGAAGTACACTTTCGTGGTAAACAGAAGCGCTACAAGGACATCCTAAAGGTGTTCCTAAAGAGTTTTGGCACTGACCCAGAGTTGTGGGAGCAAATCACTCGTGATCGTCCATCCTGGAGGTCCCAAATCCAGAATGGAGCATTGGCCTTTGAACAGCAACGCACGGCAGAAGCCATAAAGAAATGTACGGCCAGGAAGTCAGAAACCTCCTGTATCCAGTCCTCATCGTTCTCCTGCCCCTGCTGCAGCAGATTGTTCAAAGCAAAGATCAAACTTATAAATCACCTAAGTACTCATGTGACATAACCTCCACCCCCCTCTTTGTTCTCTTCCCTTTCCCTTTTTTCTCCTTTTGTCTTTTCTCTTTCCATTTTTCTTTCCCACTTCTTTTCTCTCTTCTTCCCTCCCTTCCCCCCCGCTGGATGCAGTCGTCTTTGCCCACGAAGCATGAACAACGCAGCAAAACAGCCAGTACTGGTTGCAAGTGATTGATTCATCTTCCTTCACTGGTAACTTGCAGAGGTGCAGCATAATTTGCCATGAAAGAGGAGAGGGGGCTGATCAGGTTCTGTACATTTGGATCACGTACTGATTTGTCTAGTCTACAGACTCCACACGTGATTTCTGACTCTGTTTAACTAGACTGCGGGAATTAGATCTGCAAGTGCTTGTCGGGGCATAAGAAATGTGTAGAGGGGAGGATTCTGCAATGTGACGTGTAAAATACCAGAGGAGCAGGCTGGAGGTTTCTACACTGCTCAAAAATAGTAAACTTTAGAGAGAGTGATGATCAAACACTGAGCTCTGTGGCTGGCAGTTTCTAAAGCTCAGAGGATGAATAAGCCATACCTTAACGAAGGCCAGAACTTGAATACATTTGGCCTCAGGAGATTTCCAGAGGAGAAAGTAAATGTTTGGCTGGACATTAACAGGAGCAGCTGCTCCGGAGTTTCCTTCTCTTGCCCAAACTATTTCCTTTGCTTCACCTTCTTGCTTCTGTGCCAAACAAGCCTGCTCATGGGGCATCCCCAGTGCCTGGACTATGGACCTCCTTTTCAGCCTCCTTTACACCTGGAATTCTGCTCTGCCTATGAGAAGTTTGGCTGCTGCGACCAGGAAAAAGACAACAGCATTGCAGCAAAATACTGGGAGATCATGGATTACATTAGTCCCCGGGGTCACAGGCTGTGTGGAAGGTATATCAAGGATATCCTATGTCAGGTAGGGCAGATGGTTTCAACCTGTGTGCCCACTATTGATTTCTATTAGAAGGTGATCTATCTGTTTTATCACTTCTACATCTATGGTGCTGGGGATAGGGGTGGCAGTGGAGGAATATTGTTAATGGATAATAATTGATCCCAATGTGAACTATACTAGATGTGACAGCTTGCACAAAATTGAGGATACTATAATGTAATAATGCATGTAATAATGATTACTCTGATTGCAAGTTCATTACCTATCAACCCCCTGATCAAATTAAAGAAGCTGCTGTTAGGAAAGACAAATCCTAGCCCTTTTGTAACTAAAGCGACATTTAGAATAAGTTCAATATTTATGTTTGCATTCTGCTCATAAATCCAGGGTAACTAGATGTCAAGTTATGCAGAACCAAATGAAAAGAGAATAGGAAGCTCAGTGTTTGCATTCCCAGGTCTCATGGAGGGTGTGTTTAGATTGTCTTGCTGCCTAGTGCCCTGTAAACGTTGTGGTTAGTAAAGTAGAACAAAATTAAACAACCAGCAGATTCATACAAATATAATGAGGCTTCAGTTGCTGTGTTCCCTCTGTACTGTCTTCATCCGGCTCCTGGAAGTAGATGCTGTGCAGTGGCAAAACACTAAAGGCACAGCCCTTCCTGAGCTCTGGTCAGAACAATATTTTATTATGGGCAGAAGGGACCTGACTTTTTTAACAACCTTGTTAGTTATGCAGGTCATGGTTTACTGTATGAATGCCAGCATAAAACAGCCAAAACACACTTTTAGGCAGACAAAAATTCTTCCAGCTTTCAACTTCTTTAGACATAAAATATTGTCCATGTTTACCAGATACTTCCACTTCTGTTAGAACATTGGCAAGATTCTGGAGTCACTTTGGAAAAAGCCAGCATTCGGAAAAAGAAGACTAAATGCTTAATTGGTCACTTTTACAGCCAGCTAATCTGAAAAAAAATGTGGATCAAGGCAGAAACTCTCAGATTCACACTAATGACGGAGAGGCCCAGGGAGGATTTCCTGTATGTGACTTTTAGAAAGCAAAGATATAGCAATAACAAAACTGCTGCACCTTTTTATTTTGATCAGATAAGCAGAGCTTAATTTGAACTCATAATCCAATTTTAGGGAAAAAACCCCATATACTGGCATATATTTTTTATAAGTATCCTGAGATCTTACAATGAACCTGATAGAGTAGGATATATGTCACAATAATAATAAATTAACTCTGTGATGAGCAGTAGCTTGTGATTGTTGAAGTTTTAATAGCCTGTTCTGCTTCCATTCACATGGGGATAGGCAGGGTTCCTTAGTAAGAGTTATTTGCTTATTGCATTAGCATAGTGAATGGGGAACGAGTAAATAACGAATTTATTTTCCTCAGACACCTGTAATTTCCAGTACATTAGCAGTAATGACAGATTCTCATTTCAGCAAGTTAAGGATGTCCTAATAATTCATAATGATTGTGTGAAATGTCAACACACAGACTTAGTGTTACACAAGTTTAAAAAGATGCTGCTGAATAGTTACACTGTCAGAATCTAGATTTGCAAGTGGTTGCTAACTAATAACTGCATGTAGTAAGACATCAGTGAGAATACTTACTGTTGCAAATACTACCTCTGGTGCTAAATGTTTGAAGGTCAAAACTTAAGGGACAGGCAGAGAAGGAGAACATTATTATTTGCTCACATCTTTAAAGCAAATTAACTTAAGAATTAATTATAGAGAGAGTGATTCCTATGCTTTTTTATTACTAGCTTGCATTGCCAGGTTCTCCACTGAATTTTACTACAGGTGTATTCAGCAGCTGTTCTGCTATATAGTGGTAGGTGTGTCAACCTATAAATATTTTTGGGAAGTCAGAATAGCAATGCCCTTGGAAACAAATGCATCCATTCTGTACTAGGGATAGTGGAAATCAAATGACGGGTCTGTTTTTACAGCTTTTCCCATTGGTACCAGGATGCTGATAAGAGTTGATATAAAGAGCTGTGCAGTGGAACTCATCGATAATCCATAATAAGACTTTTACAGGTCTTACAAAACTCAGGAGCTATGCTGTGCATTCTCGAGCACCATTTCCTGACACCTTATCTATACACTAATGATTTACAGATAGAGAGGACCATTGTAATAATGTTTGGCTTTGAATGCATTTTTCATCAAAGATTTCCATCTGTTACAGTGCAAATAACCTGCATTTGTCTTCATTATTTTAGTTAATGTTAAAAGAGAAGGTGTAATGCAGCTTGTTTCCATTGACTTGAAAAGAACTACTCTGACCTCAGCTGAAAGTTTGGGCCATCTTGGCTAACTACACTTATTTTAAACCTGTAGGAATAGTAAGTCTGGTTATCACTGGGTGTAAATGGTTAGCTACATTGAGATGTTGGCTTGGAAAGTGCATGTGAAGTCCATGCCAAGACTTGCCCTTAATAACTTTAAGCTAATGTTTTTCAGCCAGGGTGCCATGAGATCTTTTTAAGTGTGTTATGTAGTATTAGTACTGTTAGGTGGGCAAACAACCACACATAGTTCATGAGATAAACCCAGAGATGTCTTCAAGTCCCTTTGCATTGTCCTACCCATGTGAGGGAAATGGGAACGGGTGACCAGCAAGTACAGAGAGACAGCTTGATGCAGTTAATGTGACACCTTTATGTCAGATGTTTAACCAGTATACTGGCTGTTGCTTGCATTCCTTACAAGACAGCCAATGTATGTGAAAAATGAGTGGCTTAGGAAACAGCAAAAGCTACTACCTGAATGGCTGGGAAAAAACCCTTCACTATTTAGAAGGTGTAATATGTTCACTACCAGACTCTAACACCGCAAGGGCTGCAGCTAGATCTTATCATTAAAGATGCTGAGACTACCCTCAAAAAAGAACAAGTGCATTTCAATGGTCCAGCAGTTGCCATAGCTCTCAGACACCTGACTACTGTGGTCTCATGCACACCAACACAACCCAAAGGAAACTCTTTTCAAGTCAGTGAAGTGTTGCCAGTGCAAAATTGAGGTGACGGGCAGTAAATGTTCAAATGCACGGAAGAGGTCTCAACACTGAGTGGCAAACAGCTCTTTGGAGCCAGCTTCAGGAAAGTACTGGCTAAGAGGGTCCAACATACAGTTGGCTTTATCCAGTTCCCCGCCACATCCTTTCCTCAGTTTCTGGTGATCTCCACCTAATGTCATATTTTGTGAGATCTTGTCTTGCAACCTAAATTTTATATGTACATGTACGTGTGTGCACTCACCAGAGCCAGCTGGGGTTATTTCACAGAGGGTGGAGTCTGTAGGCACTCCTGAGGCCCATCCAGTTATTATTTGCTCACATCAGGGCCTCCCACTTGCAGGTGTCTTTTAATGGAATAAGACTGGACAGAGACCTCTGTTGCCATAGTTTTCGTTGTATTCAGGGCAATAAAAGTCCATTGCTGCCCTTCAGTGTTTTTGGAGGGCCCTAAACTGCAGATCTGCCATGATTTTGTAGCTTGAGGCATAACACAGGCCACAGGATTCTGCCCCACCATATCACACTGCAGATTTCTGTTCCGCAGTGCCTTTTTGGCAGGAATGAAGTAGGAGTGTCAGAATGAGGCAAGAGGATCAGTTGCTGTGCAGATCTGTAGTCCTAAACCCATACACTTGTGTGGTCCAAGAGGTCTAGTATTGGTAGTGGGGAAACTGTGTAGCTATTCCATGCAAAAGGTACTGGGGTATAGGACACCTTTCTAATCTCTCACCCATATGCTGCTGAGGTGATAGGTTTCTATTTGTTTTATGTGCTGTTTTAGTCTAATAACCTGGGCAGCTCACATGGGACTTTTCTGCTGAAAGGCAGTGACATCTATGCTATGGTTCTACCCTAGTATAAGCAATGAAACATCTTTATTATAATAAAGTTTAATGTCAGGATTTGTTACCTTCATACATGAAAATCCTGGGAAAGGCTGCCATTTACCATGAAAATACTGAAGGCCTGGAACATTTGCACAGACATCCTCAGAGATTTGGCTAATGTAACATGAAAAATACCAGCTTAATCATATTTACTCTTTGGCTTTACCTTAGTCCATGCCTATCCAATACATTTGCTGTGTGCTGATGTGATGAAGCCCAATAAATCAATTTCAGCTCTCTCCAGGATTCATTTAATTGGGTTTTGGCTTCTATAGGTCTTACATTCATGAATATGCAGATCTAGTTTTAAAAGAAATATCTTAAAAAGGATCCAAACACAGCTGGATGAAAAGCTGTTAAAAATTTGCAAAGCTGGTGTAGATTAAATATTATTTTTTCTGATATCTTGCACATCTGAAAATCTGGCTGTTAAAGTATATAACTTTTGGCACCCCAGCTTGAAACTACTGATTTGCCCAAGATGATACAGAGGGTCATGGCAAATCCATGCATAGAACCCAAGAGTTTTAAATCTTAATTTTGTAAAAGTAATGTATTGACTTCAGTGGAACTCCATACAGGTTGAAAGTTAAGCATGTACATAAGTACATGCTAAAAAGAGGCCTTAAAACTTTCAGAGAAATGTCATGATGCTAACTACTCCAGGAATGATTTACTGTAGCTATTAGTCTTCCTAATTATTTTCTGTGCTATTGACTATTCTGTTTGCATGAAAGCCATTTGATGCATCATGAATGTGTGTACACAGAGAGGTATTAAGTTTGTATTTTTTTTATAGGAATGTTCCCCATATGCTGCTCATCTCTATGATGCTGAAAATCCTCAAACACCTCTTAGGAACCTCCCAGGACTTTGCTCTGACTACTGCTCTGAGTTTCATTTTAACTGCCATTCTGCTATCACGCTGCTGACTAATGACAAACACATCCAGGAGTGCTGTGAGAGGAACACGACCCGCTTCTGTAACCTCCTAAACCTGCAGGATCAAGACTATTGTTTTCCCAATGTCCTAAAAAACACAGACCTAAATCGGAACCTGGGACTGGTGGTGGAGGACCCCAAGGGCTGCCTTCAACTGTGCCTGACAGAAGTTGCAAATGGGTTGAGAAATCCAGTACTGATGGTACATGCTAATGATGACACTCACCGTATGTTTATAGCTGAACAGGTGGGAATGGTCTGGGTTTACTTGCCAGATGGGAGCCAGCTGGAGGAGCCTTTTCTGGATATCAAGAAAATAGTGCTGGCTTCCCCATGGATAGGGGATGAGAGGGGTTTCCTAGGAATGGCTTTTCACCCCAATTATAAATACAATGGGAAATTCTACATCTATTATTCATATATGGACAAGAAAGTGGAAAAAATCAGAATCAGTGAACTAAAGGTTTCGGCATCTGATGTCAATAAAGCTGACCCACGTTCAGAAAGGTAAAGTTTGTTCAGAGCTGTACTGACTGTTTCAATTGCTAATCTGACGAGAGAGTCCTTCCTCTTCCACCCGCACAGCAGCGTCCAGAAAAGTTGCAATCACTTAGAAGTGATGTGGTTGGATTTTAATGGAGACTGCCAAATTAAGCCAGAAGCAATGTGAATGATTTGTTCAGGGTCACATGTTGAACCTGAAGCAGGATGGAAGACCGAACCTGGGAATCATGACTTGCAGTTCTCCTTTAACCATTTGAAAATATTAGCCCCTAGTCCTGTGGAAAGAGAAAGTACAATAGCAAATTCACACTCCAGTAATTTAAACTGTAAGGCCTGTAGAATATTAATACCTGCTTTGAGAGTGTCTTGTACATGTTCATATTTTCTATACAAGATGATTTCCAATTATGTAAGCTCACTGATTTTTCTTCCACTATGAAGATGTTTTATTGCAGTGATATCATAATGTTCATGTGCACACACCACAGCAGTTCTGAGAAACACAGTCTTGTTCTTTCTTTAGAGTGTCTTCATTTTAATTAATAGTGTGACTGTATTTTCTGGGGAACCTAGTTCTGTACCTTTTGCTCTTGGAATGGGATGAGTTCATGATGCCACATGTTGGTTTTTGTGCGCTTCATGTTCATTCTGAAAGACATACATGAAGATCTTGAAGCCCAAAACTAAACAGTTGAAAACAATACAAATTATTTAATGGCGTGAGTTTAAAAGGGAAGAAGCAATTTCCCCTAGGAATATATTTTAAACAGATCAAGGACTAAGTGGATCCTGGACACAGAACTGTCCTTTTTCTCCTAGAAAGTGTTCTTCTATGTTGAGATGAAAGCATAATGGCAGGGTAATGTGGGTGGAGCTAAAAATGCACACAACAACATTAGAATGAAAAGATCCAACTGTATATTTAAGTAAACTACTTTAAAAAATATTTTCCCCAGGTTATTCCAACTGAAAAGGCTCTCTGGCCTATGGAGCTTTCTGATGATTAATGGGGGGTAACCAGGAGCTCTGCCAGTATGAGACTAATAAGGTGGAGCTGTTTAATTTTTCCATCTCCTGTAAGAGGGGATAGATAGGAACAATCCATGCCACCTGCTGGGTTTGCAGTCATTGTACCAGGCTGCCGTGCACCTTGAAGACTTAAGCAGAACCGTATGATTAGTAAAGGAGCTTGAGGAGCCCTTACTTCTTAGCCTGGGAATGGTATGAATCTCTTAGAAGGGTATACTGTGCTGCCTATTATGGGGACTGCATAGTGGTACATTGCTCTAACTCAGTAAGGTGCTGAATCTTATCCAGTGGCTTCATCTGTGATTATTTCTTTTTTCTTTCTTTTTAGGAACCTTTTAGAACTTGAAGAACCAGCTGCAAATCATAATGGGGGGCAGCTCCTCTTTGGTGTGGATGGCTACATGTATTTGTTTACTGGGGATGGAGGAAAAGCTGGGGACCCTTTTGGAAAATTTGGGAATGCTCAGAACAAGTAAGCTAGAGGATAGATTTACATATCTCTTGTGTGCATATCAGCACATTGGCTCAGTACATGATGAAACAGAATTTGGGCACAGATATGGGCTAGGGACAGTAATAACACTTAAACCGGTATAAATGATTGGAAACTGGTTCAAATCTGTAACCAAACAGAAATTCAGTCCACATAAACTGCTTTCAAAATGGCCAAAACCAGTTTAAGATGAACCTCATGAGACCTAACTGATTTAGGTTAAATCAGTTTATTGAACTTCTGTCCCAGATCCCCTCCAGAATCAAGTTAACTCACAGTTCCCCAACATCCCAGGATTCTTTGCACCTCCTCTGCAAACCCCACCTTTCAGGAAGGGCAGGCTACCCCAAGCTGTCTGCTTCAGCTAAGCAGGGAGGCATGCTCAGGCACCTCCAGCTTCTGGCCTAGGCCACTGCATGAATGTGGCTGCATTTCTAGAATCAAAAGTGACTGTCTGTTCCCTTGCTTATCACTTCAATCTTTGCAGTTTAGACTAACCTCTGAAGATTGAATTGATTCAGCCTTGGGCTTTTTGACTGCCTGTACTTAGCCATGTAGGATGGAAAAATAAAACAAAAATGCTCCCTGTTCAAGCTACTTGACTAGTCATTGCAAACCAGGACTATGACCATCATACAGTGTCCTCCGTGTATTTCTGAGACCAGTTTGGAAACAAAGCTATTTAGGGGATATGGTTGTAAGGGTTCATTGTTGTTGTATCAAATTTTACAGAACTGAGATCAACCTTTTCCAAAAAGGAAAAGTGTGGGCAGGTGGAGGAGGAAAGTCCAAGCTAATGTGAACAAAAGGAGAGACTCTGTTGCCTAATTTGCAATAGAGCTCCTATCTCTCTCTGTTAAGCAGTTCTGATTCCCTCCAGCAGAACAGAGAGGTGTGCATGTGCACACACATACACATGCAAGACACTCCAGTATAGTATCCACTAGGGCTGGTTGAAAATAGCCTGAATGTTGAAATATGACCAAAAAAATAGAGTAAAAAATCATGCAAATTTTTTTTGGGTTGGGGGAAGAGGCAATGTTCCTATTCTCCCTCCATCTTGGCTGTGGACATCTATGAGCTGTTATCTGCCACTTCGTTAACCCAATGTCTGCACCTTGTCTTGTTTTCAGGAGTACTTTATTAGGAAAAGTTTTGCGAATAGACGTGGATGGAAAAAACCCAGGTGGAAAGCCTTATCACATCCCACCAGATAATCCCTTTGTCTCAGACCCTAAGGCTCTCCCTGAGATCTATGCCTATGGGGTCAGGAATATGTGGCGCTGCACTGTTGACAGAGGGGACCCAGTCACCCACAAAGGAAGAGGGAGGATATTCTGTGGTGACGTTGGACAGAACAGATTTGAAGAAATTGACATCATTGTTAAAGGAGGGAACTACGGCTGGAGGGCTAAGGAGGGATTTGAATGTTATGACACAAAACTTTGCCGTAATTCCTCCCTAGGTAAGCTACTCACATTGATTGCTTGAAAGGGCACATCCCATGCAATGTGTGTTAAGATAACAACTCTGCCGCCATTTTTCCAGCAAACTGCAGTAATCTGAAGTCAGAGATGGGCAGTATATTTATGTTTGATAAGAAACACAAAAATCCCTGCCAACCCAGATGCACTGAAATGAAAAAGGGTCCTGAGACCTGGAAGACTTCCCCATCATACCCTGCACATACAATACTCAGTCTAGTCGTTGGAAGTCTTTGTATTTAGTCAAGTGGTTACTGGATCAGGACCTAAGTGTATTATGGGAAGTATTTGCTGGCTATTGGCTAATATTGAAGCCTGGCTACCAGTCTTAGTGCTGTGATCCTATAGCAAATCTTATGCAGGAAGCATTGTGAGGTAGTGGGGTGAGATTCAGAAGACCTGGGTTCTAGTGATAGCTCTGTTCCTGAGTGTTTTTGGGTAAGTTATTTTATATCTCTCTGCCTCAGTTTTGCTGTATTTATCATAGGAATAATGAAACCCACCTGCTTTGGAAAGTACTTTGAGACCCCCTGATAGATTTTGTTCCTGTTGTTGTCATTGTTTTGTCCCTTAAATGTTTTGCTGATAAACACTACTCTTAGATTAAAAAGTGTAAATGATTCTTGAGGCTTGAGGGGGTGTGTGTGTGTGTGTGCATGCATGCACACCCATACCCACACAGCACCCATCTGTCTACATACCACATGGCCAGTGGTGATGCTCATGAGGTGCCACAACTACAGAATACTCTTATGTTTTCAACAAGGGTAAGGGTAATACTGTGGCCTAAGGACTAGGAAGGTTATCTTGTACCTGTTTTAGCTTTGGCTGCCAGGATTCAGATTTTTACCAAATTAAATTTTTCTCCCTCTACCGTTCAGCAACAAAACAAAACAAACCCCCCATAAAAAAGCAGAGGCTGAGTGGCAAGTTTTCAGCACTAAAAGAGACAGAACCAACTTTCATGGTAGCAGTTAGAAAGTTGGGAAGTAATTCAAATGTTTGGTATTACCTAGGGTTTTTCAGAACCAGATTTTCAGCTGCTGCCCATGGTGAGGACACAAGTGAAGACTGATGTTTGTTCTATGCATTTATTGTGCTGGGAGGCTCCACAACATGTAAAACTTTAACTGTCTGCTCACATATTTTGTCACTTCAGTAGAAAGAACATATTTTTTAAAGATAATCTTTATCAAAATGTTTGATAAAATTGGCCAGGCCAGTTTCAACACACTGTTCTTAATATTTTTGCCATTTTGGGATCATGAATTCTAATTACAGTATATACTTGGTGTGAAGAGTATTGGTCTACTTTGCTAGGGAAGTCCACTGGCTGAGCCTTGTTGAGCCACATAGGAAGCTCAGAGTTGAATTCTTCACTGATGTAAAGAGTTTAAGCATTGAAATAAATCAAGCTTTACATTACTTATATTAGCTCTTTTGGTCCTTGTTTTCCTCATCAATGTTTTTAACCAATTGTTTTTTAATAAACTGTTGAGTGAAATATTTTCTTGGATTTTGTATTGAACAGATGACATTCTTCCAATATTCGCATATGGCCGCAAGGTGGGGAAGTCGGTCACTGGAGGATATGTATACAGGGGGTGTGAGTCACCAAACCTGAACGGCCTCTATATTTTTGGTGATTTCATGAGTGGGTAAGGAAGTTTCTGTTCTTTTCTCTCCAGCTGCCCTATGCACCTATGTTTTCCATCAGTGCTATTTCTGTGTATCTGAATCTTTGTAGCCCAGAGTAAAAGAATATCCCAAACATTTCAAACTATTTGGACCAAAGTTTTCTCTGGTCCATTATGGACGTGGCACCTGTAACATTTTCATCAGCATTATAACTTTCCCAGAGTTACAATGTCTTATTATTTTTATTCAAGCCTATCTTTACTAAAGATGGCATGTCTACACATGACACTATGTCACTGTAGCAACACACTATGGTGATGTAGCGTGTTTCTGTGGTGACGTAGCGCCGATGGGCACAGACCATGATGCTGATACTACATCATTGTAGTGATGAGTTACCTCGCTATAGTGTATCGCTACGGCAAGACATAGGCACTAAAAATAACCGTGTGCTGCCTGGACAGCCTAGTAATGGCTGTTACTGCACTGTAATTTAGTACTTCTTAACACAAGTACTAAATGAGGATGCAGAACAACTGCACCATGGCGGACATGTGTAGATGCGACCAGTATTGAGTCAAACCCTGTTAAGGTCCTAACTAATATTTTTATTTCAATGATACATAATTTTGGCAGGAATTAATTCTGTTAATGGGAATATGAAACAATAAAACATAAGTTTTATTTTTCATCTAGTCGACTTATGGCTTTACAGGAAGATGAGAGGACAAACAAATGGAAAAAGCAAGATATTTGCATTGGTAGCACTAAAGCCTGTGCTTTCCCTGGGCTGATCAGCTCTTATAACAAATTCATCATCTCATTTGCTGAAGATGAGGCAGGTAATGTACCCTGCTAGCCAGAGAACTGGCTTCTGTGAAAGCTTCAGGACAAATGGGTAGGCTTATGCTATTCTCTGGAAGTGCTAACGTAGGGAAGTGACTGCAAAACTGTGATGTAGCATCTCAGCTCCTGGAGCTGGCTCATGTTTTAGACAGTTCCTAGGTGCAAGCTCTGTGAGTTTATCCCACCGACCTGGGAAATGTGCAAATGTTGCTTTGTTGTGGAAGCTGGGAAGTCTTCAGACTGTGTTCTCATAAAGTGTGACATGGATGAACATTACACTTCTGCTGTCTCTACTCTTCCTCTAAAATTTTGCCCTGGTGCAATAATGTAATTTGAAATGCAAGCATCATTTTTCCTGGCATTTTTTCAAACTACAATACCCTTCTTCATATTATACTGAGTACTAATCAGAAGATGATATGAAGAGTGGCTGATTTCTCCAAATGCAGATCTGAGCAGTCAATTAACAAAAGCCTTCTGTCATAAATGATTATCCATTCTGGCTTCTGCTTGATTTCCTTTTTTGGTACTTTATAAAACAGCTAAATATTTGTTCTGTGGACTTTTCCTCTATTTGTAGTTGTTGAATGCCTTTGGAATAAAAAGCAGACTCTTATTTAAGAGTACAAACAAAATACAACGCCCATTTGGAGTGTCATCTACAGGAACCCACTGGAGCCTGGTTGCTGCATTGTGGTAGGGATGCAAGGATTTCTGGGCTCACGCAGTGCCACACTGACATAATTGGGTCTCTGTGTGGGCACAGCCATTCTGTCTACCTGTATCATGATGTTGGATTAAATCCCAAGACTTGAAAAAGAAACAAAAGGCAGGCATGACCCTTTCTGATTACACGAGTTAGTAGAGAAGCTAAGGATGAAGGGGGAATTGTGGTGTATCACATCTGGGCTTATTTGGAGCACCTGCATCTGAATCTGCTCATGTTCTTAAATATTCTCTCTGTCTGTTTAGGGGAACTTTATTTTATGGCTACATCATATCCCAGTGCTTATGCACCCCATGGATCTCTCTACAAATTTGTTGATCCTGCAAGGTTAGTGCTAGTTAAGATTTGGTTTTTCTTTGCCAGCTGCTTTGTAATCACCACATATTCTGTGATTATGTTGCCAGGTAGGGTACATAATCAGTAATCTACACACTTACATTTTGATCTTGATTACCTCACGGTAAACCCGGAGCAATTATACTAGCTTCAGCGAAGTTACTTCACACTTACACTGACAGCAGAGTCCAGATCAGCATCTCATAAACATTTTGGTACAATATTAAATAACATTTTTTTCTTTAAACATCCAGGATACAATACAAACTTGTTTTAATAGCACAAAAAAAATTCATACCCATCAGGGTCACAATGGAGATAGCTTTTGTCTGCGTCATCCAAGGACCTTGTAAAATAAAGAAAACTTATTTTTGTAACAGCAGGAAGTTCTTTTTTCAGTGTTTTTCTTTCTACTAACTTTAACCTGTGTGGCTTAGCTCTTGCATTCCTGCCCTCAGGTCAGCAGTGCAAAGGAAACCCCTGAAAAAGGGGTGGTGACCCATGAAATATTAAAACACGGCAAGTGGCTGAGGCTGTACAACAAGCTAAGGGAGACTAGATGCAGACTGGTTATAAGTTACAATGCCTTTCCCTTTAGGGTGTTAGTTCTAATCTAACATTGTCTGTTTAGGTTGTTATTCTTAACTTATTTGAATGTAATTAGTGGTCTGAGAGGCCTAGATTTTGTTACTATGGTCTGGCCCCTTCAATTGCCAAACTCTACAAACAGGCTAAGGACTGAATGGGCCACAGAAAACAATGCTTTTTTACCATGTAAGGTAGATCATGTCTTAGCATGTTTTCAGGGAAAGCTTGTACTGCTACCTTCTGAGAAGCACCCAAGATCAGCACAACAACGTTTCACTTAATTTCTAAACTGACTTAGATTGAAAATTAAATTAAAAATAAATGGTAAGGGCCAGGCTTTGAGTGTTCTAGCTATTCCAGCACTGTGCAGAGAGGCTAAATGGGTTTGACAAGGTCAGTTCTGAATCACCTCTGTGCACGTCTGTTAGACTCCCTTTGGATAATGTTTGGAGGTTGTTGATATGCTGGCACTTTCCTGAACTTCTGTCTGTGACCTGGCAAATAGCCTGTCCAGATTTGTGTCTGTAATTGCATGCAAGGAAAGCTAGTTTGCCAAAGTCAATGTGATGGGTCTTGGGAGAAACCACAAGGGAAAGAGCTGAAAATCTACCTTTGTCCTTGTTTCATTTATAACTTATAATTAGGGAATAAAACTAGTTTAGGAAAACCGGGGGCCAGAGTTAACACAAACTGGAAAGCTGCTGATTGAAGCTGATGAGGAAACAAAGTCCAAATAACTGAAGGGTACATTCATAAAACGATTACATAAATAAAGTTTTACATTTCTATAGCCCTTGTATACAAAGATCATAATCAATTAAGCTTCAGTGTGATGTACAAAGGGTTTATTCCTGCTTTAGAAAAAAAAAGCTAAAGCACGGAGGTCCAGATTTTCAAAGGGATGGCCTACACAATTTTGGCTGAGCATTCAGCTCCCCTGTGGTAGTAGAACTTTCTGGTGGCAGAAAACACCAGCTATGCAAGCAGTTGAAGACTTCTGCCACCATCCTGTAACTGACAGAAAGCATGTGCAGATGCATCTGAGCTGGCTGCCATCTGTCACAGCCCTTCTAACAGCTGGTGTCTCAACGGCTAGGGACAGAAGCTACACATAAACCGGTTAAGTGATCAGGAACTGATTTAAACCTGTAACAGAACAGAAGTTCAGTGCACATAAACCAGTTTCAAAATGGTCAAAACTGGTTTAAGGTAAACCTAGTTGAATGTAGTATCAGACTTAACTGATTTAGGTTAAACCGGTTTATGGAACTTCTGTCCGAGACTCCCTCCTGATTCAACTTAACTCACAGTCCTCCAGCATCCTAAGATGCTGTGCAGCCCTGGGTTGTGCTCTCTGCTCCAATGGAGCAAGGCTGGCTCTGCCCCCAGCTGCCAGCAGGCACTTTTCCATCTCTGGCAGCCAGGAGTGGGGCGGATTCCCCCACCTCGCCCCTTCCTCAGCTGGGGAATCAACCCAGCTCCCAGCTGGGATGGGGGGAATAAAGTACCCGCTGCCAGCTTCCACCCTCCACTGGGGTCTTGTGGGGGAGTCCCCCCTCCCACCCCACACTCCCTCCTCAGTTGGCCTGCAGGCCAGGGAGGGGGCATGGCCAGGGAATTGCCCAAGCTCTGGTGAGAGGAGTAGAGCCCCAGCTGTGGGCTCTGCCCTTCCTCCCCAGTGGGGCATCCTTGGGTCAGCCTAGAGCCCATGGGAGGGCTGGCACTTAGGCAGCAGAGACCCCCCGATGTACTCCCTGCCGGGCTAGCTGCCCCCAGAGAATGTTGTGGCCAGGGTAACAGCTGTGCTCTCCCCCAGCTGTGCCAGGACCTGCTGGGCTGCAGGCCACTTGTACCAGGGAGCCCCATGCTGCAGGATGTTTTAGGTGGCGGAACTTTAGCTGGCAGTGTGAGCCCTCTCCCTCCCAGGATATTTTTACAAGTGGGCCTCTCATTGGCAGGGGCCCCTGGACCCATGCATTAATCTGCCTCTGCCTCCCCACTATGCCAGAATGAGAGACAGATCAGAGAGGCTAACGATATGATCCAACTTCTGTTGAAGTCCACAAGAGTTTTCCCATTGGGCACTTTTATACATGCTCTGGGGCTGGGGTGGGGGTGGTGGTGACACTTTAATTTGAGTGGCTGTCCAGAGTGGCTCTGAGAGACACTTTAATTAAAGCGCTGCAGCATCTCGTGTATCAGTGTCCCTATGCTTCAGAAAGTTGGTGGGGGTCTTGAAGTAAAGCTCATTTGACGGGTTTTAGTGCAAGTGCCCCAGATGCCATTTTGAAGTGCAGGGACACTGATACGTGAAACATGGGAGGCTGCTGGAGCATGGTAATTGCCATGCTCCAACAGACTTGATTGATTAAGTCTGCTCCAATGTGCTGTAATTACAGTGCATCGAAGCAACCTCCTCACTCATGTACAGCCACCCATTGATTTGAATGGGGATATGGATCAGGCCAGATTAAAAAATGACTTAAACACTTCTACCAGGACTTAGCCAGACATCAGGTACCTTTTTCCAAAACCACAAACCCCTGCTTAGCAGCTGCCCAACTTTTGAGGTACCTAAACTCAGTCAGTGTCTCCCAGTATGACCTGAATAGTCTCTAGGCACATGCTGAGAACACCCCTGGCCTAAGTCATTTTGTGCCTAACTCCCCATGGGAATCTAGAAACATGGTAGAGCCAGAGCTTGGCCTTCTAAAATCTTTAAAGCATTTTTCCAACAAAAGCTACATAGCTCTCCGTTCCATCATTTGTTACTCCCTCCAGACTAATTATAAGGTGATACTGATGATAAATTCTCCCTGGTTTTCCTTTGTAAACAGTGAGACTCAACTTCAGATTTTACCAGATGCCTGAAGAGAGTTTTTAGGTGATTGGTTACTTGCAAACTCACAGGGAGATGGAGCCTGGTAATGGGCAGCTTTAGCAGGACTGGAGGGTGGGACAGCTTTCTTCCTGCCAGGAGAAAGGTTGGCTATTCTGAAAGATGTTTTCTTTTTTCCTGTGTTTGAGCAACTTCTCTCCCCATCTCTCATGCCATTGCTTGTCTTCTAGAGCAATACTGCACCTTTAATCATTTTTCCCTTGGCCCATGGGAAGTTTTTCTTCCCAAACTCCATGTAATTTCTGCTATCTTGGGCACATTGCTAGCCTCTTCAGCTTCCTCCTGCCTATTTGATTAAGTATTTAGGGTGCAGACAGAAGAGCAGCTCCCTGTTGCAACTCATAGCACTTTGCATGAAGCGCTACGAATTGCAACAATACCCTGCACCCAACAGAAGCTCGCTGTTGCATTTGGGGAGGAGGATTCCAGCTGCTGGCTGCAAGACTGCAGCCTGGTCTCTGTAGCAACACCACTCGCCCTCCCAGACCAGACAGTGTTTTCAGAATGGGAGGGGGGGGAAATGGAGCAGAGGAAGCTCGTTCTTGGGGTTCCGCAGCTGGTGCTGGAGGGTGAGGCAGGTGGATTGGAGTCCCCCCTGCCAGAGATGGGGGGGGCCTCCAATCCACCCACCCCACCCTCCAGTGCCAGCTGAAAAAACCTGAGATGAAACTCCTTACACTCCCTTTCTCCCCTCCCATTCTATAGGCTAGGAGCTCCTGAGACACAAGTTATAGAACACGCTCCGTTTTGCAACATTTTTCAGATTTTTGTGGGATTGGGTCCTTTTAATGCTGTGTGCAGCCATGCACTTGTGTTTGGTCACAGCTGGAGACCACTTTTTGGGGCCAGATCAAGTGAAAATTGTTACTTTTTGTTCACTCCTAATTTTACTGCGCACCTAATTTGCAGATATATGCTCAGTGCTCAATTCCAATGCAACCTAAGGTTTCTCAGCACCACAGAAAATTAGGCCCTTCCAGCTCTGACACTCTGACACCTCAAGATATGGTTCAGTGGCCCGGTTATTCAAGATATGGAACACTAACTGCAGCAAGATATGATGCAGTGATTGAGCTGGATAGCAGCTGGCCCTGTCTTGGTTATAACATAGTTATCTTGAGGGAGTATTGAGTGATAGAATGAGAGGGGTGGGGGATTGAGGTGGTTTAGGGCTTTAATTTTCATCTTGTTTTTCTCTCTTTGCATTTTAACATGATTTACAGTTTTCTTCTGTTTTCTCTTTCCCTTTCTTAGCATCTGACAAAGTACCAGGTAGGTTCATAGGATAATAGGTTAGGGTGTACAAAAATTAATGCTTCTCTGAACCACTTAATCTCTAAGGAACCACCCTACTCTGCTTTCTGCCTCTTTTTATACAGTGGTTTTCAGCCTATTTTGATTTATTATCCCTTTTTAAGTTTATAATACTGCTGTGTAGTCCTATGAGTCCATGTTGGGGGAAAAAAGAGTAACACTACAAACACAATGTAAACTTTCCATGTCTGGAAAAGGTATTGTGGAGTTTTTCGTCTTCATTTTTTTATATTTCTTCCTTTTCCTCCATGTCTATTTTCCCTCTCCCTTCTTTTTTCCACTTGGGTACCCTTTGAAGTTGGCTGCAAATCCCTGGGGTATGTATACCTGTGAGAAGCATTGGTTCAGTGAAATGTGGCCAATTGCTAGGAGAGTGACCCTTTAGAACAACTTGTTTAACAAGTGTACCCCTTCTCTCTCAAAGTTCCAGCTCATGTACCCCTTTATATTTTTTTCTTGTTTTTAAGAGGTGGGGAGGAGGGGGAGCAAATCAAGGCCCCCACGGTGAGGGATTGAGTGGGCCTGGAGCTGCACAGCCAGGGCAGAGCATGGGACAGAGCCATGAGTGGTTTGCCCAGGGGGCACAGGGAGGAGGGTGGCAGCTCCCGCTGGTGCATGAACCCTGGGAGGGCATGGGGGTGTGCACCCCTGGATCTATGCATGGGGTGAGGGTGGGCTGGCTCCACAGTGGGGGAGGGAGTGGGGCTGGGGCAGGGACCTCCTAGCTGGGGTGGGGCATAGGACTGAGCTGCATGGGGGTTGGCTCCTGCAGCTATGTGCACCCCCTGGAAGGGCATGGGGGCATGTTCCCAGATCTGTGCGGGGGAAGGCAGGC
>NW_017728943.1:68992936-69003226 GCF_001723895.1 Crocodylus porosus | reverse complement strand
TCTCCTTCTTCCCCCTGCTCCCCCTCCCCCTCAGGTTCCTTCCCTCACAACACACTTAACAGCTGGACCCGGCTACTCGCCAGGCCGTCTGGGTTTGGTATCTTTCATAAAACTGTGCACCACAAAATATTTCTCCACTACAACATCAATGTTCAACATAAAAAGGGACACCTTTTAATTATTTGAATTTCCCCCACCCTAATGACAACTGTTCTAGTTTCTGCTGGGGCATATGACATCACAGGGAGAGTCTTTTTGTGTGATCTCTACTTTTGGAAAAAAGGAACTTCCTGATCATTTCTCAGTTCTCTGTGGTTTTTTTTTTAATGCTTTTAATCTGTTTTCAAGGAGAGCTCCACCAGGGAAGTGTAAGCAAAAACCTGTTTCAGTGAAAACCAAGAGTAAGCACATACCATTTGTTCCACTCGCAAGTAAGTCATTAGTTTTTATTTTGCTGTGGCACAATGTCATACAATCCCAAAGGGCTATTGAGATTTGTGGCAATCTTTAAAGCCAAAGCAGTAAGCCACCACTATTAAAGCTACACAGCGACTATGTTAATTCAGACTTCTATTGTGTAATAAATATACTGTGTCTACCTAGCCTCTGCATGTGAGTTTGGAATTGTCAAAATTATGGGTTTGGGTTTTTTTGGCCTTGGTGAGAAGCAAAAATTTGAGCAGAATGTACGACAGACTTTTGGTTAAGTCACTTGACTGGGATAGAGGAGACTTTATGTACAATTCCTGTCTCTGCCACAGACTTCTTGTGTGATGGTGGGCAAATAATTTAGACTGTCACTGTAAAGTTGGGGCAATAACACTTCCTTCCTCCCATCTGTTGGTTTTTTTTTTTGTCTGGAGTATTAAGACTGAAGATATTCTGAGGGAGGAATTGCCTTCTACTCTTTCTATGAATGTTTTCCCTCAAAATTAGGTCCAATTTTGCTTAGGGCTTCCAGATGTTACTATAATAGGAATAGTTAAAGCTATTAAAATGATCAATTATTAACTGATTGAATCTGTTGAGAATTTTTACCTACCTTAACTTATTAAAATCTCCTTGCAAATTCCTTCCTTTCTTATTATGCATTTTTGGTCTTTTGCCAAAGAAATATCCCATCATTGCTTTTTATTATAAAACTGAATGAATTTTTCTAAAAACACTTCAAGAACAAGCCATAGTTCATGTTTCTTGAGGATACAGATACAAAAAGAGAAGAATGAGGCAGTTTCTTTTTCTCTCTTTGGAAAGAAAAATTGCCACTTGTGTCTGTTTCTATGTGTCAGTCTGCCAAGGGGGGCTGAGTTGTGGGGTGCAGGCACTAAGGCACACAGTTGATAGCCCAGAGGTTGCAAGCTTGAGGCCACAGCAGAGGCAATGAATCTGCTAATTCTGCTAAATACCTTGTCATGAGGACATGAAAAAGGAAAGGGTCTACTGAGGCTCCTTATTAGTTGATATTTCTGAGTTAGTCTTTTTCTTTAAAGCAGGAATGCTGAAGCATGTTAATTCCTTTTCTCAGAAACAGTCCTTGAACTGCTTAATGAACCGTCAACAACCAAGCCTCCTAAAAAATCTTATGCCAAAAAAAGCAAGAAGCCTGTTTCCACCCAGACCAAGGGATCAGCGGTAAAAAAGAAACAGAGTGGGCAGGCATCTCAGAAAACCAAGGCCAGAAAGCCTAATTTAGATCTACCAGAGCAGAAAGCAAAGACTCCAAAGGTTTCACCAAAGACTAAAGGCTCCCGTTTATCAAAACCAAGAAGAAACCTTCCCCTCTCCCAAATAAAAGAGCAGCTCAGGAGAAAAGCCAGAAGAAACAAAAAGGGGTGAGATCATGGCGCCGCCTGTGAACTCATAGGAGCTATCACTGAGCTCAAAATAAACTGAGTCAGATGATGTACTTGCTGAATATTTCCATCATAGACCTAATTAGCTGAATCGGATCAATGTTACGACTCCTGTATTTTCATAAACATATATTGGGCATATTCAGCTTTCACGCAAACACGTACTACTCCATTGCGTTTAGTGCAAATGATTTATATGTTTTATTAAGACTTCATTGGCACTGCGGTTTTCCTAGCCTGCTAAGTTTCATGTTCCTCACAACTCTTGCTCTGAGGGACATCTCTTCATGTCAGTAGCTGTCTGAAGCCTCTGTTGATTCAATGTTAGTCCCAAAGGTAGGAGTAGATAGGCTGTAGTTTAAAGTGATTTTTGCAGCTTAGCTTAGACAAAAGTGCAGGACTGGGCTACAAAAGTCTATCAAGGAGCTGAGATGTTTGTTAGGTTTGTGCTTTGATCATAGAATATCTAATAAACTCCTTAAGTTGGCCTGATTTTTGTTTCAGTCAGTATTCTCACTTTAAGGTCCCTCAACCAGTGAATTTCTTATCTGTCATAAAATATGTTATAAAGAATGTCACCTTCTATTAAATGCCATAGACCAAAATCTGAACAGGTGTGCTTCCTTGTGGCCAGTGGCTTTCAACCGTTTTGGACTCAAGGCACCCTTTGGGAAATGCTAGTTCTTAGCTTTGGCTTGGTTTTTTTTTATTACGGAAACATATTAGGCAATTCTTTGGTTGGAAAGAGCTCAGAAAAACAACAGGGCAGACTGTTTTTGACACTATGATTCCTCATGTGAAATCTCTGGTTTTATCTTGTGGATCATACATAGCTGTTTGCACACATAACAGTGCTAATATTGCACAACACCCTTAAAAAGATCTCATAGCACCCCACAGTGCTGTGGCTTCCTGGTTGAAAGTCACCGTTATGGGCAGATGACCAGCCAAGGTTGTCTCTACCTAGAAGTGTTTGAAAATCATGCTGATAGTGTCAAAGCTGAGCAACTGCCTGCTCCCATTGAGTTCAGGAGGGCTGGAGGACCCCAGCACATCTGAATAGCAGGCTAGTTGACTGGTTTGCGCAGAAAGTTAAGCTGATTCAAGCCATCAGGCTTGCAGCACATGTGAGAATCCTCTGACAGGCTTCTCTGTCATGGCATTGTGAAGTTGCTTTGTGCTTTACACCCCTCTACCCCCCAGGTATTTAGGAATTAGAGCCAGGTATTTCAGAAGAAGCTGTTTCTTAGAAAGAATGAACAATAAAAACCTTCATTATAAGAGCTCAGGTTGCATAGTCATTGTGAACTCAAGACAGATACAGCAGATTTTATTAACTGGGCCTATGGTTTAGTAACTTGCAGGTTACTATTTACCTGTGGCAGAGGATTTAACAATGTCAAAAGATTTCCCATGTCTTTACATATTTTCCCATTTATTTCTTTTTTGTACTCAGATACTTAACACAAATAGGGGGAGGGGAGGAATTCAGTAGCATCCACAGACAAGTAGAATGAACTTTGGAGAGAATTTGTAATAATTGCAAAGTTTCCTATTTAATGGGAGTCTTATGTGACAGCACTACAGGTATATTACTATGAGAGTGAAATAGTAATATAGCACATGCACATATAGCACATAGTAGCAATATGACGTCTGATTCTCTTATTCCATTCTTGTGAGCAAGTTAACTAAAATGTTGCAGTACTGCTAAGCCCAAGTATTTGAAATGACACACACCTCAAAAAGATTCTAAATGCTCTATGTGGACAAATACCTTTAGTGTGTAGGCTGTGGTTAGGAGAAGTTTGGGTCTGCTGGGTGTCCAAAACAAAATATTTTATATCCACCAAGAGCACTGCAATCATTGGTTTTTCTCTTATGCCACCACTATCATCAGCTACTCACTTGTGACATTTATGGGCTTTTTTACACTTAAGAATTGTACAACTTTAACTGGAGTAGAGTTATTAGTGCAGTACAGCATACTCTTGCATGCAAACTGTTATATCAGTATAAAGGTACTTATAGCTAATCCTGCTCAGGGAGAGGAATATACTATACCAGAATATACAGCACCTTTATACCAGTATAACTGTATCTGCACTAGGCATTGTGCTGGTATAAAACACATGGTTAGATCAGATCTAAACGTGAAAACCTTGAAGCAAATGATATGACTATCTACCTTAGCTTCTTTAGTTTTATTGCCAGGCGTCCAGCTACTCCCTCCTTGCTAGTTCGTTTTAATGAACTAATATAATTTTTAAGGGAGTACATAAGCTTTTTTTCCTGTCTTCTGTAAACAGCCACTTTTTCTCTCCCTTCCCTTGCAAGGCTTCCAACATGCAGGACCTTTCTTATAGTTATGAGTGTGTTTCATGTGTGCTAATTCTCATGGATGTCCGGGTGTTCCCACAGTTCTGCCTCCTGTTAGGTGTCTTCAGATGAAAGACCCCATTTATGAACCAGCAATTAAAAAGAGTTTGAATGCCAACAAATTCAATTGCCAGTTTCATTTGACAGAATGTTCACAGATACTATTTTTTTTGCTGTATTCAGCCAATTTATTTCTACATGGGAAGAACTTTAAAGATTGGTTTAGAGTGGAAATAAATGAGGGGAATGAAAATTGTACATTTCTGTTTACTCTTTACTCTCACAAAAAGAAGAAATTCAGTGCTGAAAGGCAATAAATCAGCTTAAGTCTGGTAGAAGGAAATATTTCTAACATCAAGTATAAGTTATCTGTGTTACTCATATATAAATGTGTATGAAGCCACGGGGATGGTGGGATCTAAAGAAAACGTCATCGTTTATCTGGTAATGAGAACCTTTATGGTTATATTAGATACTATTACAAATGGAAAGAATGAACATATACATGTCTCCTCAGATTGAAACTATGCAAAGCTTCCTATATGGGCAAGTTATTCCAGAATTATCCATTAAACATATTTCCTTTGGAGAGGTTAGTACTGACCACTGTCAGTAACAGGCTACTGAGCTAGATGCATCTGGAATTGGATCCATCCTGGCAATAGTCATATTCCTAGTTGGTATTTATAGAATACATCAAATATGAGCAGAGGCATCTGGAGAAGAAATTTAATAGCCTCAGTTCCAGGTCTACTTGAATATTTATATTATTTTTTGGTGGTAGGTGGGAGAAAACAAATGTAAGATGTTATTTTTGGTACAGTACATTTATATTTGAATTACAAAGCCAGAATCTAATGTGCCAACCACTCATCAAGGAAACCAGCACTGTTTGAAAGAGATCCCAGGGGAAGGATGGAGCCAAAACAAATTACATCATTTTGCAGTTCAAGCTAAGAGGGAACTAATTACAAAATTATAAAGTGTCTCCATCGCCCCCCTCTGGATAATGGTGAGATCCATTATTGCTGTTTCAGCAGGGCTCAGGCTGCCAGCAGGCATCTTTTCCCATCAAAATATCACAAGCACCCTGGGCAGTTGCTCAATACAGTGGTTATGCTTTTTAGATTCATAAATTTTAAAAAATAGTAATAGAAATAATCCATAAATGGAAAATAGAAGTATCACTCCACAGCTTTATTGTCCAACATTTACTTTGGGTTGGAAGCTACTAGCATTTCTTTCAGCTAGAGCAAGGCAGAGGGGGAGGACTAGCTGGACACTGACACCTAACTCAAACAGAACTTCCAGTAAAGGAAACCCACTTGTGATCTTGCCGTTAGTTAGCTGCATTGTAGCCATGATCATTTATTGAAGTCCTCTTTTTCCTACAGTGTACGAATGCAAATGTGATCAGTGACAGTACATATAATAATGTATGTTTTAAATGCAAGAATCCTTGTCTCATAACTTTTTTAGTAATCCAGAATGGGCAAGAGCAGCAATGTAAAAGCTGCTCTACACTTCTGTTGGCTTTGTTGCAACTATGACTGCACTTTGTCTGTTGTAGACTATGTACATGCAACAGTCCTCCAGAACCAAGCACAGATATATAACATACACAATTAGACCCTGTCAGACTTTGTGGGAGGTGAACTATCCAAAGACTTGCAAAGTTCCCTACTGCACATTAAGAGCATGACTTTTACCCTTGGGAATATAGGTAGAGGATCACATCTGACCTGCACATTTCAAATCTAACAGCAGGGGAATAGGAAGTGAATAGAAGTGGCTATTGGAAGAAGCTAGTTCCTTAATTTGCTTCTTCGACTAGGTAAATGACCTAGTGCAGGGGTGTCAAACTCATCAGGTCTGCAGGCTGGATGGGTGGTACAGGGCTGGTCTGCGGGCTGATTGTCTGCAGGCTGGATTGAGCCCACAGAATGGCCTCATGCATAGGATCTAGTGTGCACTGGATCTGTGCATAGGATTTAGTGTGCAGGGCCAGTCTGGCATGGATGCTGTATGCTGTGGATACCCTGGCGCTATGGGCCATGGGCAGTTTGCCCCAGCTCTGCATACTGTGGGCAATGCATGCCAGATCAGCCCTGCAAGCCATAGGCAGCGTGTTCCAGACTGACTCTGTTCATTGCTTGGGCAGTGTGCGGGGCCAGTCCAGCATATGCCGCATGTGGCCTGCTGGTCCAGTCTAAGACCCATGGGGCAGCACTGCAGGCCAGATAATATAGGGCTTTGCAGGCAGGTTCTGGCTTGCAGGCCATATCTTTGATACCCCTGACCTAGCAGATGAGAGAAGAATATTCAATGCAATATACCTTATCTTTAGAAATACTTTTGATACTGTTTCACATTTTGTATATATAGACCAGGGAAATATGAGCTGAATGAAACTGCCATGAGAGGAGAGTGCTATGGGCTGAAAAATGACTCTCAAAAACTAGTTATTGATGGTTTACTGTGAAACTAGAAGGGGATTTCATATAAAGTCCCGTGGAGATCTGTCTGGGGCTTGATTGTATTCCAATATCTTGACCTGGATAATGGTATGGATCAGAGGTGTGCAACCTGCAGCATGCATGCTACAAGTGTCCCAGGTGGCCTTTGTGGCATGGCAGATCAGCGAGGGGACAGGCAGCACAGCAGCAGCAGCAAAGGCAGGGACCTGAAGGCACCACAGAAGACTAGGCAGGAAGCATGGGGCAGGAAGCAGAGCAGCAGATCAGGAGAGGAAAGGGATCTGAGTGGTACTTGTGGAGAGTGCAAAGCCAATCTATGGTACACCTGCTCCCATTGGAATAGATGGTGCACATATTAATCTTGTTGATAGGTGGAAGGATTACAAATACACTGAAGGACAGGATTTGAATCCAAACTGGGTTTGATAAACCTCTCATCTCAGAAAGGGTACAGAAGAACTAGAGAAGGTACAAGAAAGGCAACAAGGATGATTAGTGGTATGGACGGGGTTCCATATGAGGACAGACTAAAAAGGCCAGGCCTATTCAGTTTAGAAAACAGACTCTCAAAGGGGGACATGATAAGGGTTTATAAAACACTAAATGGTGACGAGGAAGTAAATAGGGATTTATTATTTACTCTCACAAGACAAGAACTAAGGGTCACAGCACGAAACTAGTATGTAGTAGGTTTAAAACTAACAAGAGGAAGCTCCTTTTCACACAGCATTGAATGAAAGCACAGAAGTCATCGTCGCCAATTGTGGCTGAGAGTTGAGGCAGATTCAAAAAGGGATTCGACAGTCTCAGAGGAAAAGGACATTAGGAGCTATTGAGTACCAGGGGTAGGGGCACAGCTTCTGCTTTCCAGACCTTCAGTGGTGGAGGCTGCAAGTGAGGGAGGAAAACAGTTGGCTCTCCCTTCCAGCATCTGCTCTCTGCCCCGCTGCAACAGGAGACTGGGCATCACGGCCCTGTGCTCCAGCCCAGGCAATGGCAATTCTTAGAGGGGGTCCAAAATCAGCAAGAAGAACTGAAGAAAAGCCCTGCTTAAGGAGGAGACATCTGAAGCACAAACTCAAAAGGGGGAGGCTAGGCCACAGGATGACAGAAGGGCTCCGGGACTTGCTCCAGCACCACCAGCAAGGCAAGGGGGAACTGTGGGAGGCAAGGGAGGGAGGTCATGTTGCCCCATAATCCCAGCTCTTTATTGCAGGTACCTGATAGGTGATATTATTTCACATGCTTATCAGCAACTATACATTCTGGATGACAATGTAACTCTTTAGCGGCCTGACCCATCACTAATCACTTTTCCTTGTGCAAAGACCAGCTTTGAGGGAAAAACAAATCAAGGAACTGGGAATGAGGGACCGACTTCAGCTCATCCAGCCGGAGCTGCCCCGTGGCACGCACCTCAGCCAGACTCAGCAGCCCGGCTCGGGTCTCGGGCGGGGCGACAGGCACGACGGGAGGCCGAGGGTGAGGGGGGTGCTGCGGGGCACCAGGCTGTGCCGCCCGCCCGGCAGGGGGCGCAAGGCAGCTGGGCGGCTTCCGCGGAGGGTTTTTGGCGGGCCAGAGGCATCGAGACGCCACAACGGAAGCTGAGGACGTCGCAGTGGAGCCAGCGCGGGTCGGCGGGACGCCCCGGGGAGAGGCGAGCGGCAGGGCTGGGCTTCCGCTCCTCCGGCGCTGCCCGGCGCCTGGGGAGCATGGACTCGGGGCTGCTCCCGGCAGGAGCTTGGCATCAAAATGACTCCGGCGCCAAAACGGCGGAGGCCCCAGCGAGGATCGAACTCGCGACCCCTGGTTTACAAGACCAGTGCTCTAACCACTGAGCTATGGAGCCACCTATGGGCAAAATGTGTCTCATGGTATGGTGTTGTTCGCCATCTGCCCCTCCCTACCAGCTGCTGCAGGGGGGGCACCCCCTCTTCTCTAGCCGCGGAGCACCTCCAGCTACAGCCTGACAACAAGGGGGGAGGGAGGGGGGAAGGAAGTTATTACCATCATGATTATATTTATTTTGGGAGCCGATGTCTTTTTTCCCCTTTCTTTTGCTATTTGTAACTTGAAGCATTTGTTTTCAGAGCTGAGTTTTCAAATCACACCTCCCTGAGGGCGCGGGCTCTGAGCCCTTCAGCTGTGGTTCTCGGACAGGCGGATTTCAATTACCCGCTTACGACAAGACAAGCTGTTCACCTTGTCAGGCTCCCAGCCATAGAAATCCTAGAGGGTGAGGGCTGGAGGGGAGCTCGGGAGGACATGGAGTGCCCCCTGCTCCGAGCAAGACTTGCCCCCAGCAGGGCTTTGTCTGCGGCTCAAAACCCCTCCCAGCAGGGAGACTCCGCAGCCCGGCCCAGAGCTTCCCTACTCTCTTCACGGGAAAGTTTTTTCTCATATCTAACCTCCACTCCCCTCATTGCAGCTTGAGACCACTGCTGCTTGTTCTGTCATCCCTGCGAACAGAAATCAGTGAAATCAGAAATCACAAAAATCCGAGAAAACGGGAGCTGGAAGGGAGGGGCCTTCACAAGTCCACCCCCATCCTGACAGGCTCATCCCTAGGCAAGCCATCCCTGTCCAGCCCGAGCCAAACCAGCCTTCCCATAGTTTTGCAACCCCCCAAAAGAAAGTAAATCGAGCTAAAACAACCCCCCTCCCAAAGTAACCTTGGACCTGTATGAAATAGTGGTGTTCAGAACCTCCCTGCCATTCCTCCCTGTTAGTTCAAACCAACAGGGTTCAGGGGCACTCTGGCAATACCAGGACTGAGGGCTGCAGCAAAACTGGGGATGTTTATATACCTGGGAATTTGCTTTGCATTTTGAATTTGAAATAGCCCCACATCACTGGGTTTGCACTGCTTTGGTTTTGAAATCCACAGGTTCTAACCTATTTGCCCATAAGGAGACAAATTAGGTACCCACACTTGGTACTTGCTTACTGGGTGCTCAGCTAATGTTAAGTGTTCCTTCACTGGCTTGGGGAAGGCCTGTAAACTCTACCTGAGTAACATCAGAGTCTGGCTTTGAATTTTGATTGTGGCGCTGAGCTCTAGTCAATTTAACAACATATGTCCTTGATTACAGGACTGACAGTCTTGATGTTTGCTTCTCCAGTTAGTGAGTGCATTAATGACTGTCATTTTGAATCCCCAAGTCAGTACATGATTGCAGAAGACATGAGTATATTGCCAATGGTAAAATCCAGTGGTAAAAAATATTTTTGAGGCAATGCATTAATTTTTAAGTTCCAGTCTTTGAATAAGAAACTAGGAAGAAAGAATCATTGTGAAAACAAGTGGGATTAGCAGTACATCATGGTGAGGTAAGTTCCATGAGCTGACCAATGAGCCATGATAAATTTCTTGGTTTCATAGGCTGCAGTACTGCTTACCCAAAAGGACAGTATGGGCAGTTACTGACTGTGCGTATGGCATATGATTAGATTTTGCTGCTACATTGCCGTAGCAATGTGCCGTACCAGGGCAATGTGCCACTATGGCAATGTAGCTGGCAAACATGTGTAGACCCATGTGAACTGTTCAACATCTTCATTACTGTTCAACATCTTCATTA
>NW_017728943.1:68959351-68992221 GCF_001723895.1 Crocodylus porosus | reverse complement strand
CCTTCAAGAGTAAATTGGATGCTTATCTTGCTGGGATCCTATGACCCCAGCTGACTTCCTGCCCTTTGGGCAGGGGGCTGGACTCGTTGATCTCCCGAGGTCCCTTCCAGCCCTGATGTCTATGAAATCTATGAAAATCTATGATTGCTACAGTGACACAGTGCATTGCTACATCGCCATAGGGCGATGTGTAGATGCACCCAATTAGTCTCAGTTACTTTTTTCCCTATCATTTGTCAATTTCTAATTATTTCTAGACATTTAGGGTAGAACTCCGCTATCAAAGTACAAACCTATTACACTTCAAGTCATTCACTTTGTAACTCAAGTTTGTGGTCTGAGTATTTAAAATGATACTTTCTGTCAGCATTTGGACAAAAAGGAAATAGGAAAAGGAAAAGGATTATTTTATCTATTTTTTGCAACTTACATAGTAGACAGCATTTCTAGCTCAATTAAGATTATCTGCAAGAACTTGATGTCTTTAGAAGTAGATGGAACTTCAGGTTGACTTTGCTTTCCTTGGATTCTCATACATAATAGTATCATGGGTTTTCTTCAGTGGAACTCAGAAATTAGAGATGGTTATAATAGTATTGTCTCTGGCAGATAGCTGGTAGTTTCTGTGCATTAGAATTTTCAATGACGAGGTGTGTGACACTTCTCTGACTTGCCCATGTCTTTTCTTGGCTCAGTATTTACCTGGAAGAAAGCTGCATACCAAAGGATCGCAAAACTATTCCAGTCTTTCAAAGGCTGTGTGATAACTATCTGTATTTGCTGATCTGCAACAAGCACTCAAGTTGCAGTACTACTGGCAAGGAGTTGTCATGGTCCAACCAGAATCTCCTTTACCTTGGACATCACTGTTTCACAGTCCAGCTAGGCAAAGGGGTGTTTCTTGAATACCAGTGAGTTTTATAACTCGATACAGTGTAACTGGTCTTACTTCAAGGCCCCCACAGTCCACACCTACTTACCTGCAAGCATATCACATGCTTTCCCCTGATCTCATTTTCAAATTGTAGCTGATAAAGTGCAGTTGGAAACCTACCAAGACCATTCTGAGTTATGGTAAAATGGTGAGGCTCTTTTTTGTCCAAGCTGTCATTTGTCTAGTCCTTCCCCTTACAGAGATATCTGTGCACAACTTTCTGATCTACATAGAATCTCTTCTTATTCATGATGCTCTTAGACTGTAGCCATACAAGTGTCATATAAATTATGAAGCTATTTCCATTTATCCTGGCACAGTCCTACAACATAAAGGAGTTATGAAATAGCAAGCAATAATAGCTGTACTTGTGTTATTTTGCACACCTTTTGGCTTTTCCTTTCCTGCAGTTAATTTAATTTGTGCCTACATGTTTCTAAATAGGTCTAACATTTGGTTTTTCCAGCACTTAAGAAGTCTGTCTGATTACTCAAGTGCCTGCTGTGTAACACTGCGACTCAGCAGCCAGTCATTATAACAGTCCTTGGGGAAGCCCATTAATCCCGTCACTTTGCTTTGGAATATATCAATTACAGATCAGATCTCACTCCATGTTATTGATCTCCATTCTTATAACTGTAAAGTTTCTTTCAGTGATCATGTTTATTATTTCATTTATGAGATGCATTTGCCTATCTAATCACTTAAACCTTTGATATTGTCATGACATGAGACTGTTTTGCATCATAGGCAATTCTGACCTCCCTTCTCTTGTTTAAGAGTAGCTACCTTAATGGGGATGCTCCCTGGAACTGGCAGTCCCAAAACAATGTGCTTTGCCTCCTTGTGGAAAACCTCTGCTATTACAGTTTTCATCTGGGACACTGACAGGACAACTTTGACCTACAGTCTTACAAGTTAGCTAGAAACTTAAACAGGAAATGAAACATGCTAGGCTGATTACATGTGTATCACATTACAAAGTATGTTATAGGCCTCATGTGATTTGGATTTAATGCAGCTTGATCAGAAACATATTCTGTTGCAGCTCTTTGTGGGAGCTCAGGCAGCTTTGAAGGCCTATCAGATGCTTCCAGGGTTAGCTTACCTCTGAGAATGCACTCTAAGGGTAACTTACAGGCTTTTGATGTGAGGAAACATGCTGGTGATAGTAATAGCCTGAGAGAGGTCAGTGTTTGTATTTGATCTATCAGCTAAATATTTCATACACTTTTGTGAGAGACGCTCTAGATATTGTAGACAACCTTTATGACTGGGGGATTTAATTGAGGTGATGGATAAACAGAACAGATCTGCTCTGCATAAGAGCTCTGTATTGTAATTGCCTGTTAATATTTTTCATAAAATAATTATAGAAGATGGGTACCTGGTCTGGCTTTGGTGCCAGCTGCTACCTCAATTTCCCCTTCTTCAGTAATGAAAATTTCCTGCAGAATATTTTCTCAATAGTCCTCCCCTTTGGGACATCTGCTTTATTCATATACAGTTCAAAGCAGCCACAAAAGTCCCAACCAGCCTTCCCGACTGGCTCATTGATACTGCTGAGCTCTCAGTCTTGCCTCTGCAGAGACTTTCCTTCAGCTCACCTATTCCCCATGCTCCAGCCTTGCTTCCAGGTTCCTGCCTCCTGCAGGATCATACTCTTATGCTCCTATGGCTGGAAGCTAAAAATACTATGTGTGTCTGGGTATAAAGCAGCACATACAGCCCTCCTACTTGTTTGACTCTATGGGTGTGTCTACACAAGATGTGTTAATGTGCATTAGCTTAATTTAATGTGCATTACAGGTGTGCATCTACACATGTGCATCCTTAATGTACATTACAAATGGCATAACTAGGCTAATCACACCTAAACTTGATATCTGCAAATATCAAATTTAGGCATGATTAGTTAAAGTGCATTAACACATGTGTAGACAATACCTGGCACTAACTTTAGTGCTAGGTCTGCCCAGCCACTAGGGGCACATGGCAGAGCTGCAGAGACGTGGCACTAACTTTAGTGCCAAGTGCACTAACTTTAGGGCCAAATCTCCCCACATGTAGACACCTGCCAAAAATTGCTTAATGCGCATTAGGTTAATGCACATTAAATGTAGTTGTGCTTAAATGCATGTGTAGATGTGCTTTATGAGCAGTAACCCATCTTTTTCATTATTGGACTTGGAAGGAAACACAGGGTTAAAACACAAAGTAATGCTGTCCATGCCAAATATTCTAGATGGTGAAATAAATTGGATAGTGTTCCTATTACTTTCATTTATAATGGATTCAACATCCATTTACAATCTCAAATAATTTTGTACAGACTCAGTGTTTTCCTTTATCTAAAGTAGTGATTCACAACCACAGTATCATGGCACTTTGGGGTGCCTTGAATCCTTTCAAGGGTACCACAGGGTGCACAGTGGTAGCACTGCTAGGTATGTAAATGCGATTCACAAGATAAACCTAGAGTTTTCAAATAGGCATCCAGAGTGTTAAAAACATTTTGACCTGTTGTGGTCTTTCTGAATTCTTTGCAAGAAAAGAATGGCTCTAGTATTTTTCTGGTCAGAGAAAGAGTAAAAACAAAGAATTGTCATTTTTCTGAGGAGTGCCTTGAGTCTTAAGCAGTTGAGAATTATTGCTCTAAAATATTAAAGTAAATTTGTCTTTACTGAAAAGATGTATTTTTTCTTGACATCTACTTTTGCCACTAATAAAATCAAAAGCTTCTGTGAAGATTATATTTTTTGTAACAGTAATTGTGTAGAACTAATGAAGCCCCTAAAGTGGTTCTGTCATCCCTAGAAAATGTTTGTGCGTCTCATTTAGACTGTATGAGCAGAACAGTCTTATTCTTGTCCCAAATGGATAACTTGGCTTTACCAAGTATTCAGAACTGAACAGAGAGGGGAAATTTAATCCAAGGAAGAGTTATGAAACTGCTTTATGTATTCTACCATATGGCCATCTATACATTCATTTTTTCATTCTTGGACAAACTTTAATTTTGCCAGAGCTCTCCAGATCCCTTGCGGTGTCATATTAACACTTAATGAAAGTTGTTACTAACCAAAGTCTGTTATGTACAAAGACTTGCCAGTTTTCAAGTCAGCTGTTAGTGGATTGCTCTCTGAGATACAACAAACAATTATTGATGTTGGCACAAATGTTAGTTTGGCCAGCAGCCTCAACTATAGCAGTTGGCAGGCTGAGCCAAAGTAGAAATAGTACTATAGCTCCCTCTGCAGTGTCGTGGAGTGTGCCTGCCTGGTACAGAGAGCATGTTTGGGCAACATAGAGAGGCTGCACAGAGTAAGTGGAGAGGTGATGTCCCTTCTTTAAACAGTCTGTAATTAGACTGACTGGTTTAGAAACTGTGCCGTTGTAGCAGTTTTCACACATGAACACAAAACACACCGTAACATCATACCATCATTGTAATATAGAAGGTAATTACATCCTTGCTGTAATATATGCATATATAGGAGTATATTCTCCATCCCAAGCAGATTCTCATAGCAGAATATGACTGTCTCCTTGGAGGCGAAGCCACAGGTAAAATTACAGATATATCTATTTAACTCAGAAACCATTGTAATATACAGAAGTCCCTGGCAACCACATTAAGACTAGAGCCAAAGTTACAACTGTCTATCTGCCATTAGATGCAGCTGTTTCTTTCAGTATTATTTTCCCACTAGAACACCCACCCCTTTCCCATTCAATTTCTGGCACAGGCCAATTTGCACAGATGGTAACACAGAGGATAGTTGAAATGCTTCCAACATCTATGCATATAGTTTCTCTTTAATAGGCACATAGGCCTGAATTTTTAACCCTCAGTCTCATATAGATGTAACTGGAAGCCACTAGGTGGAACCTAAATACTGTATTAAAGGAGAAGATACCGAAGCCTTAGCAGATAAAAAGGGAGACTTTTCCAAAGATTAAAAAAAACCCTGTAGAACAATTTAAAATGTATTAAACAGCTAGACAAGAAAAGATCAATCTCTATATCCACTTTTTAAAGCTTCTACTGATTTACTGAGGAAATAAACTAATTTATATGCTACCCTATATTAATGCTTTCTCTAGGATTTTTTTAAATCTATGTTTGTTCAGTGACTTAGTACTGATGGTACTAAGTGAATGACTAATAACACCTGGCTAGGCAGAGGGGAGCTAGCCCTCTTCCTCTCTAGTGGGCAATATGACCTGGTAGGGATCATGGAGACCTGGTAGGACTCCTTGCATGATTGGAGCGTAGCTGTAGAGGGCTACACCCTGCACAGAAAGGACCGAGCAGGGAGAAAAGGTGGAGATGTAGCTCTCTATGTGAGGGAGGAGTGCACCTCTCTGGAAGCTGACATTGGCTCCAAAGATAAATAGTTTGAAACCCTCTGGGTCAAGCTTCCGGGGGGCGGGGGGGGGGACATGCTGAGAGAGACCTAATTGTGGGCATTTACAACAGGCCACCGAACCAAGTGGAGGAGCTTGATCTGGAGTGCTCTCAAGACCTGACAGAGGCCACGTGTGCAAGGGACTTGGTTGTCATGGGCAACTTCAATTACCCGGGCATAGACTGGGAAGAACACTTGGCTAGGTCGGATGGGTCATGTAGCTTAACTGTAATCGAGGAGCTCTTTCTGACCCAGGAAGTACAAGGGCCAACCATAGGTACCTTTGTTCTAGACTTGGTCTTGGCCAAACGAGATGATCTGGTGTGTGGCTTGAACATTGAGGGTCACCTGGGCTACAGTGACCATGAGCTCATCAGGTTCACTGTCTGCTGCAAGGCTGACAAATCAATTAGCAGGACTGAAGTCCTGGACTTAAAAAATGTTGACTTCAACAGGCTCAGGGCATTAGTAGGGGATGCGATGGGGACCAGGGACAGAAGGCGAATGGGGTTCAGGAAGAGTGGTTATTCCTCAAGGACACGATCCTCCAAGAACAAAAGAAAACCATTCCCATGAAGGCGAAAGGTAGCAGAAAGGATGGCAAGCCCTTCTGGCTCAATAGAGACATTGCGGTCCTCTTGAAAAAGAAAAAAGAGGCACGCACACAGTGAAAGCGAGGGACAGTCCTCAAGGAGGACTATACAACAGTGGTCCGCACTTGTAGGGGAACTGATTAGAAAAGCTAAGGTGGTGACTGAGTTTAAGGGCATCAGGGACAATAAGAAGTGCTTCTTTAGGTATGTAGGGGGCAGAAGGAAAGCAAATTGAAGTGTGGGGCCCCTGCTTAACACTTCAGGACAGCTGGTAACGGACACTCAGAAAAAAAACTGAACCAATCTCATTTCCTTCTACAGACAGGTCTCACGCCACCTGGATATGGGAGGGAAGGTCGACATTATATACCTAGATTTCCAAACGGCTTTTGATCTAGTATCCCACAATATCCTTGTGGAAAAATTGGAAGATTGTGGGCTTAACTGCTCAACAGTTCAGTGGGTGGAAAACTGGCTGCATGGTAGGACCCAGAGAGTTCTTATGAATGGATCTGTGTCATCCTGGTGAGAAGTGGCCAATGGTGTCCCTCAGGGGTCTGTGCTTGAACCAGTGCTTTTCAACATTTTTATCAATGATTTGGATGTGGGGGTGAAAAGCTTGCTGCCCAAGTTTGCAGATGACACAAGTTATGGGGGAGTGTGGTCATACCAGAAGATAGGTTGCAGATACAGGCAGACCTGGACAGGCTGGACAGCTGGGCAGACTGAAACGAGATGAACTTCAACACTGAGAAGTGTAAGGTGCTCCATCTGGGGGCAAACAATCCCCAACATACCTACAGGTTCAGTGGCGACAATTTGACTTGCACCTGGGGTAGTGATTGACCATTGCATGAACATGAGCTGGCAGTGCAATGCTGTGGCCGGCAGGGCAAACAACATACTGGCATGGATTAGCCATTGCATCTCATGCAAAAGTAAGGAAGTGGTACTGTACTCCACTCTGGTGAGACCGCAGCTGGAGTACTGCATCCAGTTCTGGGTACTGCACTTCAAAAAGGACATGGAAAAACTTGAAAGGGTCTAGAGAAGAGCCTCCTGTATGATCAGGAATTGCAAGACAAGCCATACGAGGAGAGGCTGAAGGCCTTGGGACTCTTCAGCCTACAGAAGAGAAGGCTGAGAGGGGATTTGGTAGCAGCTTGCCGCTACATCAGGGGAGTACATCAAGAACTCGGCAAACAGCTGTTCACAAGGGCACCCCTGGGGAAGACCAGGAGCAACGGATACAAACTCCTGGAAAGCTGCTTCAGGCTCAATTCCAGGAAAAACTCCTTCATAGTCAGAGTGTCCAGACTGTGGAATAAACTTCCTCCAGTGGTGGTGCAGTCACCTAACCTGGAAATCTTCAAAAGGAGACTGGACAGTCACCTTGCTGGGGCCACTTGACCCCAGTTGTCTTTTCCTGCCTAGCACAGGAGAACTGGACCTCATGATCTACAAGATCCCTTCCAGCCCCTAACAATCTATGAATCTATGAAAGATGGGTGTATCTACACATACGATTTAATATGCAATAGACCATTTTACCATGTATTAAATTATGTAAAAAACTGTGACATTACACTAATGCACAGCGAAATAGTGTACTGCACACTAAGTGTCAGTAAAAAAGCCTGCAAATGCTCATGTGCATTAATTTAGTACCTCACACTGGAGGTACTAAATTTAATGTGCATTAGAAAATGCTCATTAATGCAAGTGTAGATGCACCTCATATAATGCAAGCAGGAGCTCTGCAGTGCTTCCCTAGACAGCTGGTGTGATACTCATTTTTGTCTGTATGGTATCATTTTTCTTACCGATGATACATCATCTCAGAAAAACCTTTTATAAAACAGTCAGCTGTATGTGGGAAGGGGGAGGGGGGAGAGAGAGTATCAAGGTTTTGTGGTGGTATTTGAGGAGGCAAGTGAATCCATGACTGGGATGGAGTTGCAGGCTCAAGACCTATGTCTTTCTGTGGGGAGTCAGACTGAAGAGTAAGATAGAAGTCAAGCCTAGGCCCAGTCTATGCTGGGGAAAAATATCAAGCCAGAAAACTTAGCTGACCCCACATCACTCACACTTTTGCCTTCATTTTGGACAAGAATATGTTAGCTGGTTTTGGTTCATTCTTGGGCTCTTCAAAAGTCCTTCTGCACACTAAGGACAAACTTGTGTTTTAATTTTGTGTAAACCTGATATCAACTGATGTCAGCCAAGCCACTCTGAATTCTTGCAAGTGTAACTGAGATCAGAATTCAGCTTTTGGCATTTATATCCCATATATTCTGTGTGTGTTTCTCTAATAAATGCATTATAATGCTATCATGGCAAATAAAGCACTGAAACATTTGGGTTTTGAATTTTCCCTGAAATCTTACTTACATGCTAAAGGGTTCGGATTTTCAAATGTATTTTGGACTACCTAGCCTGCTTCTTGTCAGATTTTGTTTACTGATGTTTTGTAAATTTAGCTACCCTTTCTCATATAACCCAGTTATCTGGTCCAAGCAGTAGTAACGTGAAATAAATACCAGTGATACTTCTCTTTACCAATGTGGCATACTTTCTAACAGGTTGTCCTGTCTTGTCTGGCTTTGTCCTCTTCATGTACAGCGAGCATTGTGCTACAGGGCAACTTAATGCACCAGTGATGATCTCAGCAGAAATACAGATCAGTAAACCAGGCATGCTTGCTTTTGCTTTGCAGCTTTGGTATGAAATGACTGTGTCCAACAGCTGTTATAAAGTCACATTATGTGTGTGGGGTTTTTTTGGGCGCGTCTACGTGTCACCCTATGGTGATGTAATGCACTATGTCGCCGTATGGCATGCTATGGTGACATAGCGATCACTTGGGTCTACATGTGATTGTCAGCTACATCACTGTTGTGGCGTGCTCCCCTGCTATAGTGTTTCACTACAGTGATATCTAGTGGCGAAAATAATTGCCCATACCACACCGTGCTTTAGTACTTATAAAAGGTAGCACAGCGATGTGTAGACAAGCCCAATATGGATCTAGTGATGGAGTTGCTAAAGGAGCACTGCAGCATTGTAATAATTCCCAACTAAAACATCAGCAATTTTCACTTATTAAATATTTTGAATGATGAATTGCTCATGAGGTACTTTGTGCTACAAAAACAGCTAGATACAAAGGTCATCAAAGTCTATGGCAGTAATTCTCAGTCAGGCATCCTGGGGTGCCTCAAGATCCTTTCAAGGGTGCCATGAAATGCTACACTGTGTTAGCACTGTCAGGTGTGCCGACATGGTTAACAAGACAAACCCAGAGTTTTGAAGAAGGAACCCAGTGTTAAAAATATTCTGACCTGTTGTAGTGTTTCTGAATTCTTTGTAAGATCAAAATTGCTGTGTTATTTTTTTCCATAGTCAAAAAATGAGTGAAAACTAAGACTTGGCATTTTCTAAGGGGTGCTGCAAGTCTAAAATGATTGAGAACCACTGGTTTGTGGAATACTTTCCACTGACTTCGGTGGGTTTTGGGTAAGGCCTATAGGGCTGATGGGTCATATGCTGAATGGTCTTAATAGCTACATAAAATCTTAGCTCTCATTCTGGCATTTATCTTGGGGTAGAAGTTTTATATTCTCATTTGGCGAAGTCCTTATTCAACTTCTCAATCTTTTCTCAGACAAAACTCAGGCACTGATTTCAGAGGGAGTTGCCGCCTGGGTGAAGAACAGGCCATGGCTCAAGAGTTCTGTATTTTGAAACCTGACATGTCTTTTTATTTATTTATTTTGAAGCATTGCTATTTCAGTTACAGAAACAATACCCAGAGGCGGTTATACTCAGAGGAAAAAACAAAGCATAAGGTACAGCTGGATACAAGTCAACAGAAATAAACAACAGTGTTTTTTCATTATCATGCACTGTTTGACACTGGTGAGTGATAATGGGTTATAGATTCTGGGATGCAGTCCTGACTCTATTAAAGTCAATAGGAGTTTTGCCTTTTTTTTCAGTGGGACCAGCATTGTAACTCTGGGTTCAATGCAGCCCAGATTAGTATAGCAGAATTCCATTTTTTTTGTAGTGGGATGGTTTGCAATTCACTTAATATGCAGCAGGTTGCTGAATTAAGGACTAACCATTCACCATTTACTTTAAAGGGCATTGCTTCTCCAGTCATTTGGACCTCACTGCCAATTCTGTGGAGCTGAGAAGCAGCACCCTTTGAAATGAAAGCTTCAACAAGCAGTTGGGACACTTCAGCAGTCTGCCTTAGCTGTTAGCTCTATGTAACACTGGCCAGAGGTGGAGCCAGAGGGGATGCAGTTGTACCTCCTTTTAGACAATGCTGTGTAGAGGGATAACTGGATGACAGGGCATCTGGGGCAGTGATGACTTCTGGTGGCTACTGTCACTGCTTCTGGCATGACTGCAGCTACAGCAGCAGTCATTTCTTTCCACCCCCCACCAAGTTTGTTCTCTGGGGCAGCTGCCCTAGTTGTCCCACCCTAGTTAAACCACTGAAGCCACAGGAGCAGCAACCAAAGACTTTTTTTTAAAGTACACAAAGCAGATAAGAGTTCTTCTTCCTCCTGCACTTCCCCTCCATGCTTAGTTGTACATCCCCCGCTTCTCATTCCCTTCCACTGCCTTTGTCTGTGGTTGCTCTGGGGGTGGAGGAGCTCCAGAGCTGCTCCTGCCAGGCTCCAGCTGGGCTGTGTTGGGAGCTGGGCCTGGCCCAGGACAGCTGCAGCAGCAGCCAGCAGGTTTCCCTCCCTGCCTGCCCTGCCCCCCTGGGTGTTCTCTGACAGCCCAGGATCAGAAACAGGGATGGGGGACCCGCCTATTGCTGCTGCCACTGCCATTGTTCCCTGCTGAGCTGGGCCCCTGTGCAGCCAGTTGGCGTAGGGCAGGAGCAGCTCTGGAGCTCCCTGTGCCTCCAGGCAGCTGGGGGCAGCAGAAGCAGTGGGCAGGGGAGTGGGTGAATGGGAGGGGTGGTGTTGCTGAACACAGAGGGGAAAGGAGTGTGTGCCAAGAATGGCAGGGGGAATTCTTACCTAACTTACAAAAAGTCCCCAGGCTGCTGCTCCTGTGACATGGTTTGCCTGTCTCGGTGGGGTGAAACTGGGAGCAGGGGTGCAGCCACCCCTGCAGTATTGGTTGCTGCTGTCCCCCTCACCCCCATTACAGAATCCTAGATCTCCCCATGGCCCTGGCTAGTTCACAAATGCTCATCTTTGCAGGGAGGGTAAAGAGCCTAACCCCTTAGAAATATCTGAGTTCTACTGTACTGGCTGAAAATTGCAACCACCTGAAGGTTAGTCTGGCAGCATTTTGTGCTCTCAATCCAGCTTTCAGTGGACAAATGACCACAGCATACAAAAGGAATCCCATCACAACTGGCAACCTTATTGGGTGCCCCTGTACAGAAGCCCAGAGTTGAAAAGACTGGAAAGGTGCAAGTCCTTCTTGCTCCCCAAAAGCTGGTTCTTGTAAAAAAAGGGTTACAGTACTTTGCAGTGTAGGTTCACTTTCCTGGGTTGTCAAGTTAGTCTTTTCACCTGGATTTAAAATGTAGAAAGCCACGGGGAAAAAGTCCAAAGTCTTTGGCTTTATGCAATAATATAACATACATGAAGGAAGGGGAGAGGAGGAATTTGAAGAAGTAATTACTAGTAAAAATCTCAGCTAAACAGACATTAACACTGTTAATCTCTGAGCCTAGAGTCTCTGTTTCTACAGGGGACAGACCTACCTGAACTTTATCTAGGTAATTCCAGTAGACCCGTCCCTTTGTATCTGAGCAGTAATGCTTTCTTATAGAAAAATACAGCAGTCTTCTTAGAAGAAAAAACCAAAAGGTGAGCATCTACAACAATTTTCCTTCCTTATTTCAAATAATTTTTGTGGAATTTCCTTATGAAGGAACTAATTTAAACATGCAGTGTTGTTAACTTGATGTATCCAGGTAGCTGGGATAGTATCTTGATGTGTTACATAACTTTATCTTCCCTGGGTCAAGAAAGGGTTAATCTATTTCCCCTTTCACTTAAAAAATGTCACTTTGATGTAGGTCAGATGTGATTTTTGTTAGTCATAACAACATTCTGAATTGTAATATAATGTGCCTGATAATTATTAAGGTTTTGTTAAGCCAGGTTGCTACTGGCACCAAGCTGAGATGGCTTCAAGGGAAATATGTTTTCAGGTCAACTACATGATTTCAAAAAGGCTGGAACATTTCTTCCTTCTTGCCCTCAGTGGAAAACATTCTATCTCTCTCTCTATTACTCTGAAGAGGTCCTTCTCCCTATTTCATACACTGAAGGGGCTCAATTCCTACTTGACAGGCAGGATACAAAGAACAGAGATCATGGTTAGCTTGTGCCGCAGTCCAGGGTACTGGTAGACAGACTGAATGTTCTTAGCATTCCCCTTGAAGTGGAGAGGGTAGAGGTGATGTCATCTCAAAGTGCCATTCCATGTAGGCTAAGGACAAACATTACACATAAACTGGTTTAAGTGATCGGAAACTTGTTTAAACCTGTAACAGAACAGATGTTCAGTGCACATAAACCAGTTTGAGAATACCTCAGACTGGTTTCAGCCAAACCTGGTTGAATGTAGTATCAGACTTAACTGATTTGGCTTGAACTGGTTTATGCAATGTCTGTCCCAGACCCCTTGCTGGTTTAAGATAAACCAGACACCCCCAGCATCCTGGCATGCTCTCTGGGCTGGGTGGGACTCTCTGCTCCACAGCAGGGCTGGCCTCTCCCTCTGCTCCCTGGCTGGAGCTCCAGAGACTGTGGGCTGCTTTCCCCCTCCCCTCACCGCTCCCCACTAAGCAGAAATTCCTCTCTCACCTCTGCCTTGTGGAGAGGTGTCTGTGTATTAGCTAGCAGACCTCATGCTGGCTACAGTCCTGTGGAATCAATAGCCAGAATCAACAAGTAGCTGGTAATGTCCGTTGTTTTCTTAATTGGGTGATAAACACTGTTATAAATTCCCTGCTGGGCTAATTAGAGCTCCTTCAGAGCCTGGCCATGCCCCTTTCAACTTTATGCTGTGGAAAGAAGGGAGAGCAGCTCTAGCACCCTCCGGCTTCTAGCCTGAGCCACTGCAGCCATGTGCCTGCATTTCTGGGATGTTTGTCCAGTTACAAAACTGATTTAGCCTGGCCTGGTTAGACTAACCTGCAAAGACTGAATCAATTCAGGCTTTTTAAATGTCTGTCCCTAGCCACACTGACTAGTGAAGCAGAGTGAAGGCCTGGTGGGAGCAGGCTGCACTGTTCTCAAGGCAGCAGTGCATGTTCCTTGGATCTTTTGCAATAGCCTTCAGATCTCTCTGAAGGCTGGTTTAGCCACTCTACCCTCAGACTCTGGTCTGAGTGCATATGTATTGTCTGGAAGAGGGCAAATTACTAACTTTGGCTCTGAAAAACAGCTGCCAGAATGGCATTTGGGCTTACAGGGCAAGGATTTCAACTTGTGCAGTTCAAGAGATTTATACCATATAAAAATCAATTAAGTGCATTTGCAAGGCAGGTTTGGCAAAGTAGTTGTGAAAAGAAAAAGGAAGAAGAGCGTGTGGGAGTGAGTGTGCAGCTGGGAGTTTAGGATGTGTCGAGTTCTGATTCTGACTTGCTGTGTATAATTCCAATTTTGCTTATCTTCTCTGTCTCAGCATCCCCAATGTACAGCACTTTCTCACTGACCTCAAAGTGATGGCAGAGGGAATGTGTAACATGTCCTGTAAATGCTAAGTGTGTTTATTGTAAAAATGGGTCAGAGGATTTTGAGTTTGTAAGGGAATTGTAAGGAAATAAGCATCTCACAATAAGATGGCACAAACCTTTCCAGTCTGTGATGTTCTAGTTACAGGATAGGATTGTTTTTCTGTTTTTAGAACTGTGACCTGATTTCTACAAAGACACAAACATAGTGTTAATAGGATGTAGGTTCTTTGCTTTACCGTAACTACTGAGGTGGGCATTTTCAAAAGGAGCTTAAAGAAATTAGGCACCTAAATCAATGGGAGTTAGGTGCACAAGTTCCTTAGCTTTTCTTGATAGCTTTGGCCTCAGTGTGACTTGAACACCATACTCCCTCAATACTGGTTAATTATGACTCTGTGAATATTTTGGTCACCAGAGGGTGAACAAGGGCAAGCAAAGGCACCATATAGTCTTTAAATGCTGTGGAAAAGTGAAACAAGTATTTGTGCAACCATTCTAGACAAGCATTCAAATCTCACATGGCTCCTTCACATTGTCGTTTTCTACATATCAGTTGTGAGAGAGGTTTAATTTCACTGAACACACAGGACCCAACTTCCTGACACACTGCACACCCCCAAATAAGACATGCATCTTCCTTTTGGGAAGGCAGAATGAGGGGGGAAAAAGATTTTTCCAGAATTATGGCCTTATGGCCCTGGTCCTTGCTCCTTATACTCAGCTCAGTCACCCTGCCCCCCCTTTTCCTGCTTAAGCAAGAATTGGCTATTTTTGCCTGATCAGAAAAGGAAGGGTGAGTCAGATGAATGTTACAGATTCACTGAAGTTTAGGGCTGGAAGGGACTTTGTGAGATCATCAGGTCCAGGCTCTGGGCAGGAAAGACTGTTAGGGTCAAATAACTCCAGTAAGGGTCAAATAACTCCTGGAGTACTGTGTCCAGTTTTTGGCCCCCCACTTCAGGAGGGATGTGGATAAGCTTGAGAGAGTCCAAAGGAGAGCCACCTGCATGATCAAAGGCCAAGAGAGCAAGGCTTATGAGAGGCTGAGGGATGTTGGAGTCTTCAACCCGGAGAAGAGAAGGCTCAGGGGGGACTTGGTCTTAGCTGGTAAGTATATAAGGGGTGCACCAGGATTTGGGAGAACAGTTGTTCGCCAGGGCTCCCAAGGGATAACTAGGTCTAATGGCCACAAACTTCTGGAAGGCCAATTTAGACGGGACATAAGGAAAAACTCCTTTATAGTCCAAGTGTTAAGGGTCTGGAACAGGCTCCCCCCAGAGGTAGTGCCAGCATCTACTCTGGACTCTTTCAAAAGGCATTTAGATGCAAATCTTGGATGCAAATCTTGACTTCAGCAGACTTCTTGCCTATGGCAGCGGGGCTGGACTCAATGATTTTGCAAGATCCTTTCCAGCTCCTAATGTCTATGAAGTCTATGAAGTATAAAGACTGGTTCTTTAAGTGAGTTGAGCAGGTTATTGGTTAGTTGATTCCTCCTTTTTCTCCTTTTATCAGAGTGGACGAGGTTATATTGTAAGAGGAACTTAATAGATGGACTAACAACTAGAACAGTGATTTTCAGCCAATTTAGACTTAAGCCACCCCTTGGAAAATGTCGGCTCTTAGTTTTCACTTTTTTTTGATTACAGAAACTGAGTTCTTTGCAAAGAACTCTGAAAGACCACAACTAGTCTGCATGTTTTTAGCACTATGGGTTTCTATTTTAAATCATTGGGTTTATCATGTGAATTATGTTTGCACACCCAACAGTGTTAACATTGCATGGCATTCTGTGGCACCCTGGCTGAGAATCACTGAGACATGAGCTCATTCTGTAGGTCTCTCTATCAATTTCAGAGTTTGATGTTTCCCCAAGCCACACTCTAGTCTGCAGTTTTTCCCCCCTCACCAATAGTCTACACCTCAAATACAGATTAAGCAAGCAGTTTTGAGCTATGGACAGATATAACTTTAAAAGGGGAGGAAGACTTGCTGCTAGGGTATATTCAGCAACTATTACCATATTTACTTACATGCCACATGCACCTTTTCCCCAAAAATTAACTCTCCAGAATTGGTGTGTGTATCTTAAGCAGAGAAACTGGAAAATGGGTATTTTTTTGGCAAAATACAAGCAGGGAGGAATAGAAACATGGAGAAATTGTGCTGCAATGACTACCACTTCTCTCTGGTCCAGCAGTGTTAACTCTGAAGCAGCCAGCAGGGGGATCTACACGTGCAATTAATGCAGCTGAATAAATGCGTCTACATTTATAATGCGGCTGAACAATGTGGCAGTTTACACTGGAGTTTTTTGCTCCCAGGCATCATGTTTGTATGTGTACATGCATGTTGAGTTGAAGTGGAGCTGCCCCAGCTGGCAGGGGCTCCAGAAGTCATCCTGCTAGCTCGGGGCTGCTCTGATCCAGCTCAACATGCTGTGGAGGGCCTGGTTGAGGCACAAGGGTGCTGCAGTATGGGGCAAGCTGGCAGGCACCCCTGCACTGAAGCACCCTCATGCCTTAGCCAGCCCCATCATCATCTACATGTGCTTTGTAGTGCACTAAATAACACCACCATGGGTTAGTACTTGTGTTTGGCAATACTATCCTGCAGCAGCATTTATTAGTTTACTGAGGCCTAATAGCATTCCACATGTAGACGCTGATGTTTTACTGCAGAGCTAATTAGTCAGCTCTGCGGTAAATGTCTCATGTAGATGCACCCTGTGATCCAACTGAGGGTGAGCAAGCTGTTGCATGCAGCCAGCTCTTCTCCATGACTCTGGAAAAATCTTTTTCCTACATTTTGGGTGTGTCTACATGTGCAAATAATCTGAGAGCAGTTTTTTTGAAAATAAACTACTCGAAGGTAAACTATCTTAGGCTCATGTCTACATATGCAGGGACACAGGAGCAGATTTGCTGCTCCTAGTAGCGGACTGCTCCCACTCCCTAGAGCCGTGTAATGGGCCCCTGCAGCAGCCAGGGGAGCTCTAGGCTTCTTTTGGGTTGCTAGCTCAGGGGCCATGAGACAACTGTCTCTTGGAGGGGGCTGGGACGTTGCTCCCTGCCCCTGGGAGCTGCATGCTGCTGGGGCAGGTTCCACCACCAGACCCCAGGCAGGGACAATATCCTCCTCCCCCAGCAGCAGGGAGCTCATAGCCCCCACTCTGCAGTTGTGGGACCCAGGCTGGGATCTCCCAGCCCAGTTCCTGTGATTGCAGGGCTTGGACTGGGAGATAAGGATCTCCCAGCTCTGGCTCTGTGATCACAGAGGGGGGCTAGGATCTCCCTGCTGCTGGGGCAGGGGGACATTGTCCCCATCTAGGCTCTGGTGGTGGAGCTTAACTCAACAGCAGCAAGCACTTAGGGGCAGGGAGCACATTCGCTCCTGGTCAGTAAATTTGCTAGTTGTATTTGCAAATAGCTTGATTAAAGCCAGTTATTGTGCAGGAAGCATCTGCAAGTGTCTCCACAATCCTTACTGTACAGTAATTAGCTCTACTGCACAGTAAAGCGCCTCATGTAGATACACCCTCTGACTTCCAGAAAAAGGTATGTATCTTATTTGGAGGTATGCAGGATATGGTATGATGTAACTGTTATAGTTGTATGCTTTTGTAGTGGTATATGTTAGCTAAATCACTAACTTTACTCCTGAATGAAATGGTTAAAATTCCAATGATTTTGCTACACTTATGGCTGTAAGTGTATGCAGATATAACAGTTATATTGTAACAGTTTATATCAGCATCATTCTATACCAGTGGTCATCAACCAGTGTGGATCATGATCCACCAGTAGATCTTGGAGCCTCTTGGAGTCAATCAGAGGCTGGGGTGGGGGGCTGAGTGTCCATGTGCATGCACATGCACACCCCAGCCTAGCAGGTCAGTCTGTGGGGGAGGGAAGGGGTGAGGCCCTGATAGAGGCCCCTGCGGTGAGGGACAGTGCTGCAGAGGCAGGAGCAGGAGTAAGTTGAGTGTGGCCCTGGCTGGGTGGGACTTACCTGCTAGGGAAGTGCACCCTCACATAATTTTTTCTCTCTCTGCCTTGATTTGTGCCCCCACCCCTTCCTTCCCCCATACTTACCTGCTGGGCAGGCAGCAGTGCATGGTAGATCTTGGGTTGCTTTTAAATGCCAAAGGTCATCTCCTACTTAAAAAGGTTGGAGACCACTGCTCTATACCATTATCTTTCTACACCCTCAGTCTTGTTTTATCACCCTCTGTGTCTATTTTGCTCTGGTCTGTCTGTGAAATATGTTGGCATCTACTTCTCTTAACCTGCCAAAATGGCAGTATTCTGTGACAAAGAATAATATTGTAAGTTACATGTGTAACCTGAAATTAGGAACAGAAAATATTATATACATGTAACACATCCCAGTTAAGTAGATTCTCAGGCTTTCACTTTAGTATAGTATGAACCTACTAAGTTTCTTTCTCTCAGCTCTTGTTCCCAGCAGACAAGGGCCAGAACCAAAGCCCTAGATATGAACTCCCCTGAATTTCAGGAGGCTGAGACCTTGATCCAAACTTCACATTATTAACTGGCAGAAAGGGAAAGGAGAGGGGGTAGAGGGAAAGAAAAGAAAAAGAAAAACACGTGCTTCAAACTTTCTTAACCTTGGAGAAGTTCAGTGGCTGGTCTTTATGGGTCAGATTTTTGGCAGAGTTCAAAGTCAGTTTTCAAGTGCTCAGCATACACCAAATATGGCTTCCACATTTTTAAGACGGGTCAGTTCCCCTTCAAGCACTTAAGAGTCACATTCTTAGAAATGTTTAGCAGCCAGAAGCTCCTACCAAAATATTTACAATCAGATTTTCAAAATACTGTGTCAATGAAAGGGTGAACCAAAACCTGAACATCCTATATTTGGAGGAAATTTGGATCCAGATCCAAGCTTTGTGGCTGGGGCCCATATATAGCTTACACTTTCTCTTACTTCTGGTTGGGCTGGAAATGCTCCAAGAACAGCCTTCCTCAGGGTGCTTTCCACATCCTTGAGCAGTCTCAAATGGAATCAATCATTCAAAGCTGAAAAAGAAGGGGAAAGGAGCTAGCCAAACTCTTCTTACTCTCAGGGAAGATTTTGATTAAGTTCCATGTGTAGATTTCAGGTTGATGCTTGTTTCATTCAAATTAGCTCATGGCATGGGACTGAAGATATATTACCATCTTGGTCTCAGATGGATTATGAAGGTGGGGAAAGCAGGCAGGTGATATCATAGTTGAAACACAGGCTTCAAGCCTGAACTTCGATAGCTTTAATAAATCCCCTGCAGCAGAACTGTTGAGGTAAAACTAGGATCAGCCAGTCCAAAGCTTTAAAAGCACCACAGAGAATGTCTTAAGAGAGTGACGAGTCTGAATCATATTTGCATGAGAGGATAAAAGATTCTTGAGTCTAATCCACAAATCAGACCATCAGACTGCTTTAATCAAACACCATGTGCGTCTCTGCAGTGCATAAATATTAGCAGCTGCTCTTCATACATGACAGATCTTTTTTAAAGCTTATGCATGCATATTAATTGCTCTCCTAAATAAAATCTATTTAAAGGAAGCCTTGACCTGCTGTAAGACACATCAGAGATAGATATGTAGCTGATGAATAAATACAAGCCCATCTTAATGCATTTGGGTTAATGTTCATTTCAGTTTACTTGATGTTATATAAGGAAATGCAGAAGTGACTCATTCTGAATCTGTAATCAGGATAGGTTCAAGAAGGATGGGCATCCCACAGGAAGTAGCAGGCCTGAGCCAATGGCAAGGCTCATGGCTTTCTTTCAGAGTGAACTGGGTCAAGGTTTGCATAAATCAGAACTCTTTGCCACATAATGTGATGTTTAAGCAAATAGACAAGTCACGTCTTAGGTGGATCCCAGTTTACCTTTACACATGAAGTGGCCTGAACTTTTAGGTCTCTGCTCAGGAAAATGCACTGATCTCAATGGGAATTAGCCATGTGCTTAAAATGCTTTGCTGTTTACACACATTAAGCTCTGTGCCTTCTACTATGATGCCTCTTTACCTGGAACAGATATTAATCTCAGCTGACAGAGACACAAGCAGATCTAGGATTTTAAAAAGCGGGGTATGGAATCAGTGACAGGTGCAGCAGTGGTGACTGCACTCCCCTGCTTCCAGCCTCCCCTCCCCATACCCGGCCACCAGGGCAGGCATGCTACAGCCTAGGAGCAACAGCCAGGGACTTTTAAAAATTTCTCAAAGCAGATAAAAATTCCCTCATTCCCTCTCCTACACATTCAGTAGCACCTCCTCTCTCCTCCCATTCCCCTATCCCCTGCCTGGCGCTGCCACTATCCCTGGCTGGCCTGGGAGTTGGGGAAGCCTCATAACCTTCTTTACTTATATCTCTGGATTCTCCTGCTGCCTCTGTCTTGGCTTCTCCTGCCCAGGGTTGCAGGATCCCTGGCTGCTGCTCCTGCAGTATGGTCTGAAAGGGGGCCATGTGATTGTGCCACTGAACCCCCTCTGGATCCATCTCTGGACAGGGATGATCATTCTCCTCCTCAGACCTTCAAAGTGGACAGTTCTTATTAAAAATCCACAGACCCTCTCACTCCTGAAAGAGAAAGAAAAACACGGGCATCACATTTATGTAGACAGTGGGCACATCTACACATGCAAGTAATGTGAGTGAATAAACAAATCTGGACATCACTGCCTACACATGTATTTAATTGTACTACTTTAGTCCACCACCAGATACTACTTGCATCTGACAGGCCTACTCTATGGCAGAGTAAATTAGTCTACTCTGGCCTAATATGGGCGCACGTGTAGATGGTGGTGCTTTACTATGGAGCAAATTAGTCTACTCAGCAGTAAAGTGCATGTGTAGATGCTCCCAGTATATTTGACATGTTTATATGTTTCATGCAAGTGTAGATTATGATATCTGAAATGGAACACTTAGATTCGTTCATATGTGGTCTCAAATAAATCTAGCATTTATCATGCACAGTTCTTGTGATCAGTTTAAAAATAAATTGCATACTTATCCACATGAGGTCTTGTGTTTCTGATGTCTTGCTTAAGCTGTAAAGTCTTTGGGTTGTGAAACATACCTGGTATGTTGGAATTAACTTTATGGTGTTTATGTACTCACACAGTAGCACTCTAAGTGTTCAAGCACTCTGACCAATCCAGATATGTTCTACTCCTGGTATGCATGTGAGGCATTCCTTTTTTTTTCTTAGAAACTCTTTCCTGACCCAGAGGGTCAACTTTGTGTTAGTGATGTTCCAGAAACCTGGTGCAAGAGAAGACTGATACATATTTAATAAGTAGAGGACTATACTCTCCTCTCCAGTGCAACCTCAGCAGAGTCAATTTTACAAAGAAAAGTAACCTTACATTTTCTGAACAAATTGGTCCTTCAGGTGGGGAGAATCTAGAAGTGCAGTAACCCTGCTTCTGGTAGTAGACTGTTTTTTCTGTAAAAAACTTTAATGAGCTTTTACCATAGTTCTACTATTGGAGCATTACTGTAGGACTGAAGTCATTATTAGCCATTCATAACAGGAGATTACCAAAATATACAGATCAGAGCTTCTCTTCCAGCCAGTTATGCAAAATAATTGTTATACCCAGAAATAAACTAAATGAAGCTCTATCTGTACATCTGCTATGTAAATTGGTATTTTATAAAACAAACAATGTTAAGAAGGCTCCAACAGGTTTTAAATAATCAGCTCTGTATTGTCTTCTTATGGGACACAACTCCAGCTTGTTCAGATTTGTCCCTATATAAGCATATACAATTGAAACTGTTTTAAAAGGATAGGGAAAGAAAAAGAGGATACTATTGAAATGTCCCAATTCTGCAAAGCTTTATGTGTCCAAGTCACAATGCACATTGAGTAGTTTCCAACTACTCTCAGGCTTAGAATGTAACAGAGAGCTTCCTTTAAGAGAGAAGTAGACTGGTGAGGGAGCACTGTAGGCCAGGCAGGGTGCAGCAGTTGCAGGTCACAATGGCAACGGGGCAATGAGGCTAATTAGCAGGCACCTGCAGGCAGCCCAGAGTAGGCTGCTGATTGGAAGGAGGAAGGGCCCTGGGAGGCATATAAGCCTAGGGCCTGAGCTAGCTAGCTAGTCTATCCCTGCAAGCCCTAGGGGTAGGAGCTCTTGCCTGGGAATGCTAGATGGATGGCTGTCCTGTCTGTAGAACCCAGTGAGGCTCAGGGAGCTCACAAGAATAGCTCAGGGCTGGGAGATATGCTGGCACAAGGGATGAGGGAAGGATTTCCCTCTTAAAAAGGGGAGCAGTCTTCTGCCGCTTTATGTCTATGTTACAGCCTGGGGGCTTATTTTTTGTGTTGCAGTTTGGAACTGGTGGATTGGGTTGGGACTGTAAGGGGTGGTATACAGAGGTCCCACTAGTGTCGGTGGGGCACATAATTGCCTTGAGCCCTGCCAGGGGGCAGGCTTAAGGCCCAAGCAAGGGTTGAGCCCAGAATGGGCAGGGTGTGAAGCCACAGAGCCACACAGGGGCCAGGGGCCTAGTGCCTGAGAGGGCTAGACCACAGCTGGTACCTCAAAGCCAGGTCTGACACAGCGAGCCTGGGCTAGAAAGTGTAGCTAAGAGGAAAGAAGCAGCAGCTGAGGATGTTAAAGCCCCAACAGGGGACCAACATCACAGTAACACCTGCGAGGCTTGGGACTTGGTGTAGGGGAGGAATGGAACCACACAATTAGCCTCTAAGGCTTTAGGTGTCCCGCAGTGGCATGGTCCTGAAGAAGCCCAGTGAAGGGCACTGAAGTAGTGAGACACAGTGAGGGGCCTGGGAGCAGTGCAGTAGAGACTACTAGGGTGCTAGGGAACCCTAGTTGGGGTTCAGCTAGACTGGGCCCCATGCAAAGATCCATGGACAGCCTCCCCTTTAATCTTATTACATCAAGGTGTGGTGGGTGAGACAGAAGGGAAAGCACCCTAGGGCAGAGTGGAGCATGGTTGTAGAGCTGCCCCCGGGACTCCAATGTGCTACACAGAAGTACCAACATTATTTGCAAGATCTGAGGCTTTAGGCCATGTCTCTATGGTAAACTTGCTGTCTCTTCAGCAGGGCACCAGAAAAAGCAGAGCTGTGTCCACGTTGCACATAGATGGGCTAATCACTCAGCACTGCTGCATGACCATGCCAGTAAGCTTGCTCCAAGTGCTGTACAGACATTGCTACACTTTTCTGGTTTAGAAGGCATTCCACCAGAAACAATGAATGTCATGCCCCTGAGGGTGAGCTGCTGAACCTGGTAAGTTTATTATGGAGACAGTGCCTTAGCACTTTGTTACGCAGTAATTTTGGGTGGCTCCTGGAGCACTTAACCCCTGGATTGTCTATACATTACCACCTGAAAGTGGTTTTAAGCACTTGTTATATGGTCCAAAGTCATGCCACTCCAAGACAGGATTGTCTCTGATCTGCCCTACCCAGCTCCTGTTCCATTAAGGTGTGGTCACTCTCCACAGATGTGCTACCCCAGTTGACATCCTCCCATATCTCAGGATCTCTCACATCACCACTGGTGCAGCAGGGATAGAAGCCTGTCTTAGCTAACCAGGCTTCTTGTGGCAACTCACAGCTGCGCAGGTAGGGGGCCAGTCAGAGAAGGTTTCTAGACTAAGGCTCCAAGCTACTACCAACACCAATCAACAATGGCTCACAGCCTAAGGGGTAACTAGACCCTTAGATAGTAAGCTCTTCCAAAAAGGGAAGTATCTCTCTTTAAGACTTGGTCTATATAGTACAGACTCTAAAATTTTGGTGCCCAACCTAAATTTGCTATGAGAGTGAAAACAACATGTGACCTAGCCCACAGCTCTGCTAACAACCCTACCTCTTGTCTGGATACAGCTATGGTGACAGTGGGCTTCTGTCAGTTGAGTTTTGAGGTAGGGCAACGAAGCTGGCAGAAAAGCCTCTTCTCCTGACCTATGCTTCCCCTTTCCCTAGGGGTCTCTGTTGCTATAACCAGGCTAGCACATTTGTGGAGGCAGCAGCCCTATCATGTAAAGACAAGGCTTTATATTTGTGTAACATCTGGCATATTGTGAACATGCTTGGAACCAGATAGTAACAGATCATTTTCTGCAGCAAGAAGGTAATTCAGGATATAACAATGAAGGTGAGAAGATAAATTGTTTTACAATGAATATTTTTGAAGTCAGACCCTCCTAGAAAGAGGTCATCATTTATTTTCTGAACATCTATCTGATAATATCAGATCTCTCTGTTTGCTCCGTGAGACTTTCCAGTGCCTAGTCCAGAAGGTGGTTCTTTTCAACTTTCCTTTAAAACTGGTGAGTATGAATACTGTTGATTTTAAGAATAACTAGTTTAACTGATTTATTTTGTCCTTACTCAAATGAGGTGACTGTGTAAGAAGGACTAGCAGACGGTTGTAAATAAAGGAGTACCGAGGAGATTATAATGCTTATATGTTAGAAATCTTTATGAGGTTTTAATAAGAGAACACTAGCGCTCTCTTCCATTTTCATCTTGCTCATGCTTGCTTGCTCTTAAGGGCTGAACTCAGCACTGAAGTGATTCCCCTTTAGACACTGTTGATTTATGCACAGTTTCTGCCAATGCTTGTCATATAAATCCTTGTCACACAGGTTTATAGAGGTAGAGGGAAAAGAGAGAAAATTATGAATTAAAGGAAAAATGCTATATATCCCGTATCGTATAGTTACCAGTGTGGTGCATTTGCTTTAGTTTGATTTAGACAGTGTGGCTGCCACAACTAAATGCATAAATTCAATCAAAATCTATTAAGAATGTGTTAAATAGGCTGTTTACAAGAGCACTTAGGAAAAAAAACCCACTGCTTTTCTGCCAGAGTTGATCAATGAAGCTTCATTTGAAGAAACCCCAGGGAAACGCACTTATTTGAACCCAAAAGGAGTATGTTAGAAAACATCAATAAACTAACACTTGTTACTGGCTGCTAAAATGCAATCATCTTTATGTGCATTTGTGGGAACAGAGATTTTTTTTTTTGTTCACAGCAAGATATTCCTTGTCAAAGTGCATCTTTGCCAACTAAAATGCCTGCAAGCTTGCCAGTCCAATAAATTCAAAGAGTATGTAGATGAAAATCCCAGTGCCCTTGGGCCCCAGTCACAGCATTGTTTGGACGAACTGGCTGACTCAGAAAGCTTTATTACATTCCTCCAATTCTTGAGTTATTCCTTTAACAATCACCTTCTCCACTCTGTCTTCCAGTTTCCTTCCTACCATTTATCTCTTCCAAAGCAATAAAGGCTTTAAACCCTTATTTTATTTTAAATGCTGTCTGTAAGGTAATTCCTGTGTCACATTATTCCTCCAGTGCAGTTAGTTCTGTCAGCCATCAGACTTGCAATGTTGGTGTCACAGGCCAGCTAGGCGCTGTGAGTGTATCAGCCGTGAGGCTGCTGGGTTCAGGATCAAGGAGGTGAGTCAGGAGTGAAGTAAAGGCAAATTTACTTATAGCTTAGCATACAACAGTTAACAGAAAGGTTAATGCGACAAATAGATAGTACAGTAATAAAGAGCTAATAGTGAATGATAACAACAGATAGAGAGAATGACAAAGAGTTCCCACATGGGGTTGGCAACTTATTGGCAGTCCCTCTATGCCAGGTGCACGCCAAGTTGTTTCAGCGAAGTCAGGCGTCCCCAATCAATGCTGTCCAAGGGGTCACTGGGAAGGTCGCTTGGTCAGGATCCGGTCCTCACTCACACTGGGAGTCCGGGATCCAGCTATGGTACAGAGATGGTCCTTCTGTCCTGTCCTTCATGCGGGTCACCTGACATACGTGCTTCTTTATACCTTATCTTATGCTAATCTGTTAGCTTTAGAGCCACTCACAATCTTGCCCTATAGCTGTTACCCTATGGGATCAAAAGGTGTTAGAAATTATCATGAAAGGTTACTGCCCAAACTCCGGTTCACCCAATAAGAAAATTACACCACATTACTTTGAAGTTTGAAATTAGCATTACCTGCCTAAGCTCAACTCTGTAGTTTTTTATTCCTGGATTCCTTGGAATGTGCTGATTATATTGGGTGGTCAGATCTGGTTATGGCTTGACCTTTAAAAAACCTGTTAGATCAGCTAATCTTGTAGCTCTGCTTATTTTTGGGGCTCAGTGGTCCCATGACCAGTGCAAACAGATTCAACACTTCGATTAAATTGTGACAGACAAATTCCACTTGCAGATTGCAGACTTACAAGCTTTGCATTAGTTAATCTTAACTGCTTAAGACAATTACCAGATGCTTCCAAGAGCATATATTTTTGCTTTGGTTCTGGCTACCACACCTTGGTATTATTCATATAGGGCTGAATTTCAGAGCTGAGATTGTGCTGTCTTGATGTGATATGGTTGAGGAGTATTTTCACTGGCAACTCTAGGATGAAATTTTTCATGAATCATTGAAACTAGCAAAAACCTCATAGTGCAAGCTTTGCTCATGCTGCTTACTCATGTAAGCAGTCAAAATGAGTTCAGGGGACTACTCACGCAGGTGCTCACAAGTGTGAATACAGATTACACAATTATGCTGTTACTAAGGACACCTCAGAAAGTATTCAAAATCCTCTGATGTGCCTGTTAGAACAATGAATTACAGGTGATCATCACTTTGGGCCTGTTCTTTGAAGCCCTGGGCTAGATGTATTCTGCAAAGTCTGGAGCACTAGACCTGCGTCCAATGTTTGGGGTCAGGTTAAGACAATATACTAACAGTGGCCTTCCCCTGTCACTACTCCTTGGAGTAGCAGCCACATTAGAGATGACCAGGGACACTTCTACCACTTTGGAAGTTAGTGAAAACTCTTCTTTAGATAATGTGGACTCCTTTTTCAGGAAAAAGGGACAGATCCCCAGAGGGCGTAAAGACCATCACAATCATACCAGTTGAGAATCTGTCCCAGGAGCTGTAAGGTCATATACCAGTCCCCATGCTGGAAACAGACACCCTAAGTTTGGGTGCACAAAGTAGTTTCTAGGTAGGCACACCTGGAATCTGGGAGAAACAACAATGTAGCATGCTGTGTGCTTTCACACTTTTTATGATTATATACACAATTAAATCTCAGAAGCAGCTTGTGTGTTGGGGACAGTAAACTGCATTACTATCTTTTCTTGACAAATGGTAGAAATGCCACAGACACACTGAGTGATTTACCCAGCCCCATACAGCAAGTGAGTGGTAGAACAGGGAAAAGAATCTAGCATTTCTTTCTTCCCAGCCTCTGAACAAGCTTCCAGATTCTGTGTACTCCTTAAGGAACAGGTCCTGACTGTAGTTGAACTGTTGTAATTCATACCAGCTGGGGATTTTGTGTCTACAATTTTAAGTGAAAATTACTGCTACATAATTTAGGATTTGGATATCCTCGTAGGTACCTGTAGTTAGAAATGGGTATCTAACATCCTTCCCATTGTTGTTGGGGGACAGAACACTCATTTAAATGGTGGGGAACCAGTTACTAAAAAGAATTCTTAAAAAAAAAAAAAAAAAAGGGGAATTTAACTGCTGTAAGCACAACAACAGGGGAAGCTATAACTGATCGCATCAGAAAAAGCACCATCAAACACTTCCCCAGGCTTTCATTTTCACCTCAGAAGCTGGAAAAAAAAAGGGAGACAAGCGAGGCCTTTTTAAAGCCACGATTTGCAATTGTTCAATGAAATTACCAGATTTGAATTATGCACTGAAGTTGAAAGTGTCCTTGTTGTGCAGGGAGCGGCATCATTGGAAGCTGTCAGAGTCAGAATGTATAAAACGGTGTGTACTGTAATTTGTCCAAAGTTGCTATCAAAAAGAAAATAAGGGAGATATCTGTGTCAGCCAAAATGTCACACCTTACAGATTTAAAGCAGGATGAAGTGATTTGCTGACCTCCATACTACTCACTGGGGGCATATAAGTCTTCTCCTTGTATAATCCCCCTAGTCTGTTTTTGACACTCCAGCCAGGGCTAGGCAGCTACTAATATATTGTTCCACTAATCCTCTGGGTCGCATACAGTGTGAAGCTCAGCATTTTGTAGGATGCTATACATCTTTCGAAGAAAGTCCAGAATGCCTCTATACTTTGTTAGCCTTTAACTATTTATCTTCATCACCAGGCTAACTTCTATCAATAGTTCTATTGAATAATAACAGTAAGATAATGTTATGGAAGGGCACCAGGGGACAGGGAGTCAGAAAAAGAGTTACAGTGCCTGAAAGATGCATCTTTCTTCTACTAATACAGGCTGTTTGTTAAAGCATATATAGAAAAGAATTTCTTTGAAATAGCTGCCTGACAAGTGTTTTCCATGGCACTGGTGGAGGTAACAGGTTGAGAGAAATGAGAAAGAATCTGTGTATGAAGAGTCAGTGTGTAAAAGAGAGTACATGTGAGTATTTTATCTTCTGCTGGTAGGTGTTATGTGGCCTCAGTCCCCTTTTGGCCAATGCCCGGCTTCCTGGCAATGACAGAGTGGGACCTAGAACTCATTGCTGTTGCATGCCCACTCTGGGCTCCATCTGAGTGCCTGCTCACTGGTCCCCTCTGTTTCAGGCTGGCCTTCTACTGTTTAGTTCTGATTACAGCAAAGTCCTTAGGAGGGCATGACTTCTGCTGAGTTGCCTTCTCTTCAATTGAGAATAAGTCTTCCTTAATGATTCCTACTGCCCTGAGGCAAGATTTCTGCACTGCTACTCTTTAACTTGATGGGGAGGAAGACCCCACTGAAGCTGGCTCCCACTGCAGGATCCTTTTCTGCACTTCTGCCTGTCCTGACCACTTCTCACCTGGCTCTTGCTTCTCTGTAGGTGTCTGCACAAGTGTCCCTGAAGCCGTCACAATGTCCAGTGCTGTCTACCTCTTGCTCAGTGGTCCTCTGAATGCCACTCAGTACAGCCAGGTTAGTTGCAATGTCCCTGGCTGCCTGTACCTCTAGCATCTTCTTTTGCCTGATGCCAAGGACTCTCCCCACTGACTCCTCTCCAGAGCCAGAAGTACCTTCACGGGTCTGCCATGTACCAATCTGGGGAGAGAAGCTGCGCTGGAAATATCCTGGACCCAGTTCCGATGGCATTCTCCGATTTTGCTGGGGTAAACGACAGAGGTGGGTTACCTCTTGGGCTCTCCCTTTCTCTTCTATTTCCCTATCTTCACAGTATTTGAGTGAAGCCTTTGGGCTGCATTTAAAATAGAGGGATGTCCTGTAAACACTATATATGTGTTTGAGAGAAATTTTGGGAAGCTGAATCTCAAACTCTGAATCAGAGCTGGTAAGTTTTATGCAGCTCCTTGTGTGGCTGCTTCCAAAATGTATTTATTCAATTTTCAAATAATTTTCCTAAAGATTGGGCGTGTCTACACATGCAATTAATGCTGCTGAATAAATTTGAGTGCAGCTCATACTAGAGTTTATCGCTCCTGGGCGTCGTGTGTGCACATGCGCCCAGGGTGGCAGCAAGTTAATCCAGGGCAAAGCAGTCCCACCTGGCAGGGGGCCCGAGGCATCAGCCTTCCATCCCAGGACTGCTCTGACCCAGCTCAGCATACTGCGAAGGGGCTAGCTGGGGCATGATGGTGCTTCAGTGTGGGGCTGGCCAGTGGTGCTTGACAGCCACGGTGAATGAAATGCATTGTTTATTTGCAAGACTGAAGCAGGCCAGGATTTCTTTTTCACAGCCCCACCAGCATGGCACAGCTGTGTTCCAGGGAAAAAGGGTAGCAACTTCTAGAGGTAACGGGGCAGTTTGGTCACCATGGCTTCCGCAGTTCTCAAGTCTTAAGTCTGGCAATTAGTGAAAAGTGTGATAGTGAGATTCTGATATGCAATGGAGCAGCAAACACAGAGAGAGTTTGTCTGGGAATTTGCTGTAGGAGGGAGTCAGGGAGCAAATGGCTATGTGTGTGCATACTTGAGCATGCATGGGTGTGTGTGTTTGTGTTTTTTCTTTTCTTTCTTTTTACTTTTTTTTAACAGCCTAGGTGTTCTCCAGGGAGCAAACGAGGCATAAATAGGATTGGATCAGAAATTGTGACTTGTGTGGGAAGTGCCATGTTCTTTTTCCTCCCAGAGGGTCAAGATGATTTCATTGGTGCTAAGTGTAAACTGGTATCTATCTTGGAGGAATAGATTGAAGGGTTGGAAGCACAGGTATCCATGCTGCATGCTATCAAGAAAAATGAGTTCTTGGATAGAAGTCATGAGAGGCTGACACTGGAGAGGCTAAAGGGAAAAGAAGAGAAGTGGCATAATATATGAATACTAGAAGAAGGAGGGTCCCTAGAATTCAAGAGAGCTAGACTAAAGTCAGTAAACACTTTCAAGCACTCTGCTTGAAACCACCCTTCAGAGGTATTTCAAGACTGCTATCAAATCCCTCTGCAGTCTTCTCTTCTCCAGACTAAATAATTCCAGTTTGTCAAACCTTTTGTCATAGGTCATGTTTCTCAGACCTCTTAATTTTTTTTCATTGCTCTCTTTTGGACTTTCTCCAATTTGCCTATGCCTTGAAGTGTGGTGCCCAAAACTGGGCACAGTACTCCAGGTCAGGCCTCACCAGTGCTGAATAAAACCACTTCTCTTGATTAACAAGTGACAGTCCAGTTAATACAACTCAATATTTTATTGGCTTTTTTGCAAAAGGAGCACACTTTTGGCTCATATTCAGCTTGTGGTCTACTATAACTTCCAGGCTCTTTTCTGCAGCACTGTAGCCTCGCCCGTTATTCCCCAGTTTAGATCTGTTCATGTGATTGTTTTGTCCTAAGCGCAGATCTCTGTACTTGCCCTACTGAGTTTAATTTGATTAATTTTGGACCAGTTTTCCAGTTTATCAAGGTCATGCTGAATCCTAACTATCCTCCAGATTTTCTGCAACTCCACCCATCTTGGTGTCATCTGAAAATTTGCTAAGCATGCACTCAATCCCATCCTCCAAATCATTTATAAAGAAATTAAACCATACTGGACCCAGGGCAGATCTCTGGGGAACCTATTCAATACCTCTTGCTGACTAGGTATCAAGTCCTTATCTCGAAATCCCATGTTTCAAGTCTTTTTCTGGTTACCTATAGTGGCAAGAAAGGAACTTTTCCCTCAGGAATGCTTTATTTGCTGCTTCTGCTTCTTTTCATTATTCTTTACGTTCTCTGAAGCAGTGGACATTGGCCACACCTAAAAATGGGAGTACTGACTGGAGTGTACTGGTGTTCCCACTGGTACGTAACATCGTTTTGGGATGAAGACACTTTTTCTTTTGCCCAGGGTCACTTTTTCTTTTGCCCACCTGATTGCCAGACTTGGAAGCAAGAATAATTTTTTTCTCCATGTCATATTGTACATAATTGTAGGAGCTTTTGCTTTCCACTGTAGCTGGGGCATCAGCACCCTCCTAGCATTCCATGAACATATATTAATCTAAAAACTTCTTGCCATTGTAGTGGCCAGGCATTGGAAGTGCCACTGCTTCTTATCTGTGCCATGTGGCAGGGTGTTGTTGGATTTGTTTTCATTATGTGCATTGTGCTTGCCTGTGAGGAGTTGGAGTGGATAATTTTTAGGACTCTGAATAAATGGTGACTGGACTCAGTGACTTGAGAGGCCTCTTCCAATAGGATGGGCTTCAATGCAGATAAATGCAAGGTGCTGCACCTGGGGAGAAGGAATCCACAGCAGACATACAAGCTGGGGAGCTCCCCACTTGAGAGCACAGAGGCAGAAAGGGATCTTGGAGTCATTATTGACTCCATAATGAACAATGAGCTGCCAATGCCAGACTGCAGCAACCATACCTTGTTGTGCATCCAAAGATGCATCTCAAGCCGGTCTAGAGAGGTGATACTCCTCCTCTACATGACATTGGTCTGGCCTCAATTGGAGTACTGCATCCAGTTTTGGGCACAGCCTTGAGAGGGTTCAGAGGAGGGCCACCCGCTTGGTTGGAGGGCAACAGGGCAGGCCTTATGAGGAGAGGCTGAGGGTCCTGAACCTGTTCAGCCTCAGCAAGCGGAGGCTGAGGGGGAATTTGGTGGCTGCCTACAAACTCATCAGGGGAGCAGCAAATAGGAAGGGCCCTATTCCCCCCAGTAGCACCTGGGGTGACAAGGAACAATGGCCAGAGGCTGCTGGAGAATAGGTTCAGGTTAGAGATTAGGAGGCACTATTTCACTGTTAGGGTGGCTAGAATCTGGAACCAACTTCCTAGGGAAGTGGTCCTTGCTCCTACCTTGGATAAATTCAAAAAGAGGTTGGATGAACACCTGTCTGGGGTTGTGTGATCCCAGCATGTGCTCCTACCAGTGGCAGGGGGTCAGACTAGATGACCTATTTTGGTCCCTTCTGACCCCCAACTACTATGAAATTCTGTATTCCTATATTCCTATGCTCAGAATGACATGAAGTCTAACCTGCATGAACACAAGGAGTAAAAAAGTAATAAAAATAAAATGTGTCTTAAAAAAGTAAATTCAACCTAATCTGAAGTTTCAAGCACTGATATACATTACTTATAACCACCTGGGTTATCATTTGAGGGTGAGAATAGAATTAAGGTTGCTTGGGTGTCCAAATTGTGGTTCCTGTACTTTTACGTGTTTTTTTTTTTAAGGTTAAACCCAACTTTGAATTTCCTGGGCTTAGAATGCTTGTTTTTAAAGTAATTGTGAATGACACATTCTGCTGGTGGCTGGGTGGGGGGCATGGTGGTGGTGGGAGCGTGGTGGTGGTAAGTGCTGTTGGGAGTCGGTGGGGGTGGGGGAGGAGGGCTGGTGAGTGCTTGCAGATGCCGCTGGCAGTGGCAACCAGTGGGGATGGCTGACCGCCTGCAGACACTGTTGACGGTGGGGTGGTGAGTGGCCTTTTTGTAGGGGGTGCACTGCCATGCTCAGAGGGTCCACATGCATCTGTGTTCACCCTTATGTGTCACCCCTGAAAGTAATTATAATTTCCTTGCAATGTATTGCTGATGTCCCCCTACCTCCCGGCCTGCGGGGGATCCCCAGCAGGGCCGGGAGGGGCAGAGATTGGGAGCCCCCACACCTGTCCGGCACGGGCCCGCCTTAGGGCTCTGGAGGCACAGGTGAGGGAGCTCCGGGAGGAGGTTAGCAGGCTGAGGGGGATCAGGGAGGCGGAGGAGGAAATTGACAGTTATTTCCTTTCCCTGC
>NW_017728943.1:68931342-68959340 GCF_001723895.1 Crocodylus porosus | reverse complement strand
CTCGATGATCCATTGAGGTCCCTTCCGACCCTAGCATCTATGAATCTATGAATCTATGAATCTATTTTATCCTAAGTTACTGATACATACTCAACTTTAACTCTGCCTTTTTTATCTGAGTTTTTTATCTCAGAATATTACAAAGAATTTGTAATCTTAACGGCTAAACTCAGTTCCCTCTAGCTATGGGTCTGCAACTAGCATAACTATGGTCTCTTTAAAGGTTGGAGAAATATAAACATCTATAAAGGGAAAAACTTAGACTTGAACTCTTAGACCATGTACCCATGAGCAGGGGTGTGTGATTGTCATGGGGAAAACAGCAGCAGCACAAATTTGTATTGCTGCTTTTTTGCTCTGGCACATGCCCCTGAGTGTGGGGTTCGCGCAGTGAAAAATGCTCCAGAAGGAGTAGAAAAGGCTGGGGCCAGCACCTGGGCTAGTTCCAGCAGCCTTACTTGGGATCCTGGGGGCCTCCTAGAGCTGCAGTGGTGGCGATGAGTGTGTGGAGCCTGGCCAGCAGCTGGAACATGGCTCTGGCAGGCCAGGCTCAGGTTTTGGGTGGCACATACTGCTGCTACGTGCACTACCCCACTTTTTTTTTTGCACAGGTTTATTTGATACTGGGATTTCCCAGTGTCAAAAAACCTGCCATGCTGCAAATTAGCTGCATGGCGAATGCCTGCATGTGTGGTGCTGATCTGCAGTGCCACAAACTGCATGTGCACGCTCATCTGGACATGGCCTTAGGTTTCAGCATGCTTTAGCATGGCACCAGGAATCACTGCACTGAGCTTCTCTGATCCTGCTCTATGCACGCTGGGTGTGTCTGCACATTCATTAATGCACAGTGGTTACTGTGTGTTTAAATTAGTAACTGTATAATCAAGTACTAAATAAATGCTCAAAAACTGGAATTATTGCACAGTAGTGCTGGTTAAAGCTTTTTAAGTGATGCTACTGTGCAGTAGCCTAATAATACCGCACAGTAGCATTTTAGCACTGTTTGTGCTGTGATGCACAACTACGCAGTATTATTAGGCTACTGTGCAGTTAGCATCTCATGTAGACAGGCCCACTGTCTCCCAAATGGAAGTAGAGTTACTGGTTTACTGGTGCTGGGTATATACCAACAAACTTTGCTGAGAGACAGAGCTTATTGGCATGCTTGCAGTGTCATACTAAAGCCAGCAACATTACATCTAGGTGGGGAGGTAGTGTACACAGAGGAGGAGCATTGCTTCTCAGTGGCTGTGTCTACACGTGAGCTTTACTGTAGATTAGACTAATTAGCTATGGAGTAAAGCAGCACCACCTACACACGCAATGGTATTAGGCTGCAGTAAACTCATGTATACTGCAGTAAAATGGTACTGTCAGGGACGGTACTATTTTACATTGGGGTAATTTACTATGATTAAATGCATGTGTAGACACTAAATGTGGGAACAAATTGCACCTGGTTATCCAGTCCCAGATTCCTGCCTTCCACCTAACCACACAGCTCTGTACTATCTGCACCCTCATGCCCCACCCAGCTCCTCTGCAGCCTGATGCTGCCACCTGGAGCCCAGGGCTGAGCAGCCATTGTGTAAACTACTCCACCCCAGCTCAAATTGCTGCTATCCTGGGTGCGCCTGGGACTGTAGCTCGTTGGAGTAGCTCTGGCTGGTAAAGGGCCCTGCCAGCCCGGGGCTGCTCTGACCCAGCTCAATATGTTGCAGAGGGCCTGGCTGGGGCACGAGAGTGCCAGCAGGCAGTCCCCACACTGAAGCTATAGTGTTTTCCCTAGGCTCTTGGGTTCCAGGGTGGGGGTACTCACTCAGACCTTCATGCCCCTGGGGTTCTGTCCTCAAATCACCTCTCAGCAGAGACTGGTGAGATGATAAACAGCTTCATCTTTATTAGGGAAAACAGGATTTACACAAATACTCCAGCTTGCAGGGCGAACCAACCACTACCACCAAACTGCACCCAGTTGGCATCAGGGGGAAAACCTGAACCGTTCCACCACAGGCCCCTTAAAGGTATATTCCATATACCACAGAAGCAACCTCATGCTTCAGCCAGTTCCATCAGCACCTACATGTGCATTGCTGTGCACTAAAAAGAAAACACAGCGGGATAGTACTTGTATTTACAAACAGTAACCTGTGGTGGAGTTTATTAGTTTGCTGCAGCCTAATAGGGCCAGAAGTGTAGATGCTGAGTTGTTTACTGCTGAGCTAATTAGGCAGCATCTCAGTAAACATCTTGTGTAGACATGCCCAGTATGGTCCTACCTGGTGCCATTTTGGGGTAGTGTAGACTTGCTCAAAATTTTCACCTTAGTTTGTATTCCTTTGGACTGTAAGGAGACTTTCTTTCTTTCTCAATGGAAATATACATATGTACGTACACACGCACGCACACACACACACACACACACACACACTCCATTTCTGCCCTCCTCCTGTCAATGGGTATAACGTACATATGAGATGCGTGACATGGGGGAGGGCTGCTATGGGACTCTTGAAATTGAAGTACTGTACAATTGCTAAGGGAATGCCATAGGATATTTAAAGGATGTTATTTTTAACATAACAATAAATAGGAGGTTATTTTTAATGATTTAATTAAATCACATTGCACCCACCTATACAAATAAGGGGAGAGGGAGAGAACATGTGTGCCTCCTCCAAAAAGCCTGCCATCTCCTGTGGTTTCAAAAGCAGGCTGTCCTCTTTTATTTGGAATTCTGTCGATCACTGGGAAGCCACCAGCTCAGCATGGTGGAAAGGACTGAATGATGGCTCTTGGCAGTATGCAGAGAAACAGGGAAGGCTTTTAGAGGTCAGAGTGAGAACTAGAAACTAGGAACTATTCCTATTCTCAGCTCTGCTTCTGGCTTCCTGTGTGACCAGGGCTAGGTACAGACAGTCAAAAAGCCTGAGTCTGAATCTATTCAGTCTTTGCTGGTTAGTCTAAACTGCACAGATTAAGTTGAAACAGAAGTGAACTGACATTTACGTTTGATTCAGGAAATACAGGCACATGCCTGAGGTGACACAGGCCACAAGCTGGGGGGGCACTAGAGTCCAGCTCTCTGGCTGTGTGTTCATCTTCTCTTTCTGCTGCCCCCAAGGTCACTGGGATTTGCAGTCCAGAATTACAGCAACAGGACTGTGCAGTTGCTTATCACTTCTTCTTCCTGCTTCCAAGTGCCCCTGGGATTTGTAGTCCACAGTTGCCGCTGGCAGTAAGTTTGAATGGGGGATGGGGTGTTTAACCTCCACCCTGGCCCACAACCCCAGCTGGGTTTTCTTGGGGGAAGAGGGGGCAGTCCCCCCACTGTAGACTGGGCTGCATCCCCAGCTGGGCTTGCCATACCCCACACATATTTGTCAGCCAGCCCTTACTGCTCCAGCTATGGAGCAGAGGGGTGGGGCCAGCCCTACTCACTGGACCAGACAGCACAGCCCAGCCCAGGGCTGGGAAGCATGCTGGGGGATTATGATTTAACTTGAACCAGAAAGGGGTCTGGGACAGAAATTTCATAAATCAGTTTGACTCAAATCAGTTGAATCTGATAGTACATTCAACCAGGTTTATCTTAAACCAGTTTCAGCCATTTTGAAACTAGTTTATGTGCACTGAGCTTCTGTTCTGTTACAGGTTTAAATCAGTTTCTGATCAATTAAACCAGTTTATGTGTAACTTCTGTCTCTAGCCCAGGAGTTACTTTCTATGTGCCTCAGTGTTGCCATCTTCTAAATGGGTACAATTGCAATGTCTTTGGAGAGAGATGAGAAGGAATGTCTAAATTCCTCGGACAAAGGTACTATGAATGCAGCCATTATTATTGTTAATAATAATAATTGTTCATGTTCATGACTATCTATTAACAGTACCTCTTCTGTCTCCTTGGTTCCTATCACATCACATAGCAGAGAAGGAGTTAACAAAAAGCTTTATTTGCTTCCCTTAATGGCTATATCTCTTGCGGTTCGCGAAGAAATCATTAAGCTTATTCAAAAAGGGGGCTATGTAGATTTGTTTTTGAAAGCTTTACAGAAATCAGTGGACAAATTGTCTGAGCCTGGGGTGTTTCCAGATTGCATATCCTTAATTGTATTAAACACTTCAGAGCCGTTTGACAGATTGTCTCACAGTTAAGCCATCTGTTCTGGAAATTTAGGCAAGCTTTACTTTACGGAGAATTTCAGAGGCAGTCACAATGGAGTTATATCTGAGGGCCCCTGGGCTGCTCTTTGATGAAGAAGGGCTTGTGTAGTGTCACTGATGATAATACACTGATTGAGAGAAACATAAGGTACGAGGGGCTCATTAGTTTTGATTAATCAGGCTAAAAATGCAACAGCATTCTTGCCTCCTTTGTAAAATGTCTGCTTGCCCAAAAAAAAAAGCAGGATATTATTTTATTTGAATGGTAGCTGGTTAGGAGACGGGGCATTCTGCAAAGCCTACTATCTATTGGATAACTTCAAAGTATTTACGGGGGTTAACTGGTAAAAAGTGCATCCTGGGTACAAACCCTAAGAGCTCCAGTCCCCTTATCAGCCCCAGGCTTCCCCCCAGCCCTGTGGGAAATGCTGCTGCTGGGGCTGGTCTTGGCACAACCAGCAAGTTAGTTCAGGAACCCTCTTGTAGCCCCCTACAGCAGCTGTTACTGAATCATCTTACCACCAGGACGATGGGTGGTGGGGAAGGAAAAGGACGGACATGAGGTTACTTGTGACTCCTGTCCCAGCTCCCTGTGGCCAAATCCTCAATCCAGCCCTGAGTGCTGCTCCAATTTCTGGTCCCCTTCCCTTTAAATTCAGCAACCAGGGACTAGTGCTCTGGTTGCCCACCACTAGTTATGCTACCACTTTTATTACTGTACCATTTGAGCCCCTTACAATCTTTGATATATTTCTCTTCACAGCATACATGTAAGAGAGAGCAGTGGTATCATCTATGGGCATCTTTGCACGTGCTCTGGGGTTGAGCAGGGGGCACTTTAATTAGAGCAGCTCTGACAGCCACTCTAATTCAAGTGTCCACAACATCTCGTGTAGTCAGTGTCTCATGCTTTAAAATGGCGTGGGTGCTTTAATTGAAGCTCATTCCACAAGCTTTAGTTAAAGTGCCCCTGCCACCGTTTTGAAGCATGGGGACGTTGAATACACAGGTTATGGAGGCTCCCAGGGTGTGCTAATTAACCTGCTTCAGCAGATTTGATGAATCAAGTCTGCTCTGATCTGATGCACTATAATTACAGTTTATCAGAGCACGTGTATAGCCACCCTATGTTTCTAGGGTTGACTTGCCGCCAACTACAAATGGTGGCCCCCCAGTCTCAGTAGGCACCAGTCGTTCATGCCTACCTGTAACCCAACAGCATTATAAGCAGCCTGGAGCACAGCAGAAGCAGTAGCAGTATATGACTGAAAGAATGCCCTCTGCGTGGTGCTGCGCTTCCAATCAGACACCAGGTAGCGCTACCATGCTCTGTCTGTTGGAGCATCAGTCAAGCTGAGGGTACTTAGTGTCAAAGATCAAAGTCTTTGATTTCAGATGCCGATGGCAAAAGGTCAGATGGCAAAAGGTCAGAAGCTAACACAACAAACTCTGTATTTGTAATTTATCCCTCTGTATTAACAGTGCTGCATATACACACCCCTATCTGTGGCTCATTTTAAATCACTTGAGTTCCCACAAGAGAGAGAGAGACACTAACCTTGAACAAATTGCAGCTTGGTACTGTGACGTCGAAAAAAAATATTGGTACCCATGGTGACCAGATAAAAATGAAATTACTTTAGTGAAGTTGTAAAATTAAACAATATACTATGCGCGCCATCCTGTGACCAAACAGAACCAGTACCACGCAAATAAAAATAAACCCCCCTTTTTCTGAAACCTAAGCAAACAAAGAAAGCACAAGTGCCAACTCATTAATTATTCATGCCTAGCGTATAGTAATTGGTCACCTTTGGCAAATAAAACTTTGAAAGAACTTCCACCCAAAGCGGAGAACTGCGTATACACTCAAGAAGAACAGATCATGCACAACAAATATTATCTCTCCGCCTACATATCTTTCTGGCGTATCCCCGTCTTGCCAGCCTGTTTATCTCTCTATCTCTGTCGTAATCTTTCTTATCAAGAGCTCTTGGTAATCTGCAGACTGCAATGGCTTGTGTGAATCGCTCGGAATCTGTAACAAGCAACTCTCTTACCCACCCTGTAAATGCTGGGTAACATGATATCTGCATGCTGTAACTGAATAAATCAACTCCTTTGCCTACGCTGCAGCACATCAGTAGCGTAAGTAAAATAAACCTTTTGTGTAACCATATGCTGTGTTTAAATCCTCTGACTCCTGCTCACTGTTATCACCCACCTGTCCAGTTATAAATCCCCCTCCTCGCGCCAAGCCGATCGTGCCGACCCAGGCTCGCAGGTCAAGGGTGCACCGGCATTAGGGGCGCAACACTTAGTACTTTTGCTGATGAGTAAAGTTTTTTTTAATGGACTTTACTGCCAGCCATTTTAGCCTGATTTTTTTTTTACTGATAGTCAACAAATTTACTGACAGTTGGCAACCCTACTAGACATCCAAGAGAAAACTGGGGTGTGCCTTTATATGCCAGCAAAATGGATCCCCACAAATCCAGAAATTTGGTGGCAGTGGCAGAATCAATTGCTGTGGTTCCCAGAGAGAAAAAACCTCTCAGAGCCACAGCAATTAACACTTTTACCACTCCTCCACTGCCAAATTTCCAGACAGGTGGGGAGCTCTCTGGTCAGATATACTTCTGCATATCAAATCAGGTCAGCACATAATGTTAGTCCATGGTTGCACTCAGTGTGCAGCTCTAGCCCCAGCACATGTGGCCTTGGAGCCAGCACATGAGGTCAGACATAGTATGTAGTCCTGGATGGTCCCAGGCCTTGTGCACAGAAATGGTTCCAGTACATGGCTGGAGACCCAATGCATGGAATTGGGATGCAGCATACCAGATCAGTCCACAGGACCCCTCCCAAGGCTCAGGAACAGACTTGGCTCCCTAGCTGCTGCTACTCAGTGGGTGCATCTACATGTGCACTTTACTGTGGAGCTGACTAATTAGCTCCGTAGTAAATCATCACCATCTACATGTGCACCCTTATTAGGGCACAGTAATTTATTAACTCTGCTCTAGACTAGTACTGTCCCAGACAAGTACTATCCTACAGTGGAGTAGTTTCATGCACTGAAATGCAGATGGTGACTGGGGCTGCTTAGGTCAAGATGGTGCTATACAGTGTGGGGGCTGTCTACTGGCTAGCCCCACACTGTAGCACCCGTATGCCCCAGCCAGCCCTTCCACAGCATGTTGATCTGGGTTGGAGCGGCCCTGGGCTGGTAGGCTGACAAGTCCCCCCTCCCCTGGGTCCCCTGCCATATTGGGGCTGCCCCACCCTGGTTCAATGTGCTGTGGTCCCAAGCACAGGTGTAAATAGTACGCCCAGAAGAATTGCACCAGAGTTTATTGCTATGTGCTAATTGCACATGTAGATGTATCCAATTTCTACAAAGGTTTTCTTTCTTCAAGCTGCCTCTGAAAACACAGGTGCAATGTATATATGGGGGTGTTTGGTATACAGGAAAATACACAACTGTAGTACATTGTGGATTCCCTTGTTTTCTTTAAGGGATAGGAGGAAAACTTCCCTCTGAAACTAACAGGGAGAAAGCTCCATGCTTAGGGAGTACTCTGAACATTTTGAATGAATGGCTCAGGCTTTGACCACCTCATTTTGCTTACTAGGTCCAATTATGTTTTCATTGTCACCAATATAAATCAGGTGTAAAGTCCCGGTAGCTAATGGATATAAACATGGGATAAGCCTGCTTAAGGTCTTAACTCATTTTTTTCTGATTTGTGTTATTTTCTGCTGTTATTTCTCTATCATTCAGCAGATGCAGCTCAGGAAAGGGAATACAAAGGAGATTCTAAGCCATCTCTTTGCTTGGGGGCCCAGGCTGCTGACATTTGAAATGAGAGTAGCCTCTGTCAGCCCTTTAAGTGATGGGAGAATTATCCAGTTTCTTATGGTCTGGAGTATGGACTGCTTTAGTCTCCTTTCCCACCTCTAACATACCCCAGCACCGGGCCCTGTGAGGATGAGGATAGATAAATTTCACAGCCATGTAGGCTACCACTAGCTGTGGAAGGGTTTTCTGTGGTGGCTAATCTGACCCTTTTACTGCTCTGATATGCTTCTGGAGAAGGGTAGCACACTGGTAATGGGTGTGTGAGTGTGTCAAAATCTGTCCTATTCTTCTGTAAAATCATAATAACTGTTACTTACAAAGTTTATTTTACTAGGAATGTGTTATAAGTTCAATAAGATGCTGGTGGTACAGACTAGACTCTTTAATTAATTAGAACACCAAAGCTTGCTAGTGGTCTTTTCTGTGGTAGCAGAAAGCCTTTCGTGCAGCAGAGCTGGTCCCATTCAAGCCAGACTTGAGGGTGTTGTGCACTTGCACTACTCAGTATAGAATTGAACACCCTGGTCTCCCTCCCTGTCCCAGCTGTCAGTGGTCTGAGAGGTGGACAGTAGGCCTGTGTGAGTTGGCAGCGATCCGATTCGGCTTTGGATCCGGCCGCTTTGGATGGCAGCGATTTGATCCGGAGCTCCGGACTGGGTTTCCACCTCGATCCAGCTGAAGTGACTCTGAAGCTTTGGAGCTGCCTCGGAGATCTGGCCTTAGGGTATAATGGGGGAATCAATGAAATATCTATAACTTAGTTTCATCCAAATTGGACAAAAAATGACATGCAGGGATGGTAGCCTGAAACCTGCCAAGTTTAAAGAAGATTGGTGCAGGGGTTTTGGGGGAACTGTACCCCAAATTCTTGAAAGCCAAACTTGTGTCATGGCTGTGTTATACCACAGGGGGTAAAAACTGCTGGGGTGGTAGCTCTTACTGAGGCCACAAAGCTTGCCAAGTTTCAAGAAGATTGGTGCAGGGGTTTGGGGGGAACTACACCTCAAGCTGTGGACAAGCAAAACTCGTGACATGGGTGACACTGTGTGTGTTAAGGTGCAGCAGGGATGGTGGCCCCTGCTGAGGCCACAATGCTTGCCAGCTGTCAAGGAGATCAGTGCAGGGGGGTTCTGGGGCCCTGCACCCCTAGCTGCTGACAGACACAGCTCGTGACATGGGTGCTTGTGGGACTGACTGTATCTGTCTTGGGGCAGTTGATTGTCTGCATTGATTCTTTCCTCTCCTTAGCCTGGTTTTGTAGGTGCTAATTGATGGCAATTAACTGGCTAGGTTGGCTAGGTCCTGTGTATTGAGCTGGTCCCTGAGTGAATCATGATTGATTGGTAACTTGTAACACAGTAGCTTAGCAGCCAGGCCTGCAGTAATGTCTCCCATGCCCCAAGATGGACACAGTCAGTCCTACAAGCACCCATGTCATGAGTTTTGCCTGTCAGCAGCTAGGGATGCAGGGCCCCAGCACCCCCCCTGCACCGATCTCTTTGGCAGCTGGCAGGCTGGCCACAGCAGGGGCCACCATCACTGCAGCTGGCATCCCGCTGCGCCTTAACACACACAGGGTCACCCATGGCACGAGTTTTGCTTGTCCACAGCTTGAGAGGCAGTTCCCCCCAAACCTCTGCACTTATCTCCTTGAAACTTGGCAGGCTTTGTGGGCTCAGCAAGAGCTACCATCCCTGTGGTCTTGAGTCCCCATGTGTGGTAACACATAGACGTGACAGGAATTTTGATTTCAAGAATTTGTGGTGCAGTTCCCCCCAAACTCCTGCACCGATCTTCTTGAAACTTGGCAGGCTTTGTGACCTCAGCATAGGCTACCACCCCTGCAGGTTTTACCCCCCCCCCATATTGTAATGCCTAGATGTGACATGAGTTTTGCTTTCAAGTCTACCACCCCTGAAAATTTCATCCAAATAGGACAAAAAACAACAAAGTTATAGATATTTTATTGTTTCCCCATTATACCCAATGACAGGATCTCTGAGGCGGCTCCGCTCCAAACCACTTCGGGAAGTCCAATGAGGCTAGCACTTTGACCCGGATGTGCTGCTTTGGACTCTGAAGCATCCGAAGCTTCTCCAGATCTGAAGCTCTGTCTGAAGCCTTGCACAGCCCTAGTGGACAGCTTGGGTTGGTGGATTCACTGCAGTGCAGTTCTCCTTTTATCCTTAGCAGTGGGTGCTAGAACCAAGCTGGTCTGGAGGCATCTTTTGTTCCCAGCACTTTTTGATGAAAAAACAAAGCATAATTTTAAGTCGAAGTTTTTCAAAGACCTTTAATTCCCATAAACATCTGAACCTCTAAAAACTAAAAGCAAAAATGTTTTAGTTGTAAAAAACAAACAAACATTTTTTGAGATGGCTTAAAAATGGCTTGCTTTATGAACTTGTGAAGAAAAATTTTAAAAAGTTCAGAAATTTAATGCTTCCTGTAGAAACAACTCTTGAGAGAGAAAAAAGTATTTTTCAGCAGAATATCCCAAATGAAAAACTTGGACTAGCTCTGCTTCAGAACTCTTGAGACTGTGAATTTGGGTTAATCATGTATAATTGGTTTTTATTTTTCCTTTCAATCCCCAGATGGGTTTTATGGGACAAAAGGAATTTTCTGATAACCACTCTTACCACAGGCATAATAGGAGGGAGCAGGTTTTTGCACTTGATATATGTTAAGAGCTTTAGGAGTATACTGAGAGACTGTACATTGGATATCCTTCATTACACAATTTTAGTTTTCTGTTGGGTGCAGTTGAGGCAGGGAGCTGAAAAATATCCAGTTTCAGTCCTACAGTCCTCAGCCAGCAGCAAGTGTGACCTATGGAGTAATTTAGAGCAGCCTCAGATGCTCTAAATTTTGTTTTGACTATATAGTGGATTGAAGAATAAATCTGCAAATCAAGAGCAACAATCAATCACATATCTCCTGCCCCAATATATTCCTTGTAGCGAAGTGAAGTAGCTACCTTGGCACTATGCGATCCAGTAACCCCTTGTATTCTGAGAATCCCCAACAGTGTAAAACTGAGCGCGTCTACACATGCATTTACACCAGCTTAAATTTAAATTTCATTGAGCTCTGTGTTCCTTCAGCATAGTTACCTGGAGAGCGGGCAGTCCTTGTGGCTTCAGTAGAGGTCTGGACCCTGGGGTGACCTTCATCTTTCTCTGTAGTTTCTCTCCCTCTAAGTGGGGATAATGCTCCCCAATTTTATTGCTGTTTAATATCTGTGTTGCCCCTTCTGACTGGCAGATGAGAGGGAATAGGCTGGTGTCTACACATGTAGGTGTTAAAGCACATTAACACTGTATGTAAACTGACTTGGGACTAACACAGTGCTACTGTGCAGTAAGGCATCTACATATGCCTTACTGCACAGTAACTAACTGGATATAAATTTGATACCTGAATGATGCAGGTATCAAATTTATGCTCAACTTAGCATAAATTGTCATATTTACTGTGCAGTATGGGAGTGCATGTGTAGATGCACACCCATATTGCGCAGTAATTTAGGTTACTGTGTAGTAAATGCACACATGTAGATGTGCTCAGAGAGAGGGAAGAAATGGGTTAGTAACCTCAGTATCAAAGGTCTAATCATTAGGGCTGTGCAAAACAGCACCATTTCATTTCCATTGCACTGTTTCAAAGGGACAGTGTTTCATTTCGTTGTTTTGAAACACTGTTACATTTTGTTTCCTCAAAACTGTTTTGACGTTTAGCCCACAGGCTATAATGGGGAATCATGAAAATGCCTATAACTTTGTCATTTTTTGCCCCATTTGGATGAAAATTGTAGGAATGGTAGCCCTTTTGAGGGCATGAAGCTTCCCAAGTTTCAAGGAGATGGGTGCAGGAGTTTTTGTAAAACTGCACCTCAGACTGTTCAAAATAAAACTCATATCGCTTACTGGCAGCAGTAGCCTGCTGTTATCCCATAAGCAAATCTGGGGGTTGTGTCCCCTGGGAGGATTCTGGTACAGCCCTGTAGCCCTCCTGGGGGGCATGGGACCCAGATCTGTCTGTGGGATGACAGCAGGTTGCCGCTGCTAGCTGGGGCCAGCACCAGGTTCTTCCTGGCACTCAGCATGGGCTGCACTAGGTAGACTTGGGTGCTGGTGATGGCTGCAGGCGGCAGCAACAGCATGCTGTCACCTGCATGTTCCACAGCCAGTGTGCAGAGCTTTAAAAAAACCCAGAAAACAAAAAAACCCCCTGCATTCACTAGCTCTGGCAGCGGCAACTGGGGCCTGTGGGCACTCATGGCAGAGCCCCGCTGGGCAGTGGGAATCACCCCCCCACCTGGCACAAGTGCAGCAGCTGCCCCATGGTGTATATGCAGCACAGCTCGGCAGGGCACCATGTGCTGTTCTGGAGCTGGGGCAGCTCCATGTGTCAGCTGAAGCTCCCCATTCAATTTCCCAGCTCTCCGATCATTCCCACAGCTCTTACTGTGAGGGTGTAGCCCCTGGATCTGGGCATGGGGTTTCAGTAGACTGCTGCTGCCAGCTGGGGAAATAGCCCGGAGCTGCCACCATCATAAGCTGTGCCCCCCTGGGAAGAGCTGGGAGAAGCAATCGGAGAGCTGGGGGAAAGATTGGGGAGGCCAGGGAATTGAACCGGGAACTGGGGGAATGTTCAGAGACCTGAACAAATATTCCCCCAACCCCTGGTTGGATTCACCAGCTCTCTGATCATTCCCCCAGCTCTTCCTGGGGGGCGCAGGGACCCAGATCTGTGCACTGGGTTTCAGCAAGCTCCCGCTGCTGGCTGGGGCCTGTGGGAGCACTGCAGTCTTTCCAGCGCTCAGTGCAGGCTGCATCAAGCAACTGCTGCTGGCCCCAGCCTGAACTGACAGCCTGCTGAAACCCATACACAGATCAGGGGCCTGTACTTCCTGTGAAGAGCTGGGGAAATGATCACAGAGCTGGTGGAATTGAACTGGACCTGGGGAATCAAACTGGGAGCTAGATGTCAATATCAGAGCAGTCCTTCTCCGCCTCTTCCCGCTCCCTCTCCTTAGTTTCTGTTTAGCTGCAAGTAAACCTGGCTTTGAAACTCAAAATGTTTCAAAACTTTTGAAATGTTTTGAGTACCCCTGTTTCATTTCAAAGCTTTTCGTTTCATTTTGATTTTGGTGTTTCAAGCTTGAAATGTGTCAAAAGAGCTTTGAAACAAAACACCCATTGAAATTTCGCCCAGCCCTACTAATCATTCCTTCCCATCGAACCAGTCCTGGTAGGGATTGAAGGCAGAGACTCCTTTTATGAAGGTTTGTCTGTCTTTTTTGGCAAGGATGGAAAGTTTTCCTTCTTTAGCAACAGCAGTGACCCTTCTCCTAGAACAGCACTTCCGAAACATATCCTGAGCATGACCCTGTTTATGGCCCCATTTCCTCAGCATAGCTTCTCACTCCCAACCCACAGCCCTCCACCCCCATGACCCCCATCCGCTGATGTTGTGACCCCATTTGGGGTCATGGCCACAGTTTGGGAACTACTGTCCTACAACATGATAGTTTCAGAAGAACTCTGTGACTCTTAGACTATTTTGTGAAGGAACAGACCAGTTGTAAAGAATCCTCTCGCTTTTGAACCAGGTCTCTGGCTCTTTGCTTCTCTTCCCAACTTTGTATCTGTGGCCAATGGCAATGTCCAGAACTCCTCAAAGAAGAATTTCCTTAAGGGAGAGAGTTGAGGATGCATGTTCTCTGGTACAGTCTTTTCCATTCCCAGACTTGCTTATGTCTCCAGTGAGCCCTTCAGACATTATTACTTCTAGTCACGGGGCTTTGGAATCCCTGGACTCCTTTGAATCCTAGGTACCAGATTCCAGCCCTTCCTCCTTCCAAGGCAGATACACTGAGTGTCAATCATTCTATGTCATGTGTGGAACAACTGACAAAACTTTTTTGATGAGACTTTCTAAGCCAGTGTCAGGTAAATAGCACATTTACTCCAATACAAGATGACCCCGAATACAAGGTGACCCCCAATAATTAGATTCCTATATATGGATAATTTATAAATTTGTTATAATGGTCTAAGTGTAGAATCTAAGTGTTGGAGGGTTGTTGTGAGTCCTTCCTCCAACTGCTACATCAGTGCAGTACAAGCAGTGGATGGGGTGGGGGTCAGGCAGCCCTCTTGCCCTCTGTATCCCCTTTCCCCCCCTGCCGGCTTCCTGCCCTGCCTGCCATCTGTGCCCCCACCCCCAGCTAGGGTAGCCACTGATGCATCCCCCCAACCATGGGCGGCTGGTGCCTCTTGAGTCTGGGGGGCCCCCTGCAGAAGCCACCAGTGGCGAGCACCCACAGAAGATGGCATTGGCATTGGTGGCAGGGATGGCCCTGTAAGCAGGGGGCACATGCCTCCCTGTGTCCCACCTACCAGTCGCCTATGCCCACAATACAGGACATTTCCTTGGTGAGGGACAGGCCCCCTCAGCCAATTGGTAGTGAGGGGTGGGGCCACTGCTTCCTCAGCCAATCAGCAGCAAGAGGCTGGGCCACCACAAAAGCCCACCTCCCATCCTCCCTCCCTCCTTCCCTGGCTGTAAACCCTGCTCCTTTTGTCTGTTCAGAGCTGACCCGAGTAGGGTGCAGGGCCCAGGGCAAATCAGCCCATATTCACCCCTGCTTCGATACCATGTGTCCTGGACCCAAAGAAGCTGCTGCTGCTATTGGCAGTGGCGGGGGGAGGTGGGTAGTGAGCAGCTGGACATGAAGCCGGTGGTGATGGTGTAGAGTCACCATGGCTGCTCCACCCAGCTCTGCGAGGCCCCGCGAAGTGCAGAGTCTGGGGAGGTCACCCTGATTTGTGCTCCCCTAGGGATGGCCCTGTGCCTGTGCACTGCTTTACTGCTAGGCACAGCCAATACAATCATGAGGACAAATAAATGGCATGCATTTCCACCAATGAACTGAAAAACAGGACTGTTTGCAATCCATTCCTCATTTAGAAATGGGCAGAGGACAAAAGGTTTAAAAACAGCTTGGTCCGTGGTAAAAGAGGACCAATGGCCACCCTACCCCCAGCTCTCCACAACTTCTATCCCTTTCCCCCACTCTCTAGTCTCTACCACTCCCTGCTCCCCCAGTGCAGTTTCTGCCTCTTTCCCTTTCCATTACTGTCAGGTGCTCTTTGGGGTGCTCCATCCTGGAGCACAGTAGGTGGAAGCTCAGCCCATGCCTGGCCATCCAGCAGTGTTGATGCTTTTTACTGGCTGGGGGCAAGGGAAGGAGTTTCCATGGGGTCTGAGCCCAGAAGAGACCCCAGCCCAAGCTGGAGCTGCACCTGACAGTAAAGGGGAGGTACAGAAACGGCAGCAGGGAAGAAGAGGGGAAGCTGCTGTGGGTCTGACTCTGGCCCCAACCCAGGCTCAGGGCCAGAGTCAGAGCTGCAGCTCCCCTATTCTCTTTGTATATGAATAAAAGCTGAGGGGCTTTTTTCCCCATGCTGCTGGTGGTAGAGGGAACCTCATCTTACATTTGAGTAAATAGAGTATAAAGGAGTATAAATTGAGTAAATAGAGTATAAACAGAGTATAAAGCTCTTGTGGGCAAGAGCTTATGGGTTATGATTATACAAAAGGTTATGATTAGCCCTATGAACAATGTGAAAACTTCCCTCATCCCCTGCTGTTCTGAAGCATAGATGTTGATTAAAAATTTTCCCCAGGAAGACAGCTGAATTTCACCAAATCCTGTCCTAGGCAGTGTGCTGTGTAGGGAAATAGAAATAGTGGGAGATGCATCATAGGTGATGCATGGGGGGGCCATATGCCACCCTCCTAGATTTCTGTGCTGACGGTATGACATGGGGCTGCAGCCCAGCCAGAACCAGTGCCTGGCAGCAGTAGGGGGGGCGGCAGTGCCGCGGAGTTGTGACCCTGCAATGTCAACACTTAGGCTTCATCTATGAGATGCATGATTTGATCTAGCTATACTGTTCTCCAGGGTAGGCTTCCATGGGGCAGGTCAGGGTGCTACTGTACTGAAAAGGGACAGTATTGATACAGTGATTTATAGGTTATACTCCAAACTAATTGGGGACCAGCAAAAGAAAAAATAGGTTCCTACCAATATCTTTCTCCATCACAGCAGAAACCAATGATTGGGAACCCCATACTTCAGTCACATCCAGTGACTTCACTTCAGTTCTCTGGAGTCAGAGCATGATAGCTCTATTATAATTCTTTTTTTCAGTTTGGGCTTTGTGATGAGCAGACATCATAGCCTTCAACCTGGGTCTCAGCTAATGAAGAGCATGATGGTTTCTTGCCCAAATTTAGCAAATTGTGAGTGCCCTATTCACATTAAAACTTAAACTAATTCAGGCTGACTTGGCATAAATACAGGCCTACTTGGTACTGGCTGTTTTTTTCTGAAAAACAGCCTACTGTGGCTAACCCCATCTAAGTTTCACTAGTAGGAACAACAGTGTAGACAAAGCAATGGCTGCTCTGAGTATTTTAACCACTGTACTGTTCAGAGGACCAAGGGTGTTTTGGTGTGATATCTTTTTATCTTGGGGTAGGAACTGGGGGGCAAATCTGTAGCTGGTATAAATCATCATAGCTTCATTCCAGCTATGCTGAATTGCAGCAGCTGAGTGCTTGAGCTCAGATCTACAGAGATATTTGGGTGCCATATAGGTTTGATCCTGGAATTAATCAGTGGGAGTTAGCGCCTAAATCAAATTTACACTTCTAAATACTTTTGTGGGTCTAAGTCCCAATCCACATCTCTCTCTTTCTCTGACTTGTATAGTAGCATGAACATTGTCAGTGCTTTACCAATAAATAATAATCATGTAGTCTCAAACCTTACTGAGAGGCACTTTTCAGAAAACAATACTTAGTGTAGTGTAGATAGGGTCTTAGGGAGAGATATCTGTATTGCTAGAAGCAATTTTTCCACTGCTCTGTTATTGCAGAACGTGTCTTGCCAAGGCCTTGAAGTGGATGCTAATGTATCACTGAGCTGATATTTTCTTACTATTCATCCATTATGTAAATGAGATGCAAAAATAATATGCAAGTTTTTCAGCCTTTGGAACACTGAGCATATGGTCCTCTGAGTGTCAGGAATGAAAGGGAAATGGAATGAAAGAAAGATTTCTTTTTCACTGAGTCTGTGTATTTATATCACACTTTCTTAGAGTTATTTTGCACTCTGAGTTATTCACCAGCTAAACCAACCTATTGAATGATAGGATTTTTAAGCAGAAAAGGGATACAGGGTTGCAGTGTCCTTGAATGACTTGGCAGGATTTTCAGGGGTAGATGGTGGCGTTAGGGCAGCTTATGTGAAGAGGGGAGACCCACCTTCTCAATATCCTCATGGTCCCACCTGCTTTCTCATTGTATATACAGGTATATTATGTATATGCTGCAAATGTTCATGCTTTTTCAATCCCCCTTTTTTCGGAGCTGGGGGGCAGATGCAGATGAGTGTGGGGGGTGGGGTGGGGAGTAAAGCCTTTACACAGGCAGTAAACACATTTCTATACAAAAGAGGCTCTAGCTGGACGTCTGCCTCTTAGGTGGTTGGTCCAGGCTTCAATCATTGATTGGGGGTGTTTAACCCTTTAGAAAGTTGTAGGCAGACTGGAATTTCCCCAGGTTCGTGCTAAGACATCAATTGATTCCAAGAGCTTTTATCAGCCCTGTCTTGTCATTTAAAGAAACAGGTAATGCAAGAACGCTGAAATGATGCCAACAGCATGCTTGGTGAGAGTGCCCCAATCCTACTGGTTCAATAGCTAGCCAGTCCCTCAGCCTTGCTCCTTTAACCATAAGCTGAAGGTGTAACGAGCAATTCTTGTATGCAGCATGAGGCAGCCCCTCACCAGTGTTCCAGTTCAGGAGCTTGGGCTCAGGAACTGCAGTGGCCCTGCAGTAGTAGTTAGCCCCATGATCCCTTTTGCAGTATTATCCTTACCTTCAAGATGGGTGGGAATGGAAAGCCCCTAGCACTTTCCCACCTGTCCAAGTTTAGAAGAGAATCCTAATGCAGATGCTTTCCAAGGCCTGGGAGAAGAAAGTGATGGAAGAGTAGATGTGAAATAAGGCGGCAGAATTGGGGCTGAGGACAGAACTGGAGAGTCTGGGAAGAGCCTGGGCATGGGGACGGGCAGATGTGGGGGGTGAGGGCTTCTGGCACAGGAACTAATGCATTTAGACAGCAATGGCTGTCATGCATACACAGAGGATGGATGGAAAATGACAAGACAAAACTCGTCTAAGAACTCTCGTTAACAATTCTTTAAAGAACTCTCATGATTTTGGGGGTCAGTCTCATAATATTTTTGGGTCTGATTCCCCATTTTTTTTTAAATCTCTGGAGTTGCTCAGTATGGAGCCTGAGTGTAAGGGCAGTCTTGCCTAATGGTTAAGTCATGGAGGGGAAGCAAGGCCTGGGGCTGTGTCAAAAGGCAGGAGCCATATACCAAAGCCAGAGGGAAATTCAGAATCAGAGTCCATGTGGCAAGCCCATGCTTGCAGCCCTGTGGCTGGTGTGCCCTGCCCACTTGGGCATCACCCCACGGCCTGCTTGTCTGCCATGACTGATGTTATTTGAGATTAGTTGGAGGTGCTGCTCAGTGTTTCCCTTTGGCTCCTGGTGGCTCAGCCAGTAGGTCTTCTGTGAGGCTCCACCACCCCTATACCTCACCCCTTTCCATTCAGGTGGTCTACTCTGGTCTTGGTGATGCCTACAACAGACTAAACATACACATGTGGTGTGGGCAATCAGGGTATCAATGCTACCTGCACCCAACACTTTACTTCAGTGTGGATTTTGTGTCTATAACTGCTCAAACGTGGTGGCAGTGGCTACAGGGGTGCCAGATGGGTTTTCTCCTCTGGCAGTCTATACACTTCCTCTCAGGCTGGCTTCCTCACATCCCAGCTGCCCTTGTGGTACCTTGTAGCATCATGGTGCATCAGCAGAGGCTCGGTTGGGTCTGTGCCATTGGGTTTGCCCATCATGGCTTCTACTCTAATACCTGATCTTTCTCCTACTGGTGCTTGGTCACGTGAGGTATCTCCTCTTCTGGCAAGGCCTCTTGCCCCTGGGAGGATTCCCTGCTATGGTGCCACAGGTAAGTGTATGGCTTGTCTCCGTGGGAGGGTCCCTGTAGCCTGGCCTGGCAACCTGCCCTCGTGGGGGTGTGCTGGTCCCGCTCCAGCTGTGGGGAGGGTTTCAGGTTGTACTTGCAGTGTGCCCTCTTTCTCCCTCCCCCATGCTGCCAGTGTGGAATTCCTTTTATCCTTGGAATCCTCTGGGGCTGGACCACTCCGTGGGCCCTCTTCTGCTCGCATGGTGCCACCCAATTCCCCAGCAAACCGGCGATGTGGACTCCGGCACTGCGGTGAGAGCGCCATAGGCCTCTTATAGACCACAACACAGTCCAGGGTCAGGATCAGGAGGTCAGATGCCAAGTACCAGGCCAAGGGGCAATCCATGGGGCAAAGTCCAAAAGTAAAGCCAAACTAGGGTCAGGAGCCAGGAAACAGAACCTCAGAGAAATCCAAAGCTGAAATGCAGAGATAAGCCAAAAACCAGGGCCAGGAACCAGGAGGTTTGTCACAGCAAAATGGTTGACTGGCCTGAGCCCCAGGTAGTATTAAATAGATAGGTGGTGCTTCCAGTGGCCAGTCAGGATGCTCACTGCTCAGTGTCTCTGACAGCACTGGGCCCACGATGGTCAGCATCCCTGACACTGGAGTTGGCAAAGACTTTTAGATATGCTAATCAGATAACATCATAAATGTATGGTCCAGGGCACACATGCCTATGATTCCCCATAGGCTGAGTGCTGATCAATTAATTCATGTTAAAAGATCCAGTGTAAACATACCCCTCAGCAAGGAACAGGCCTTTTGCAATCCAGACGCTCCATGCTACAAATCTGTAATACTTGTATCCACCAGTCTAGCTTCCAAGGATACTAATGGGCTCTGGCTATTTTTTCATGGGCCTTCTGGCTAGCTTGTGCCATCTAGCCTGGAACCATGATATGCAACTCTGGAGCTCTCAGACCTTCTCGCTCTCAAGATGCTCCAGCCCTCATTGAAATCAGTGTTGATTTTGCTATTGACTTCAGCTGGAGAAAGATAGTGTCCTTAAAAGTGGATTGCATAGAGCAGCAGAGAATGCTGCATTAGCAAACAGGGAATGGACTCCCTGAGATCTTCCTTATCTTCAATTTTCTATGGTTCTGTAATTGTCTCTGCCATTTAACTGGTGCTCTCCTGCCAGGATATATGCCCAGTTTCCTTTTCACACAGTGAGCTCTGTGTCCAATCAAGTTTAAAGCGTCACCAGAACAGCCACATTATCCTTATGACATTGAAATATTACAGCACTAACCAGTTCCTTAGGATTTGTACAAATACAAATCATGATCAGCACTTGGAAGGCTTTTATGTCTCTCAAATGATTCTGTAATGTTTTTCAAAGCATCAGATGCAAATCCTGTCACTCCTGATTTTACTGTTCAGCTGTGACACCTTGCAGCTTTTACTTAGCTATGAGATTAATGCAAAGCTCCCTGAGAAGATGGTCTTTCAGTTCGCAGCCTAGAAAAATTAAGACGGAAGTGGAAGGGACTTCTATGGAAATATTTATTAAGTTAAAAGAAGATGTATTTGACGGATGCCTAATTTTCTTACCCGCCCACCTATAATTATTCCACAGTGCATGCATAATCTTCAGCCAATTTTTCTCTTCTTGAGCTGCAGTGTTGCGTGTTGAAAACTTGCTGTCACAGTTAATAAGGGATATGGACATGTAATATGAGGGCTGCAGAAAGGCTTTCACTTTTTTGTGCCTCCTGTGAAAATACTAGTTGGTGTGATGGCTAAGTGCACATTATAAATGCAGAATTTGATTAATGAAACACTAAGGTTGCACTTGAGAAGAGCAAAAGGGAAAAGTCCAGTCTTTAATAGCAATGCCAACTCAGTCCTACTGTACATTCAGGATATCATATTTTCTATCCCTGCTATAGTGTACGAATGAATAGACTGCTATTTCAGTATTTCTATCTCTGATTCCCGGCAGAGAAAAAGGCACAGGTAGGGGGAAGGGTTAGAAATGAATCTAATGAAATTAAAACGAGCACAGAGTCAAAAGTGAACACCCATACACTTCAGAGTTTCCTGTATCCAAGTCTGGATCTGAATTTGGCTGTGGCCCAAGAAGAACTGAATGCCAATGTTCCTTAAAGTTGTTCTAGAAATCCTGTTATCACAAATAAAAAGTAGTAAGTAAGATATAGACCTGGATTTTGTTGTTTGGACCCACCTTCCATAAGAAACAAGAAACAGTAAGAAAAGTGGTTCAGACATCAGTAAAAGAATGTGTTTTGATTCACTTTGATTTTTTCCAGGTGAAGATTCAAGTCTGTTTTTATTTTTTCTAGACCTGTTTTCCTCCACTGATACCTTGCTCCTGGCTTTTGTTGAAACTATTGGTTAAACTCCTTCAAAAGTTAAGGTTCAAGACCCCAGGGAGGAGGATGGTGTTTGCAAAGATTTTTCACCAGTGTGACTCCATGGAAAAGTGAAAGGAATATTTACTTATTACCTAGCATTTGGACTTGAAGTCCATGCTTGTTAAGATATTGAAGTAAAAGGGTCTCAGAGCCCCTCTGTATGAGTATAAAATAGTCCTAAGTATTGCCTATTGTCTTCTGGAGCATATATAATTTACCATTATGATATGGTTTTTAAAGTAATCTTAACTTCTGCTCTTTTTTGTCTTTGTGCTATTAATTCATTGCTAGTGCAAATGAAGGCATGCACAATAAGTACCTACTCGTCTAATTTGGGGGCAAAACCAGGCATGTAGGCATTTCCATTCTCCCATTTGCTCCCACAACATTGCCCCTTCATTTGTTTTGTGGGTGAATATTTTTGATGCAAAGAAACAAGCTTGGTTAAAAAAAAGTCTTTAAAGAAGAATTCCATGTCATGGTAATTTTCATAGCTTATGGTGGTAAAAATTCACCAGAGAGACACCTGCAGAGATGGAACTTTTATTCATGACAAATGAAATGAGATTCTTTAAAGCAAATCTTTTGGTCTCATCAAAAACTAATTTCATCGTGTGCTGATAAAGCAAGTGGAAGAGATTGGAAAATCAGAGCAGGTGTCTGACATAGTAAACGGAGAGCAGTACTGAGAGAAGGTAGCATTAAAGTACTTTTATGCCGAGGCATTTTTCCTCTGGTAAAAACCTTTGAGGAGGTTTAGCATTCAGGGTGCTGAGAGATTTTTTTTTCTCACTTTGTTTACCTTGAGGGAGGGTTTATCTTATCAAGTATCATTGTTGCTGTTATTGGCTTTGAAGTATTTTCCAATTAGATACACTTAGAAAAATGAAACTTTTGGGAATTTTTTGTGACATCTTTTTAGTTCTTCCTGTCATAGCATAAAGGGTCATGGCCCAAACTCTGTCCTCATTTATACCGGTGGAGTTAGTGGAATTTCTCTGCGTTATATTGAAAGCAAAATTAGGCTTGCTGTCTCTGTTCAAAAAGGTGGCTGCATTTCTAGTGTAAGCATCAGATAAGGCTGGAAACCTTGAGCTACAGCTTTGAATCCAGATAACTCAATTCAACTAAATAATAAGTACTTTTTAAAGGCCAAGTTCTCCTGTCCAGTACAACCCCAGAGGACCCTCTAATGCCAATGTTGACTTACAGAATTTCACTTCTCCTTGTTTAACAGAAAGCTTTAAAGAAGATCACCAGTATTTTCATTAAGTTCCCTTTGATGCTTAAATCAGAACTAAGAGAAGAAAATAGCCACTAGGACCCCTCAGGAAAAAAAAAGTAGCTTGATAGATGAAAATTAGACTAAATGAAATTTAAACATCTAACAACATTAAAGAGGAAAGGAGAAAAAATGTCCTCATTCTATAGAATACAGCAGAGAATGAAAGCATATATAATTGCCCCTATTAACTAACAATAATGACACTAGCTTTTATTTATTATATTTTTATTATTCCCTCTAGCAAAGAAGAGTTTCCTCATAAAGGAGGTGCTAGGGAGTACAGACAACCATTTTGTGTGTGTTGAACATGCAAAGCTTTTCCTTATTCTTAAGATTCCCTTTTGGCAATAAGGCAATAAGTCACAGAGGAATATGGAGGAGGGATGTCGGTTGTGATTTACTAGGTCAGCTGTGCAAAACTTGGCTGCTGGAGCAAATGTAGAGCAGGGCAAATAATCGATAGTAATTCATGTCACAAAAGTTCTCACTGATCATTTGTATTGCAAAAATTTCTAGAGACCCCAGTCAGGAGCAGGCTCCATTTTATCTAGCACTGTACAAAGATAGGAGGAGGTCAGTCTTGGGCATAAAGAGCAAACATTTCAGTTTCCCCTCTCTATTCACAAAATGTCTCTAAACAGTTTGGGATTGTTTGACTTCATGAAATACCTTTTGTGGCTAATTCTTGAGTGTAGCTCATTCCCTAACACCATGTAGGAATACAGTAAATTCAAGCAGCATCACTAGTTTTGACAGAGGACAGATTGCTGGTGGAATGGTATGTTTTTGTTTTGGGATGTTTAGAATCTGTTTTCCAGGAAGACTAATTAGCAGAAATCCCTAATGGGTTAAGGAAGGGAAAACAGTCACTGTCAGGAGGACCAAGTATTGATATGGACACAGCATTGATTAGAAAATGAGTTTATACCAGAGGTGTCAAACTCATCTGGTCCTGTTTGCTGGATGAGTGTTACTAGGCTGGTCTGAGGGTTAGACTGGGCCAACAGCCGGTGCAGCAGCCATGGCGCTGGGTCCAGCCCAAGTGCCACACAGAGCATGAGGCACCGGTTCCTGGGGTTGGTGCAGGGCGTGCACTGCCCACAGTGTGTGGGCTGGACCCGGTCTTGCAGGCAGCACAGGGGTTCTGTCTGGAGTGCTGTATGTGTGGGCAGCAGTTGCCCCATCCCAGCTGTGCGCTGTATCCATCAACCCATGGGCTGGATCATAGGACTCCATGGGTCAGAGCTGACACATGGGCTATATGTTTGATGCCTCTGGTATAAACCAAACAAGGCTTCTCCATTGTTTTTACACGGAGAGAGTCACAGAAGAGGAATGCCTTCCTCAGAACCTCTGCAGGATTTGTGGGGCTGTGTTTTTGATGCAGCACCTCCTACTGTCCTCTAGTCCAGCAATGGTAGAGATGGATACCTGCATTTCGTTTGTCTTCTATGCTTCCTGCTGCCTGTGCCTTGTAACCCTTCTGATACCTGGCTGGTTGTGGGCCACAGGGTATCATGTTGTGCCGAACAGCTGTGCTCAAATGCCTTCTGCCCCACCACAGCGTGGCTCTAATTCTTTTCCTACAACAGAGCATTCGAGGTGATTCTGCCACTAACCAGACGAAGCAGAAACAGGCCATAATAACTTCATGCTTCATTTATGAGCAGCAATGAGGGGCCTTTGCTAGGACTTCTAAGGAGGTTTAGCATGGTCTTTGGAATGGATTTGATTAGATGCAAAAGTGCTTTCCTTGCTCAGGCAGGAAGGGAGAGGGGGTTCATGTTACAATGAGACTTTCTGGGTTATGCTCTGAACAATCAAATCCTGTTCCCCTGTTTCTTTTCTTTTCCAGTTTTATACTGTACAGGCAGACTGGGTCCTTTGCAGCAATACTTGTATGCCATCATTGACCAGGTTTATTAAAACGCCCATGAGATCATAAATTAAATCTGTTGACACTGGGAAGGCGGCAGGGGGGTGTCTGGAAAGTGTCTCAGGAAGAATGATTGCAGCTCCAAATCCCCATATCAGGTATTAGGAAGCATTAAGTACATTCAGCCAATCACATGGATGTACTCACTGAGCACTTCTAAGCCCAGCACAGTAGATGTATGTGTCTGCGTCAACACTGGGGAATTCATGAATCATCAGGGGTTGATCCACTCATCCTTGGGCAAAAGAGCCCCTAAGTGAAAATAAGTGGGGTTCTGGCACCATGGGACTATATCTGGAGAGGCCTGTAGCTCTTACGAATTATTTATTGCCTAGAGAGCTTGCCCTAGAATTTCATAGGTCTATGATATGTAAAAGCAGATTATGACGATATTATATGACCTTCATCTTCCATATGACCATCATGAATCTTATCACCTTCCACCTAGATGAAAAGCACAATATTTTGTCTTGCCTTCTGTGTTAGAAGCATATAATGGCATTTAAAAGAAACCCAATAAAAAACAAAATATTAAAGCTATCATCTCACAGTTCTCCTCCCGGAATGAATCATATGTGAAAGATGATGGTCATGCTGCTTACTGTAACTCAACTCCAGTGATGAAGTTGGCATAAGAACTGGTATAGGATACAAGAGAACAGAACATCATTTCCATCAGTGGACAAACTCTGCTGCCAGTTGCGGTGTTATAACAAAGTAGAACTACTCTGGCATGGATCAGGACTGTAAGAAGCTAAAAGTGTACATGAATATAGGGAAATGGCATCTTACCATACTAGTTCACTCTGGGATATATTGAGAGAGTACCAAGAGTAAAGGATATGGTGCTGAAAGAACAGGCTGCTTCTTAATGATCTTTCTGCTGTAGCTCTCCAGCTTTGGACAGTTGGGAAGGGGGTTGCTGCCTGAGAATACATCTTAAAGCTTTCACTGTTCATGTCCCTCAACATTTGGTATACAGAATTGTTCCAGAGTCTAGGACACTGTTTTTCTTCTCATTTCAAAGTTTTCAGAAGGCAACTGAATCCTGATTTTCTGGATAGGTGGTGGTCATGTCCTCTTCTTGATGGAAAGTTCCCTCCAGAAAATTTTACTTTAGCAAGAGGCAGGAAAAACTTCTTGGATAATAGTAAATGATTAAAACTGCTGAAGTACAAACTGCTGAAGGTGGGAAAGAAGTGCATGATTCATAAGATATGAACACCTGTGCTTTAAAGGATATATAAAGGCTGTCAAAATCAGTGAGAGAGAAGACATGTTTAGGGCAGTCTGGAAGTTAGGGGTAATGGAGTGAAACAGCAAAAGGAAAATTTAGGCCAAATAAGTAGAAAATCTTCCTGTTATTGAACTGCAAGATACTTTGGCAAGGCATGAGGTAGAAGACTCCCTAACTTGAATAATTTAAGACTGAACTAATGAATAAACTCTAGGGAATGATGCTCCATTAGTGTGTAGGAGATTAAGATTTTCCCATCTCTAATGTCAGTTAGACACAAGAGAGTAACCAAATTCTCAATTTCTGCCAAAACTTTAATTGTGCTTTTGAGTCTCACACCCACACAACATTTTACGATTCTACTCTGAGGTATGTCCTGCTAGCTATTTTTAATTTTTTTGAGAGTGTTTTTAACTTTTATGGACAGCTCTAAAATGTTTATATGCCTTTATTTTTACTTATATGTTTAAAATGTGTTTAAAAGTTGTTCTGAGGACCTGAGTCATCAGAAGTGAGGAGTTTTTCATCTACATTGAAAAGCCTTCTCTCAAGTGATGATCTGAAGTATGATGACTTGATCATATTCTCTGAGCTATATTATAGTTGGGAGGGAGATGGAGTTATTGAAGTCTGCAGATCTTTTTTTTAATTTGGGCTGAGTGTCAAGGAAGTCTGGGTTGACTTGCTCCATCAAGTACCTCTTCTGGGTTCAATCAGAAATCAGGCAAAAAGTGCTGGTTTCAGTCAAGTTTGAAAGAATCATTGCATTCTGTGATGTCAGAATTTAGATGGGGACATAGGAAGAGCCCCAGGGGGTGAGGCTCAGCTGCAGGGAGTGCATATAACATAGGTATTCAGGTGATGGGCATGATATGAAAACCTGAAGATAAAAGAAAAAGTGAATGACAGGATGTATTGATATTTTGTGGCCTTAAAAAGACTCCTCTTTACATTCATTGGGCACATACAGATGTTCAAAAAGCTGGAGAAAAAATTGATTTAAGTTACATGGTTTATTCTGAGCGATCTAGTTTAGATAGGAAGTGAACAGTATACACATTCACCCTTGCTGGGGTGGGAGTGGGGTGCAGGCAGCCTGAGCCAGCAGAGGCCTGCAGGCAAGGGCTGCTCCTGCATGCCTTTTAGTATGCCCTGTGGGCTCCCCAGGCTGCTGAGACTGCCATCTACTTGGGCCACCCCGATTTGCTTGCTGGGTACAGCCAACAACACCCCTAACCTCTCTTCACTTCACTGCAGACCCTCCTCCTGTTCTGCCCAGGGTCTTCCATAAGAGCCCTAGACTAATTGCCCTCCCTTGTTAATTTTAGGGGTCTCTATGTCTTGGTCTGGCCACACTCTGTCATGGTGCCCCACTGCCTGTGCTTGACCCTGCATGCTCGGCATGTCTTGCTTGTTGGCCTGTGCAGTTCTTGCCAGAGGCTGTGGGACATTACATGCAGCCATCTGGGTATGACCTAGAAGGTGGTTGCAATGGGATGTGGCTTCCTGCCCATGACCAGGAAGCCACAGGTGGCAGCTGTCCTGCCAGCTGTCCTACATGGGGTCATTTACTGCATCCTGCTCCCTCCAAGCATCCTAGACTGGGCAACCAACTTCCACATGGCCAACAAGGACCAGGCCCCCCAGGATGCCATAGATGCTATTTTGAGCCCTGGTTCTGGGCCCATGCCACCAGCAACGACTGGTGGGAGCTGATTATCCTGGACACCCAGGACACTCAACAGTTGGTCCAAACCTTTCTCATACACTGGGCCACCTTCACAGACATTGTTGCTCAGGTAGCCCCCTAACATTCCATGCCTGAAATAGGTATGCTCCTGGTTCTAGGCTGGGGAACTCCCTTCTCATCAGCACAGAGGCAGAAAAGGATCTTGGAGTCATCATTGACTCCAAGATGAACATAGGCCGGCAGTGTGGGGATGCAGTCAGGAAGGCCAACCGTACCTTGTCATGCATCCACAGATGCATCT
>NW_017728943.1:68892229-68931143 GCF_001723895.1 Crocodylus porosus | reverse complement strand
AGATGAACACCTTGCTGGGGTCATTTGACCCCAGTAATCTTTCCTGCCATGGCAGGGGGTCGGACTAGATGATCTACTCAGGTCCCTTCCAACCCTAGAAACTATGAAACTATGAGAAGATATTGAGGGAGCTGAGGTCCAGCTCCAGGTGCACCATTGCCACTACATCCTCTGATATTCTGGGAGCCAGCACCACTGAGTCGGGTCACCCCCAACAGCAGACCTTGTACCCTGTGACACCTAATAGAAGGTCCCCAGGGACCTGGTCGTCCTGTTGCCTCAGGGCCCTCCTGTACTTCCTCCTCTAGGGGAGGGGCACTGGACTCCTCCTCCCTCCCCCCAGTGGTTCTGTACATGTGTGAGATTGTGATGGCTGTATTGGTAGTGAGAAAGTGGGAGAGCTTCTCATAGAAGGGCATGGTGTGCCTCCTGCTCCTAGACTTCTTATTGGCAGCATGTCTGCACTTGCATGGGACCTTCATCCATTTCATGATGCCCTGGCACTTCACCCAGTCCCTGTGTTGGTCCTGTGCTTGCATCTGTTGGGCAATGCACTGGAATACCTCCCTGGTGCAGTGCCCTTTGAGGAACTGGTCCTGGGTCACCTGCTCACCCCAGAGGGAGCTGAGATCCCTCAGCAGCTATGGCCCCAGTTGCATCTGCAGGGGTGGGTACTGGAGCAAGATGGAACAGGTTTTTCCATGGTACATGGAGGTACCTGTGGGATCTCAGTATCTATGGGTAGATGATGGTCTGGCTGCAAGGAGGTGAATGGATGGATGGATGGCTAGGTGGACAGTGGATAAATGTAGATGTGGGTCTCAGGGTGTGACTCTCCCTTTTATTCCAGCTCAGTGTGGCCTCTGCTTCACAGTGACCAGGGCTCTACTTACCAGCCCACCCTCATGACCTCAGACTTATCAGGGACTTCAAGTAGATATTCCTGTGATGCTGGCAACACCTCACACATTGGCTTGGAAATTTCCAGTGACCTCAACCTGCAACAGTGAGATGGCTGACCATTCCCCATCTGCTTCCAAAGTTTCCAAGGGCATCTGCTTGCCTGTCCTGGCTCAGATGCTCAAAGCTCCTGGCTCCTCCAGGCGTTAGTACTCTGGGACCTTGTAGCTGCAAGCCGAAAAACCCTTGCAGCATCCCAAGTGCACATAGCCCTGGTACCTCCTGGCAGTGGCCGAGCCGCAGAGGTTACAGGGTCACTTCCATGTTCGACCAGTCCTGAGATTCTGCCCATCTACCTCAACCTGCCAGAGGCAGATGGCCTGCACTGGCTCCCACTTGGGGGATGGGGAGGGTGTGTATGCTGGGTTCTGGGTTGCAGGGTGCCTCGGTCTGGCCTCTGAAATGGGGGTTCCATGGGGCTGTGCCCAAGTGTGGAGGCCTGGGACTCCCAGCTGGGGATGTGGTCCATGGGGTGCATGGTCCAGGGTCCATGGGGCTGTCCTTGAGTGTGTTGGTTCTCTTGGGCTCCGCACTGGAGTCTGCGTATAGGTTGTGGGATGCTTTGTGATTGGGCTGTTGGGGGAGTGGGAGCATGGCCTTGGGACTTGGGTGTCCAGCCCCAGGGCCTATGAATCATGTATGGGGACACAACAACATAGCTTCCCTTTGTACTCGGCCTTGGTGAAACCGCAGCTGGAGTACTGTGTCCAGTTTTGGGCTCCACAATTCAAAAAGGATGTGGACAAGCTTGAGAGAGTCCAGAGGAGAGCCACGCGCATGATCAGAGGTCAGGAAAACAGATCTTACGATGACAGGCTGAGAGCCATGGGACTCTTTAGCCTGGAAAAGCGCAGGCTCAGGGGTGATCTGATGGCCACCTATAAGTTTATCAGGGGTGACCACCAGGATCTGGGGGAAAGTTTGTTCACCAGAGCGCCCCAAGGGATGACAAGGTCGAACGGTCACAAACTCCTGCAAGACCGTTTCAGGCTGGACATAAGGAAGAATTTCTTTACTGTCCGAGCCCCCAAGGTCTGGAACAGTCTGCCAGCGGAGGTGGTTCAAGCACCTACATTGAACACCTTCAAGAGTAAATTGGATGCTTATCTTGCTGGGATCCTATGACCCCAGCTGACTTCCTGCCCTTTGGGCAGGGGGCTGGACTCGATGATCTCCCGAGGTCCCTTCCAGCCCTGATGTCTATGAAATCTATGAAATCTATGAAATCTTCCTGCCTGAGGCTGGCAGCTGGCTGGATGTGGGGCTGGGGGGCTATGCTTGCTCATTGCTGGGGAATCCTGGGGATGGGGCCTGATGCGTGCTTAGCTAGAGCAGCTGAGGCAGGTCAAGTGCTAGCACACTTCCTTACAAAGGAGGGGTGAGAAGATCCTAAAAGCAGGCAGGGATGCCGGAGAACAGCAATCTAATTTGAATCAATAGGAGAACAGTACAGAACTTTGATAAATTGATCTACATAGAATCAGTCCTGATTTAGTGTAGCTCAGATGCAATCTATTCTAGGTTGTGTGTGCCATTTTTAGACCTGTCTATGTGTGTCATACTTCTGTATGGTTATGGGTTTAGATAGATCTACATCCAGTTTGACTGTTCTAAGCATAATATCTCTATGCACCCATTATCTGGCTGCCTTTTTGCCTCTGCTGTGAAGGGGCACTCTATAAATTTTGGATTCAGAATAGATTCTACTTTCTGTAAGGTTTCTGCAAGGGTTCAGAGCATTGTAGAGATAGGAAAATAAAATGAGTGGTGTTAGGCTGATGCTCACTTCCTTTTTTATGACTGTTTTTTATGCCACACAAAACATCTACCATTTAAATTTTTTACTTCAGTGGGATGCTCCAGAGACCAGACTAACAGGCTTCAGCATACAAGTACATGAGACCCACAAAATTAATGATCCCTGATGAAATGTGCCTCAGTTTCTCTAAACAGAATGTGGCTATTCCTTAACTTTAAATGGGATTAAGAGGTTAAGTTCATGAATACTGATTTTTCTGGTGGTGAGTGCCACTGAAAAAAATCACGTTTGAAACAAGCTTCTCATGTATACATCTTGTCTGATGCCTTTCTGTGGCCTTACAATATTCAATCCATCTTCCATGAGAGTAACTTTTCCTGGCAAAAGGCAATATTTCCCCTTTATATGTAAGCAGTATTAACTTGACTGTAATTGTATTTCACATCTGGACTCTGAGTGAGAGCACCAGAACTTCTATTATGTCACTATAGCTTGCGGAGAGCTGCTGTTATAAACTTAAGCCATCCGGCCTTTGCCACAGCCTGGGGCTGGAAGTGGTTGGATGATTTTTCCTGGCAGTTATATTTCAGTGGAGATTTATTATTTATGAATTCCTAGTTGTCACCATATTTGAAAGCATGTGAAATTGCTTGGTGTGCAGAAAATAAGTCTGAGAGAGGTCAGCCAAGATAACAAAGTGTGTGAAAATCATGGCAAACCTCTACTTTGTACCATAAATCAAACACTGTGTTTCCCTGGTTTTCATTCTGATGCCTGATTCTGCTGGGTTTGTCATATGATGCTCTCTTAATCAGATAGGAATTTGAGGCCATCCTATTACGTTCAGTGTTATAAGAACCACATGTGGTGCATTCTTATTATTATTACTATTATTATTATTTGGGGAAACAATGTCTCTTAAGAAACAGTCTTCGAAGTTTTAGAGTAATAGAGACTATTTGGATATTGCTTCACATGGACAAGACTTCTTGGAATGAGGTGGAAATCAGTGGGGGTCACAACTTCATTCCAATGAACAAAGAGGCAAGGTTTTCAGAACTAGTAAATTTTAACCTAAGTTTATTGCATTTCTTCATCCTATAAATTGATCACACAATGAACTTTCTGCATGTGGTCATTTATTTGCTCACTGTAGGATACCATTTGGCTTGGTTTACATCCAGATGAAAACTTTCCTAAAGTTCATGGGTGTTCCAATACAAGGTTTGGGCTGAGTCACCACAGAGATAGAGAACTAGTTGTGAAGCTGCCTGTAGTTTTTGTGGGGGGGGTTTAGTTTATACCTAGATTTGCTATTGTGTATGTTTGTTTTTAATTCAATTTAAGTTGCCTGCTTATTACAAGGTAAACCTTTCACTAAATATTAGATTTTAATGTATGGCTTCTATTAATCATCAACAGAAGAAATGGCAGATTTATCAAGCACTATGCTGTACCATTCTGCTAACACTTTGTTTAAATGGAATATTCATATTTTATTTGCAATTGCATATCTGAGAAATGAAGGATGGGGAAATAATTAGAGGCCATGCAAGAAATACAGTGAAATATGCTTTACAGTGATGTCAGTCATCATAGTTTGTGTGACTGTTTCATAATAATTAGGAAACAGTTAGGAAAACACAGTGATCTGGCAGCTGGAACACCTGGGCACGAAAAAGCCCATCAGTTATAAACCTGACTTTTCCTACTGACACTGTGACTTTTGTCACGTTGTTAACTTCTCTGTGTCTTGTCTCCATCTGTAAAATAAGATAATAATATTTACCTCAGTATCTAAACGAACTTTGGTGAAGATAATGTTTGCACAGCATTATGCATTATTGATTGTTTCTTTCCTCATAAATAAAGAATGAGGAAAGTTTAAGGCTTGGTTGCTGCAGAGGCTGCTTGCTCTCTAAATTCATTTAAAGGCACTCCAGCTTGCCATTGTTTGTCTATCTTTTGATAGATGAGTTTTCTTTGAGATTTTTACTGAACAAAATATTTGACTTTTTTAATAAGGAGGAGGGCCTGGGAAGATTATCATATCTTTCAGTAGAGTGCAAACATACCTTTTAACATCCTGTCTAATAGCCACTGGATGTCAGTACAACTCTATATACCTACTTGCAAAAAAGCATTTATCTTGGAATGAGAAACAGGAGTTCTTTGACATAGGCCCAAATGACACATCCATCTGGGCAATGCCAAAAATCTGTATTATAATATGAATTCATATAATTCAAAAGGGATGGTCCATTTGCCCAAGGTTTGCATAAGTTACATTTCAGAGTCAATGGTTCAAAGATGGGTTTGGCTAATTTACCCTTGCCCATTCTTTCTCTGAGACAAGGACTTGGCTCTCTGCTAATAGCCCTTAGTGTATATTATAGGATATGACTGAAGCAGGTAGACAAGAAAGCCATCATGTTGTGATTGGGTGAGAACTGTTAGATGTGGTGGGGGATGCCTGAGGGTGTATTTTGGGTACAGGATTTGTGGGTGGACAGGCAGGCATGACTATGAATGGTTCTTTTCTGTGTGCTTCTTTTACAGTTAATTTCATACAAACAAGGTGCTCTCTCAAAGTAAAGGATTCCACATTTGATTTAGTCATTTAAGTGGTTTGTTCATTAACCTTGTTTAACAATACAAAGGACTGACAGTATACTATATGGCAGAGGCAAGGATATTTGGGGTGATCTTTTATGGCATCTTTTGTAGCAGCACTCCAGCACTACCACAATATGCTATCTGTCAGCAAATTTCCATTCTCAAGTGGGCTTGATGCATTTCAGTGATACTCTATGTCTACAGCTATACAATCTTTCTAAATAAAATACACACAAAGCTAGTATAATGCACTGACCTCATTTGGTGCCCTACTGAACCATGCCTTTACATGTTAATAATATAGCTAATGTTATTGACCAGGAAGCTCTGCAAATGATGTCCAGTCACAGCACAGATCAGGTCTATTGTTTCAATGTCTTTGTACTCAGTTCAATTCTAATTTGAAAACTGACCCCCTAAATATTAAAATGCTCGATTTTCAGGAACAGAATTTTCTTGGGACAAAAATCACTTAACTTTGAAAACTTGTACCAAATTTTGTGTGAAAGAACACATTTCATAGAAAGTAATATATCTCTGAGTTATAAAATCGTTTAAATTTTTGTATAAAATAGTGTGGAAGAAAAGCTTTAATTAATTATTGCAGCTCTAGCTGTTGTAAAATATTTTGTGAGCCCTCTCTTGATAATCATTATATCTACAGCCATGCAGAGGATCAAAAAAGATCTATACACCAATTCTTTTTGGAGAATGTAAGCTAATCGATGATCAGGCCCTCTGTACTTCTTTTAACTCTTTTATGCTTACGCTCAGTGTCACAACTCTTATTGGTGTCTTGCAGACCAGGCTGAGGTATGAGCTGTATGGAACTGTATGCCGCCCCTGTTCACAGATAAAAGTATCATTCATGAATGCTATCATCAGAGGTGTTATGATGTGGTTGGGCACTTGGGGCAGCTACCATACACAGGTTGCTACTGCAGCCATGCAATTCCTGTTTTTCTTTGCTCCCTCCCATGCCCCCAAGTTGGTACCCAGTGCAGCTGCCCTGGTCACCCTGCCCTAGTTATGCCACGACTGAAATATAATTGTTGAATAAATTACACATAAGAATCATTTCACTAAGCATTGACACGTGGCCTACAAGATAGTCTGAAGTACACAGTAGAATAGGTAGCAGCAAGAAGGGATGAAGAAAAATACATCTTATCTACTGCAATTACAATTTTGGCTAAAACACTATTGTTAGCACCTCTCTATAATCTGCTGTCAGATCTAAAGTACCTGATGTGGTCAAAGACCTCTGTTTTGTTTCTTCTTTCATGAGTAGAATTCCATAGCAGTGCAAGCCCCTGCAACACCAGGCTAAGTCACAGTAATGCCTACTTAATTATCACCACCATATCATGTTAGAGGCATACCTTATCCCAGGCAGATCTAGATTCTCCCATCCATCACTGAGTTGACCCTACACTGAAAACAGGGCGTCGCTGCTTAATTCAGTTCCAGTTTTTTAACATGCCAAAATCTCAGGGGTGTTCAACCTGAGAGCTTTGTTTGTCACAAAGCATAACCTGTCAGGGGAGAAAAGGATGTTTCCTTCCCAGTATTTTATTGCTTCTGTCTGGTTACAGAGGTTATGCATTATCATTCCTAATTGTCTTTATTTTTCTTAATAGGGTTGTCCTCATAAATTCAGGATTTGTTAAACAATCCCTTATATCCTATCTTGGCTTTACCAATGTGTCATTTTTGAGAGATGATGAGATCACGACATAACACCTAAAAACAGATATGGATGACATCGGTACTGTTGATACAGCCTCCTTCAGCCTTGGCTAGATTCAAATACAAACATAAATATAAAAAAAAAAATCTAAGCTCTAAAAGAATTTAGCTAGTTCATTCTACTTTTTGGTATTAATATTCTAAAATAAATTGCCAAGTAATTTAAAAATAGGCCTGTATCTCAGCCTGAATGCAATCTATTTCCTTAACGGCTCTGGCACTCCTTCATACTCCTTTTGTTACATTAAGCCTTGCAAGACTGAATTGATTAATAAACTGTGGCATTAATGTTTTTACTTGGTCTGATGTTGGCAACACCCAGTATTCAAGAGCTGCATTAACATTATAATGACATTGTGCAGGCAGGCACAAATGTATTTAAATTAGTTCCCCACAAACTATTATAGCTTTAGGATATATTAGAGGTGAATGATTTCTACCAGAACAAAATCTGTAAGACCATCTAACCCTGAACACAGATGCAAAAAGCTCTTTAAAAATAGATGTTAAAGATAATTGAGAAAAAATTGTGGCAATGTGGGACATACCAGGAATTGTGTTTGGAATGAACAAGTTTGTTACTATGTTGGCTAATATGATAGGAATGATCACATGTCTTTGAATTTGCCCTCCCTAACATAAAATGCATACCACTATGTATTAACAACCAAACAAACCCAACCAACAGAATGACAAACCCCGCTAAAATCTCACCCGGACAGTCCATTTCTGTATACAGGCTTCACTTCCAGAGAAGCGAATGAGAGAACAGACATATGGCATACATTAGCCCTGGGGTTAATGCACCATTGGAAGGCACTCAAGACACCTATATACATGATGGACTTCTGCTCTGATGTGTGCTACTTAGCACCTGGCGGAGTGGACTCAATTATTTGAGCACACTAGCAGCCTCTGCATCACATGTATTCAGTATCCCTGCATTTCAAAATGGTGGTGGGGGCATTATAACTAAAGCTCTTTGAATCAGCTTTAGTTAAAGCACCCCTACTGCCATTTTGAAGCATGAGGTGCTGAATACACATGACGCTGCAGGCGCTTTAATTAGAGTGGCTCCAAGCCACTTTAATTAAAATACCTTCTCCCACCCCCCAGAGCCCAAGTATAGATATTCTCAGATACCATAGGTTATGAGCACAGTGTAGGAAAGCTAAAGAGAGCAGTTATCCACAAACAGGATTTATTATATCTAGTCTAGTGTTCTATATTTGCAAGGGGTCTATAGCTAATATAACCCTGTATCATAGATTTTTGCTTGGCTATAATTTCAGGATTTATGTACCTACAGAGATGCATGCCTGGCCAGGGCATGGTTTATTGCACATGCTTATTACTGCACATTAAAGAAGATTGCAAACTAGGCATAAGTGACAAAGGCAGCACTTTGGCACATAAAGTGAAATAGAATTTACCCCAGATGTTTATGGTCACACAGGAACAGAATATTATTTGCAAAAGATTATGTCCAAGCAAAGACAGATGGAAGGAAAGATGTAAGTATGAACTGTAGGATGTGTGGCCAACTCCAGAATCTATCAGTCATATTACAAATGGACAGATGAAGCTGGCTGGAGAGAAGCTTCAAGTGTGGCAAGACAAAGAAGCGGGATTGTGCACTGGGTGGTCTGCAGGAAGTGTGGGCCACAAGCAGGAGAGACATGTTAGTGTCACAGTCACAGGTGTAGAAAACAACAACATAAGACTATTAGGGGATTTTTTTGTTGTTATGATTTGAGGCATATGCTAGAAGACTTGACATGCTAGTTATGAAGAAGGACAGAAGGCTTCGTAGTGTAATTTCCTTTTCCATTTGATGAGAATGTTCAACTGAAAAAGCAATAAAGGATTGGCAAATATAATCTGTTGCCACAGGAAACGAACAAATTGGAAGGATGAAAAAGCATAAGCATGTCATTTGTTCATAGTGTGTTGTGATGGGGATATCCCAACAGCACTGCATAAATTGGAAACTGGCACTATTACAAGATCGTGGGTCCTTCCATAAACTGGTATTGATAGACACCTCTAAAATACTGAAGAAGGTGTTATCATTCTAAACTCGCCCATGTCTTGATCTGATTTAGATCTTTATTACTGATTGTTCCTACCCTCAAGACTGCAGGGGTAGAAGGAAAGTAATACCATTTCTCACAGGGCTTTAGAACAGAATTAAAACCTTGGATTAAAATCTGAATTGTGAACCTACATATAATTATTCTTAACTAACATTCAGATTTGGATTTTGAAACTCAGCTATGTTTGATATTGGCCTATTATAAACCTACATGCAAGCTTCAAACTCTGATCTGAAACTGTACTTAGTTGTGAGAGTCATCTGTAATGAAGAAAAAAAATCTTGCTATTTACTGAAATAAGACATTTGGATATACATTGTTACAGATATTTCAATGAGATACTTCTGGAAATCTCTCCATTAGGGCCATTAATTTCAGAAGTGTAAGTTTATCCTTTTATCTGACATTCTGAAGGGGAAATGAAGTTAGAGCTCCAGAAATCTTGATCTATATTTATTCTTGCATGATGAATAGAGCTAGGGTTAAATAACACATTACAGTAAAATCTCTTAACCAACCAGAATACTCCATTAACCAGAGTTTCTGGCTGGCCTGCTGGATGCCCGCTGGGAGTGAGGGGTGGGGCAGGGAAAGCTTGCACGCAGTGGCTTCTGCTGCCACCTATCTGCAGGGTTATTTCAGATAAATGCAGTTTTTATGTAACTAGCAGTCCCCTTACCTCAGGGATGCTGGATAACAGAGATTTTACTGTATTTGTCTAGTATAATTGTGTTGAGTGATTAAATAGATTATGTGGAACAGCTTTCAGAGAATCCATTGCAGCCAATCAGGATTCATATATTTTCATGTGATATCTGCCTAGAGCTGTTTTCAGAATAGGAGAGGGGAAAGGGAGTGGAGAGAGTTTGGTCTGTGTTTTTTTCAGCCCCTACTGGAGAGTGGGGATTGGAGCCCCCCACCCGGGGAACCAACAGTGAATTTCTGTTTGGCCTGGAGATCATTGTAACTCAGAACACTTCCTGCAAAGCCTTCTCAGTTACAGTGGGGATCTGCACTTCTGTCTGCACCCTTAGTGTTTAATGTTGTTTCTTTCCTTAGTATTTATAGACAAACAACTCTTTTTCAGTTGATCATGACAATTTTTCTCTGACATGTAAAAGCCATAATGTGTTGGAAGATTTGTAGTGAAAGGGAGTTTTCACTGAATCCAAACTATTAACAGACATACCACTTGATTATTTGTAGTAGTAATAGCAGTAACCAGGGACATGTGTAGATGAAACGGGGGCTCTAAATTAAAGTGGTAGGTTTCAAAAAACACTGCTTCAATTTAGGGTTGATTAAACCCCTGTGTTGAGCACACACCCTGCTGACTTACCTGCCTCTGCAGCAGGGAGGGGAGGATAAGCTGCCGGTGGGTGGAGCAGTCCTTGGGCTTTGAGGGGACAGGGGGGCTGGTGCTTCTCTCCATGGCAGCTGCGGGCCCCCCACAGGCAGCACCCGCCTGCATGCACTGGGCTCAGATGGTCCCAGGAGGCAGTGCAGCCACAGAGGGAAGCACCAGGCCCCCCCACAGCTCAGGCAGGCAGGCTCCCGTGGGGGTGTGGAAAAAGAAAGATCTGGCTCACTGGGCAGAGCCTGGTTTTCCAGGCTGCTGCCAGGCTGCCTGCAGGGCTTCCTGCAGAGCTGCGGAGCTGCACAGAGCCCGGTGCTTCACTCTGCGGCTGTAGGGGCAGCAAACTAAAATTCCTTGGAGGAGTTTTAGTTTGTTGCACCCCAAGTCATTTAAGGAGCATTACGCTGCTGAATTTCCTACAGCAGCTGGAATTAATGTGCAAAATGCCACTGAGGTATGCAAACACTGACACCATTAAAGCGATGCAAAAACATTTAGCCTGCTTTAAAATGTCGTGTACGCACATCCCTTGTTTTGTCTATGCAAGGTGGTAATAATAAGGGAGCTACAAATCAATCCTTTAATTATTATTAACACATATGGCTAAAGGCACTATCCAGCTGAAAGATTTTAATTAGTACTGAGTTTACTGGGGAATCCTCCAAACTGGAAGTTGTAGCTCCTATATGTACTGTGCAGTTGTATGTGTCGAGAGCATGAGTATGAGAGAATTCTTTCTGGATCCAGCTGCTGATTAGCATGTGCCTTATGTGCAAATGCAGATGCTGTTTTTTTCTTATATTTTTAAAACTCTTAGATCTATTAACAATATTGTCAGGGAGTGAATGTTGGAGATAGTTGTATAAGCTTTTAATAAAAAAAAATAGCTGGGGAAAATTACCTGGAGCAAAACTCAAATGTAACAAGAAAACAATTTACACGGATGCCCATTATGGTGAAATACACTCATGACTCGGAGACCTACCTCTCTACCCCAGAGTTATTTCCTTTTGTTCCATCTAAAATTTTGGTTTTCCTCTCTGACATTGCTTAATAATGGACATCTATCCAAGGTGAACTCAAGATGATGGAAAAAAACAGCTCTCAGTTTTTCTTTTTCAAGCTTGCCTCTGCCTTCTTTCTCAATCATTGTGTACATTAGCTGAGTGTTACCTTCCAGATAGCATGTCACCCCAGCCTCTCATTATCTTGTGACTGAGTTAGGGCAGCATTCTCTTCTCTGGCTTTGACCCAGGTAGTCTTGCTCTACTCGCATCCATTTGGACTGCTACTTCAAAAGGTCACTTTCCTAATTTCTCTATAGAACCAGGTCATTTCCCATATCCCTCCACTGGCTCCCACTTGCTTTCTCTTGAAAGTCTGGCCTATGAGCTCAACTTGCTAAACAGGCATCTTTGTGCTTTCTCCCATGCTGACTCTTATAAATGTCCCTATAAATGTCCAGAAAGCTATTTTCTTATCTTCATCCTGCTTAAAAAAGCTCCTTAGAATTCTTTTTCCTATGATGCCTACAAAAAGCTTAACCATGGTGAGGCCAGAGAGGTAACAACCAGGGGTTGCACCCTGGGTGGCAGCAGCAGTTGGGGCCAGGTTAGCAGCAGTGCCCGGGCCAGCAGCACCAGCGGTTGCTGTTTGTGCACCAGCTCTAAATGGGCACCTAGGACTGGTGCCCTTTTGCTCACTGCTGGTTACAGTATGGAGTGAGGCCACCGGTGCTGAGAGGACTGCCTAACACTGCTGATCCATCACATCTTGTTTTCTTTCATCCCAGCTGCCTACTTGTATCTCTTTTGTCTTCTGTTTTATGAAAGCTCTTTGGGACGGGCCATATTTTTGTTCTGTGTTTGCACAGTGCCCGGCATGACAGACTCATTATCCATGGCTGGGACTAAAAGCACAATGATAATATCAACTGTAGCAGAGCACTGGAGTATGCATGCTCCTTTAAGAGAGCAAGCAGCCTGAGAAGCAGGTTGCAGGTGGTGAAGGGTTAATTAGGGACTCAGGTGACCAGCAGCAAGCTACACTTGAGACGTATAAGCCCTGGGACTGAGTTGGTCAGGCAGCCCATCCCTGAGAACCATGAAATGAGAAGCTCCTGGAAGCATGGTTTCTGGCTGGACTGAGAGGAAGTGACTGTAGATCTGGGAACAAGGGAAGGTGCAGAGAGAGGCTTGCTTTATATAGGCAGGTGGCCTTGGTTTTATGTTATGCCTGGTGAAGGTTAGAGTGCTTGCCAGGGGGTGCAGGTGCTTTAAATTAAGTTGCACCAGTGTGTAGCCTTCAGCCCTGCTGAGAGCAGGCTCAAGTACTACTTAGAGTACAGGGCTAGGGACATAAGTTATGCATAAACCAGTTTAGGTGATTAGAAACTGGTTTAAACCTGTAACAGAACAGAAGCTTAGTGCACATAAGCCAGTTTCAAAATACCTGAAGCTAGTTTAAGGTAAACATGGTTGAATGCAGTATCAGACTTAACTGATTTGGATCAAACTAGTTCATGGAACTTCTGTCCCAGACCCCTTCATAGTTCAAGTTAAATCACAGCCCCCCCAGCATGCACTGCAGCCCTGGGTTGGGTTGGGCTGTCTGCTCCAGCAGAGAAGGTGGTGGTGCGGGGGAGAGGCAGAGACTGCCCCCCCCAGGGCAAGCCCTGGTTGGGGGCTGAGGCCAGGGGATCAGGGAAGGAGGGTTAGACTTCCCTTCGCCCAAGTACAAAATTGCTTTGCCCTACTAAAAAGTTACTACTGGCTGCAACTGTGGACTACAAATCCCAGAGACACCTGGAAGCAGGAAGAGCAAACAATGAGCAACCCTGCAGAGTTCTGCTGCTCTGATTCTGGACTGCAAATCCCAGAGACCTCAGGGGCAGCATGCCAGAGAGCTGTGCTTTAGTGCCCCCTGGCTTCTGGTCTGGGTTACTGTAGGCATGTGGCTGCATTCCCTGAGACAAAACTGAATGTTGGTCCAGTTGTTTCTCAGTTTAATCTCTGCATTTTAGATTAATCTGCAAAGACTACATTGATTCAGCCTTGGACTTTGCTTAGCCCTGGTAGCCAAAGCGGGACTTGGAGTGGGGCCCAGCAGGGAGTACAGGAGCCCTGAGCATGGTATCAGGAGATCCATGACCCCAAGGCCCAGAGAGGGGCTAGGAGTGTGATCAGACGATCCAGGAACACAAAGCAGGGCAGACAGAGAGAGATCAAAGAAGGTCTAAAAACAGAGAATGTTTCTGAGTGTGGGACCAGAAGGTCCAGAAGCCAGGGATTGGCTGAAAGTTGGGCTAGAGGATCCACCAGCCCAGAGAAGGGGTAAAAGCTGGACTAGAGGGTTCATGAGTGTGATAGGGACTAGAGGGTCCATGAGCCCAGCAAGTGTGGGCTGAGCATGTGACTAGGGTCTGAGAATCCAGAGAGGGTCTGCATGTGGGACCAGGGGGTCTGAGGGCCCAAAGAGGGGACTGAGCATGAGGCCAGAGAATCCAAGAGACCAGGAAGCAGCTGTGTATGGGACCTGAGGGTCCAGTATCCCAGAGGTGGCGGGGCAGGTCTGAGAGCCCAGAGAGAAGGGCTGAGAGTATTGAGGAGCCTGGAGAGGGGCTAAATAGAATGAGCATCAAGTGACATAACTGAACAATAAAACCTGTGGGGGATGGAGGTGGTATGGGAAGGATGGAGCTGTGGAATGAGCCCTTAAAGCTACAGGTGCCCTACAGAGGCAGACAGGTCAAGATGGCCTCTTTAGCCTGAAGACAGAGCTATGACTAAAGGGGTCCAGGATGAGCCCACTGGTGATTTTTATGGACTCGGTTTCACTCTAAAGCTCATGGCAGTCTCCCTTACATTATCTGTCTAATGAGAAGAAGGTGTGGCAGGGAAGTGATCAAGAAGGGACTATATTAGAGCCTGATCCAGGCAAGGGCTACATGGCTGCCCCTGTGGTCTGGACAACAACATATCCACAGCTATAAGACACAACCTACAGCTGAAGGGTTATCTTTCAGGGGTAAATTCTGTTGTTTTTTGCATTTACTTAGACCTGATACAGGCAAATTCCAGCTGGTATCACTAAGACTGGGCTCATTTTAACTGTAATACAAACCTTCAGTCTATATCAATGTTTCTCAACTTTTTTTTAGACTCAAGGTACCCTTGGAAACATTTGAGGTACCCCCTGGAAAATGACAGCTTTTTCATTTTCACTCTTTTTGCTGACAGAAAAATAATAGAGCAGCTTTCCAGTTGCCAAGACCTCAGAAATACCACAGCTATGGCTTGGCTTGAAATCTCTGTGTTTATCTTGTGAATCATGTTTGTATACCCAACAGTGATAATACTGTGTGGCTGAGAATCCCTGGTCTATATGCTTTATGCTACCATTGCACTTTCACCTTCAGCTCCCGCTGACACAGAATCACGCAGGTTGACTTCAGAACTTTGCCCTTCTGCACAGCCTCCTTACCATGAAGAGAAAATGCCCCATAAAAAGACACAGGGCCTCAGAGTATGTATGGTATGTGCCTGTATAACAATGTTACTTTGTCTTCCAGGCAAGAAGTCTGTAGGGTTACTGTTATTGACACTGCTGTTGTTAAATATGCAGTGAGCCCTGAGTTGCTGAGAGTATTAGCATAGGGCACAGATGATAACTTGGTGCTATGGTTCCTTGGGACTTATGGAATCATTTGGATGCTTGTTGATAACTCTTGGTGGTGATGCTTAAAACTGCTAATCTGAAACATCCCTGCCAGGCTCAGCATTCGCATGTGTAAGACAAAACTATGGCTCTTGTTCTGGAAAAGATGTGGTGAGCAATGCATTATTTTCTTTTCTCTGATCTCTAAACCAGCAGGCTTAGCTGACCCATTCACATTGCTAGGAAGAAGGGTTTTTCCTCAAACAAAGCTCACTGTTTCAGTTCCATTTAATTTTAGCTGTTGTGCTTTGATAGCATAGCCTTTGGGATGCGGGGGTGCAGGGGTGGGGAGAGTCTCAGACCTACAGCTGACCTAAGGAGTGAAACTCTAAGGCTTGACTTCTGCTAGGGTGGGGGCACGGTTGAATGGTTAGCATAGCTTTTGAGGAGGGTGGAGAAAAGCTTTCTGCACTTTGTGCTTGAGCCAAACCCTTTTGGAATTAATGGAAAGATTTTTTTTTTTTTAATCTTCAACTGGCCCTCTAACACTTCTGTTTCGATTCTTAGGCTCTGATTCTATAAGCTGTGTAGAGCATCTTCTTTAGATATGTTGGGTACCCTCAACTGTGTGTTACAGAATAAGGTTCTTTAGCACACAGTCTTTTTAGGGTTTGGGACCTACCCTTATGAAAAATTTAGGATACATGAAACCAATAGGTTTCCATACAAAACTGTTCCAAAATTCTATAGAACTTAATGACAAAAGCCTTTCTATAACATTTTATCAGCATCCTCTGAAACGCTGATCTTTCAAAAACACAATAAAGTCACCATTTTCTATTACATTCTAAAGGACTCTTCCAATGTGATGCCATAGCTGGCAGAACTAATTAAGTACTGGCATGCATCTACAGAGGTATCTTGAGTAAGACTAGATGGCAACTGGAGTACTGTGTCCAGTTCTGGGTGCTGCACTTCCGGAAGGATATGGAGAAGCCCTAGAGAGTCAAAAGGAGGGCCACACACAATTAGAGGCCTAGAGACCAGGTTGTACAAGGAGAGGCTGAAAGACTTGGGACTCTTCAGCATGGAGAAGAGAAGACTCAGAGGGGACTGGGTGGCAGCCTATGAGTATATCAAGGGCATACACCAGGGCTTGTGGGAGTGTCTATTCACCAAGGCCCCACAGGGGAGGACAAGAAATAATGGGCATAAACTGATTGAAAATCACTTCAGGCTAGACATAAGGAAAAACTTCTTTACAAGTTGAGTGCCAAGGGTTTGGAACAGGCTGCCCACAGAGGTGGTACAGTCGCCCACCCTGGTGATCTTCAAAAAACATCTTGATGCCCATCTTGCTGAGGTCATCTGATCCCATCAGTCTTTCCTGCCCAAGTGCAGGATGATCTGTAAGGTCCCTTCCAGCCCCTAACAACTATGAAAAGGAAGGACATCTACTACAGAGCCAGCTTTAGGCCTTCTTAGGCTATATTTCCATAACAGGTCAACATTCTTTTACCACCTCCACACTGAATACACACAGATCAATTCCCTATTTCCCTACCTGTCTCTAATGCCAGTAAGTCTGGGCTCAGAAAGAATTAGCTCTCTTGTGCTCTTCCCTATTCCTGCTTGGCAAATTATGCTCTCCCTCTGTTTCTGGTTTTTTGGGCTAGGGACCTGGTTGCTAAAAGCTACACCACCTCATAAATACATGAGTGATGGGTTGTTTCCACAGCCTGAAAAAAGACTGCATGTAGGCAGCCATAATGGAAAGAGATGACAGGAACATAGTGCAAAAACATATGGAGAAGTGTCTGGTAATAGGTGCATTGGAAGCTAGATGTTTTCCTTGTCATTGTTACTTTGAATAGAGAACCCTGGGCCAGTCCTAATTCATTCAACTAGAACACTGTGAAAATCTCTAGTGATTAATTTTAATAACTTGGCCAAAGGCCAGAACAAGGACTGAGGTGGGGTGTAATCCTTATGCCTGCCTTCTGGAGAGGGATGGATTTCATCCTTATTAAATACAACTGTATGATTAAAAACTTTGTGTGTTTAGAAGTACCTGTCACTCTTTCAGAACCCCTGTAAGTGGGAACTGTGAATGGCATGACAAATGCCCTTTTACTAACAATCTCCAGGATGAGAGAGCCAGGACACTCTCAATATTTGTAAAGTTCATTTTATTCTCTTAGGTTATTTTTGGCCCACATTCATGCTGAATGCTGACAAGTGCACTGGTAAAACACCAGGATGAGAAGTCAGTTTGAATGCTCAGAGGACAAAAAGCGTAAATGTGGAACTACTTTCATTGCAGTGGCCAGGGGTTGGGTTGTATGGCATCATCTTTGAAAGCATGGACAGTATTTGCCCAGTTGAGGGAATCCAGAATGGTAGTACCTGCTTCTGTGGAGCTGGAATTGTTTATTAGGAGAAATCAAATTTGTGTATTGTTTAGCTAGTGGTTAAAACTTGCATCAGATCATTTGTCTTTTCTTTGCTGGGCACTGCATTTCATGACCAGGCTGCACTTCATGGCCTTTTTTGACTGTTCCTGGTACCCTGCTTCTTTTGTTTTATGTAGGGCCCTTCAGTTTGGGTATCACTTTGACCCACCCTCATGTTCTACCCTCTGTTTTCTTTAGTGTGATTGAAGCAGTACGTTCAACCCATGATTAATTTCTTACAGGGATGCTGCTTTCTGTGAGCTTGGCACTGCTGGATCAAACCTCCTAATGAACCCCCCTCCCCTCCCCCCACTGAAATGGTGACAAAACCATGAATACTCATATCACAAACAGTTGTGGTCAATGAGCCAAGCCTGGGCAAACCTAATGGATAATCAGTGGGGTAATTTGCATATTTTATGGGCATGAATCTATTGCCTAAATTACTTGCTAATAGCTAAAAGTTCATCAGGCTGCTGAATGCAATTGGCATCTGTTCATATCCTACTTTCTGTAATTACAGATGGGGACATCCAGTGAAAAGTAACGGTGACTCTAATCAACTTTTTTCATTTTCCATTTGAATTCTAAATTTTAATTCCTTGGCTAAATTCTGCTTTGGTTTATAGTGGCGCAACCCCTGCCACTGAATGTAACTGATGGCAGAATCAATATAGCTAAGTTTTGCACTTGTTCAGCTGTAGAGATAGTTTTCTCTATCATGAAAAAATAAAATAATACAACTGTGACAAAAATGTAGGAGTGGAGCTTGTCAAAGTGTGATGTAAAGGGACAGAGACAATCTACCATTTTATAAAATGTGGGTGGGGCGCAGGAGATAGCTCCATTGTAAGGATCCTAGTTTGGGACCTGGGATTTACTCCTTTGCTACAGACTTCCTGTGTGACTAAAAATTGGATAGTCCTTCTGTCTCATCTCTCCATCTGCACAATGAGAGATAACAATCTTTCCCTACGTCACAGGGATATTGTGAAGAGAAATACATTAAAAAGATTCTGAGGTGCTTGGCCATTTTGGTAAAAGAGGCCATATAAAGAACCTAAGATAGAAATGTGGCCTACAGCAGCCCTGAGTGCAAGTGCACAGTACAGAGCTAATGCAGTGCATGCTTTTACTGTTGGTGAACTCGAGCAGCAAGAAAACTTTCTTAATTTCTGAGGGAAAATATTATATTAACCAAGAGCCTCAAAATTCCACTTGGTTTGAACCAGCTCAGAGTTCCTATGAAACTGCATTCCTGTTGAAGAAAAGAGAGTTGAGATCTTCAGGATTATGCTTTCCTCTGTTTATTTTTTCCTCTTTTAAACCAAGAACATTTGTTTGGTGCACAGCATCAGAAGATCACTGTGCACCACTTTGGGTGCATCTACATATGCAATTAATTCAACTGAAGGCAGACAGGGTTCTTTGGGTGAATCTGATATCTACACCCCTGTAATTCAACTGAATAAATGCTGGAGCAGTTTGCTTTGGAGTTCATTGCTCCTGGGTGTCATGTTTACACATGTGCCTGGGTCGGCAGCATGTTGAACCAGGCCAGAACAGCCCTAGCTTGCAGGGAGCCAGGGTTGGGGGGAGGGAGGGTCTGCCTGCCACCCTGGGGCTACTGCAGCTTGACTCAATGTGCTGTGGAGGGGTTGGCTGGGGCATAAAGGTGCTCCAGTGCAGGGATAGCTAGCAGGCAGACCCTGTACTGAGGCATTGTCATGTCCCAGTCAGCCCCATTAGTGTTGTGGTGCACTAAATGCTGCTGCAGGATAGTACTTGTTTTTACAAGTACTAACCTCTGGCAGCGTTGACTAGTTCACTGTGGCCTAATTGGGTTGCACGTGTAGATGCTGAGTCTTTACTCTGGAGCTAATATTAGGCAATTCCACAGTAAAAGTCTTGTGTAGATGCACCCTTTGAATGATAGGATGTGGCCCTCCTCTGGACCCTCTCAATGCTGGCCACATTCCTCCCTGAAGTGCGGTGCCCAGAACTGGATGCAGTACTCCAACTGTGGCCTGACTGATGTTGCATAGAGGGGAAAGATCACCTCCTTGGACCTGCTCGTGATGCATCTGTGGATGCATGACAAGGTGCGGTTAGCCTTACTGACCATGTCCTCACACTGGCATCCCATGTTCATCTTGGAATCAGTAATGACTCCAAGATCCTTTTCTGCCTCTGCACTGACGAGAAGGGAGTTCCCCAGCCTGTAGGTTTGCCGCTGGTTCATCCTCCCTAGGTGCAATACCCTGCACTTGTCAGTATTGAATCCCATCCGCCCACCCCTGTAACCTGTCCAGATCTAGTTGTAGCTTGTCCCTTCCTTCTATTGTGTCCACCACTCCCCACATCTTCGTGTGATCCATGAATTTGAAGAAGATGCTTTTCACCCCCTCGTCCGAGGCACAGATGAAGATGTTGAACAGTGCGGGCCCGAGGACTGAGCCCTGCAGAACCCCACTGCCCACATCCCTCCAGGTCGAATAAGACCTATCCACCACCACTCTCTGGGTGCAGCCCTCCAGCCAATTTGTGACCCATCTGACTGTGTAGGCATCAACGCCACAGTCACCTAATTTTTTAATGAGAATGGGGTGAGAGACAGTGTTGAAAGCCTTCCTAAAGTCCAGAAAGACTATGTCCACTGATACACCTGCATCCAAGGATTTTGTGACCTGGTTGTAAAGGCAACCAGGTTGGTCTGACAGGACCTGCCCCTAATGAACCCATGCTGGTTGCCCCTAAGCATAATCTCCCCTGCTGGTCCCTCACAGATGAGCTCCTGGATTCTGTACATATGCAGTGTCTTTAACAAGCTGGCATTTCTTTAAATCAGCCCATAACAAGTACAAAACTCAGTCACTCCTGCCATCACAAGGTTGACTTTAGATGCAATTTCTGTACCTAAACCAGCTAAATGAGGGATGCAGGACTTGACCATAAAGCCAAAATACATTATATACAAGTCAGATTGGACATTCCCTGTTTTTTAGTAGTCCAGATAGTCTCATGGGTTTACTGCTTCCTTGGCTTAGCCTCATTCAGGTTTGACCTTTGATCACGTCTGCATTTGGAGGATTAAAATGGAATATTTCCAGTGCAGGGCAATTTCCCTTGGAATCACCTTTTTCAGCTAGTCCTTAGGAACACAGCTTATGGACAGTCAGTGGCTGGGGAAGGTGCCAAGACTTGTATTTAAAGCTGGGATGCAGTTATTGGAACCAAGTTTATTAGAGCTGTTAATTAGAATTCTCATGCAGATGAGAAACTCCCCACTTGGAACTTGTGTAAAATGCTATCAATATGCTGCACTTGAGTATTGCAATCAAACACCTTTGAGCTTTTGGCCTTTGCTGAAGGTCAGAGTGAAATGGGCTCCTGTAGTAGATAATTAATGTTGCTTAAAAACAGCCCTGTAATAATGACTTGGAGCACATTCACCTGCAGACTTAAAAATGCTTACAAAGGTAGATAAGCAGCACCTTTTTTGTTATAGAGAAATGAAGACTTAGAGGCTCACTGAGTTTTCATGGCCACCCAGTGGTAGAACCACAAACAGAAACCAACTCTGTTGTGCTGTAGCCATTGACTCATGCTTTAACCTTTGCATTTCAATATAACTTTTCATCTGAGGATTTCAAAGCATTTCACACAGGCATTTTGCAAAATGTAACCCTCCATTGCACCTGTGTAGGGTAAGTCAGCCTGTCCCTTCCACTGAAGGGCTGCCATGTCTGGCTTAGCATGTGGCAAGTATTCAGTGGTATGCTGTTGCCATGAACGATGGTTTAGGTCACACAGTGAAAGACGAGAAGGAAGCCAGGGAAAAAATTTAAGGGAAACAAATTTTGAATATGACACCAGCACTGATACTCCAAAAGGGCCTCAATTCTAGCCTCATCCTTTTAGGTGACTTTGCTGTTGATCAGACCCTCCTTCTTGAAATCTTGTCCTCTCCTGGCTTTGTGACTCTACCCATTCTTTGCTGGTTCATCTCTTATCCCTTGGGTCATTTCTTCAGGTTCTCCCATCCTCTGCTGTTCCCCCACTAGCTTCTTTCCTAGCCTCACTTATTTTTGCCACTTACAACTGAACTTGGAGCTATCTTAGATTTTTATACAGCTTCAGCTGTCATCAGTCCCTCTTCCCTGGCCAATCTGTTTCCAGCCATTCCTGTACCTAAGTCTGTTTCTGTGACATCGGTGCTGTAAACAAATATTGAATACTAGCAAATAGCCTGTCAAGAATAAGGTGGGGGTGTGGACAGAGGCCTGCATCTGGCCCCCTCCCCCTGCCTTGGGCTGTGGGCACCTGCCTCTCCTTCCTGCAACCTTGGGCTGGGGCCAGGGCTGTTTCCCCCTCCCCCTCCCCCTGCTGCTTCTGGTTGAGGCTAGGGCTACTCCTCTCCTCTGCTTTGGGGCAGGGCTGGGGCTGGGGCTGGTGGTAGCCGTGGCAGTCACAGCAGTTGTGGTGGAGGTCATGGCTGTGGTGGTGGTCATGGTGGGGCCCAGCCACCAGTCACCCTCCCTCCCTTTCTCACTCCCCTCCCTTCTTTCCTCCCCTCTTCCCTGCTGCCTCCCCCTCCCTGCCGGCTGTTGTTGGGGAGGAGGGTTGCTGCAGCCCCTGGCTCCAAGGAGCAGGCGGGAAGTGGGGGAAAGGCGAATGCTGCTGGCCTTGCCTCCGGCTCCAGCCCCAGGCTCCAAGGAGCAGGTGGGGAGTGGGGGAAAGGCGAATGCTGCTGGCCTTGCCTCTGGCTCCAGCCCCAGGCCCCACTGTAGTGGTGGCACTCTGCTGTGTGTGTGGGGGGGGTTAAGGCCAGCACTGTGCAGCCAGCATCCTGCACCCCTGCTGCCTCCAGCAGGAGGTGCTGGCCTTGCCTCCCTGCTCTGTCCCCTCTGTCATGGTGGTGCTCCATTCCCCCTTGTCCCACTCTGCCTCCAAAGAGCAGGGCAGGGGTGGGAGCGAGGCCAGCTCTGTTTGCCTTGCCTCCCCTGCTCTGGCCCCTCAGTCCCCGCTGTCATAGCGGTGCTCTGCCATGTGTCTCTGTTTGTCCAGAGCACTCTGATTGGCTGCTGAGGCAACCAATCAGAGAGTGAATAAAGCATTACAGGCAGACAGACTAAGCCTTTTAAATATTAGAATAATTAGAAATGACCTGCATGGCTTCTACTCTTTCCTTTCTGCACTAGCTGGAAAAAACATGCAGAAACTTCTAGAAGTGGGCAGGGGCTTGCAAAGTGAAGACTTGCATCGCTAGCAGAGTAGGGGTAAAGAATATACTACCACATGGACTGGGTAAGTAGGCAGGAGTTAGAGGGTTTTAAAGATTTAGTTTGATTAGATGGGAACAGGGAACTAGTGGAGGGCACTGATTTGGAATTGATTATTTGGGCACTGATTATTTTGGAAGGATACTAGGTAGGCTTAATGCCCTATTATAACCTGGAAGGGCTCCTGAAGAAGATTGAATTTATTTCTACTGTATAGAAAACATGCATATAGTCAAATGTCAATATGACAGAAAATACAGAGTATATAGCTTTATGGCTGTGACTATGGTCAATGGAGTGCTGGTGACAGGTTTAGCAGCTGTGTGTCTCAATCCTCCAATCCACTAACAAGTATGTATTTGAAAAGCATCTAGGTAGGTTTTTACCGTGCATGAAGCAATCCTGTAACTAACTGGGTGATCAACTCCAACACACCAATGTAGCCAACATGGCAAAGGTACCCTAGAACATCTGCAACAGGATTAAAGCATGTAGGCAAAGATGTGTAATCAAAGTCATGAAGAAGGAAGTGAGATACCTTCAAGTTAAAGAAAACTCTGGGAAAAGGAGGGCACAAAGGAACAAGAGTTGGCATCTGTCTTCTTAATATTTAGACCACAGTATGGGGCCAAGAACAGCAATTTAATCTTTTGGATCACTGATCTCAATTGTTACATTATTACCACCCCTATTAGGATGTAATACAGATCAATGCCTATAGATTGCCCAGTGAAATTGTCTCCTAGCTTATTTTTGTTCAGTGAACCCAGCCTGCTTCTTGCCATATGGCAGCTCACGATTCTAGGGGATGGATCGAGACAAGGAGAGCACTGTGATCAGAATGATGGACAAGGAACAAGCTAATAACAGTGTCAATGTAATGGAACATGGTCTTAGTAGCAACACTCTTAAATGGCTGCCAGACGAGTGAGATGGCTGTCAAGAAAAACAAAGGAGGGGGTTGCAGTAGTTATAACAGGAGGCAAAGGCCTGAGCAAATAGAATGCCCGAAGAAGAAAAAGGGAGATGTTCTCTTTTTATAGGGGAAAAAGCAGTAAGATTTGGAAGTGGATACACACAGAGGAAAAGTGGCATGGCTACCATTTTATGAAGCATTTTAAACAAGTAATTTAATTTTTCTTAGTGTTATATATGACCAGATTGCTTGAGATGGCATTGGAGGAGGAAGTCTTTGACTGGAAACAGGTTCTGAAAAGCAAGTGGGCAAGTATTTTGAGGTTGAAAGTCTTCATTTCTAAAGTTCTTTGAATGTTGCTTCTGCAGAGTTTCTTTGAAAGTATGTATAATCTGAAACCATTTCTCTTTGGACAAAACTCTTGTTATTTTCTTGGTTTTTAAAAAAAAAAAAAAAGACTATCAGGTCTTGGTCAGTGCTGGGTGGAAACTTGCCAAGGAAAACAGTTTACTCATGGAAGTGACAGGTAATTGAAGTGGTACTCATCCCCTTGGAATCTACTAATCCAGTGCCTCAATATGGTGTTAAGAGGCTCTGTATTGTTGGAAGTGCAAATTTAAAACTAATCTCCTGACCTCCTGCCTTCCTTCTATTTGTCTTCTATGTATGTAAAGACATCTCTCCACTCAAAGGGCCTAAGTCTGCAAGGTATCAGAAACACAGTGTGTTCTACACTTTAAAACTCCAAACCAGTGGTTCTTAACCTTGTTAGACTCAAGATGCCCCTCAAAATGCAAGCTTTTACCTTCCACTTGTTTTTTGACTGAAGAAAAATAGTAAAACAACTCTGTTGCAAAGACTGCAAGAGGTTAGAATTGTTTGACACCGTGGATCCCAATTTAAATATCTGGGTTTATATTGTGAATCCTGTGTAGGTGTTTGCACACCTAAAAGTGTTGTTTGGAACCCAATGGCACTTTTCAAAAAATCTCTTGGCAACCCAGGGTACTGCAGCACAGTAGCTGAGAATCACTGCTTTAAGGGAAGACTAGAGTTTGATCTTCCCATGTCCCCTCCCAAACATGGCTACATTTGAAGGATGTGGGTAGACTTTACACTGTTTATAAGGCTTTCCATCAAGTATCACAAGGTATTTTATAGATATCTAAAGACTGAAGCCTCTGAAAACCTCTTCAAGACAAACTTTCATAACAGGCATACATTTCAGAACTATATATATATAAGATCCACAGACTGATAGCAGCTGCTGACCCTTCAAAACAAGTCAGTATTTTGTGATTGTTGGCACTGGATTTATGAACCAGTCCTAATATCTTGTTCCATGTGTGCACAATTTTGCAAATGTAAGTAGCATATTTACTCAGCATTAGTCATGGTGCTGTAGTGCTCATGTAGACACCTGACCAAGAGCAAAATTTGCTCCCAGTCAGCCCTCCACCATGGGGTGGGAGATAGCTCCCTGCCCCCAGGAGCTGCCTGCTGCCATGCTGGGTTCTACCACAGATGCCCAGATGGGGACTATGTCTCTCCTGCCCTGGTAGCAGAGTGCTCCAAGCCCCCTGCTCCTAGATCATGAGTGGGGGCTGGGAGACCCTTATCTCCCAGCCCAAGCTTCACAATCTCAGAGCTTGTGCTGAGAGACCCTTCCCTCTGAGCTGGGAAACCGTTGTTTTCTGAGCTCTGTGGTCTCCTGGAGCTGGCTGGGACCTGCCTCTGACTAAGACAGGGGAAGCACGTGCAGTCTGGAGGTGGCTGGGGACTGTCCTGTTTTGGGCAGTCTCCAGCCTGCTCCAGGCGACACGTGCAGACTTCTTCATGAAGCCCAGAGCTGACTGGAAACTGTCCTGGTCAGGGGCAGGTCCCAACCCCATTTCCTGATCAGGTGATTGAGGCACGGGGCTTGGAAAGAGCTGCAGGGGTGGAGCAGGTCCCAGCCCCCTGCTGTGATCTGTCAGTGGGGCAACTAGCAGCAAGGGGCAGGTGGACACTGTCCCTGGCCTGGAAGCATGCAGCCCCCTGGGGCCAGGAGACAGCTGTCTCTTGGCTCAGTGTGCCCTGCCAGCCCCTGGTTTAGCAATCAGGGAAAGACTGGAGCTCCCCTCAGTGGTGGCAGGGGCCCGTTACTGGGCTTCAGGGAACTGGGAGCAAATTTTCCCCCTAATCCTCACATATGTAGACACCTACCCCAAACCCCTTATTTGGCTTACCTTACACCATAGTAAATCTAGGCCAGAGTAAATACATGTGTAGATGCATCCAGTGATAGCAAATAAGACCAGTGCAAGCAAAATGAGCTAAATGACTACACACTCCTACTTACCAGTTTTAGAGTTTCACAAGGAGATGGTATGTTTGGCCAGTCTGTGAATGCCACTTGTGGTTCTTGCTTCAATCAGTTTCTCAGTGTGTACATCAGCAGCCTGGGAGGTTTGGGGCTAATGCCCCAGTGTTTCTCCAAAAATCCATCCTTTTTCTATTCTTTTTTCTCCTGATAACTCTTCATTTCCTGGTACCATTGATCGGTTTCCCTATGGTCATCATGGTATTCATTCTGCCCTGTCAGCCTAATCCTTTGTTTCTTTAAACACATCATGTGCACATCTTAATTTGATCATTTGCTAGTACCTTAATTTGGCCATTCCCAGTCTCCTAATCTGGTTATTTCCCCCAAAACCTAGGAATCAGGGTCTCTTTGGCATGTTACAGCTGGTCATTGTGACCTGATGCTAGTTATGCATATTCTTATCTTGTTATCGGTTCTAAGGGAACATTGTGGTTGTTTTGTTACTGCGTGTTTCCATCTTTCCCAGGATGTATGTGCCTGTGTGTCTACTAATCTTGTACTCTTGGATGCTAAAATGCTCAGAGTATGAATATTTACCATAAACAGCCTTGAGAAACCAATTAACTCTTGCCATTCCCCTGGACCATTGTTTTATTGCAATAGCTATTCTTGCCACTAGCCAATTTCTAAAAGCAAATTTCTAAATATCACTTTCTAGCTATCAGCAATCAGCATAGGTAAAGTCATTCTTCCTGTTTTGTATATTTGGATACCCTTCTGTGAAACTGTGAAATCAGCAGATATATTATTGGGGGTTTTTTTAATTCTGATCTAGATCATAAAGCACAGAGGGGAAACATGACATGCTCAAGCAAGGGACAGGCAGGGCTGGGAAGAGCCTGGGTTTCTAGACTAATGATCTGGGTGATGGTTTAAAAATTACCCAAAGGAGTTATTGGCTTGGGGCCCACTGAAAAATGGCCCTAAATTACTGTAAAAAATGGGAGCTGAGTTCTTTTGAAATCCCCCACTTCCCCTCCCATTCTGTGTTTAGGCTGCCCATAGTTTCTAAGTCTTTGCTTCTGTCTACATCTGAAGAGAATGGTCTGTTCTTCAACCATTTGATTTTTGTATAACTGTAGTACGTAAAGGGTCAAGGAAGAGTGGAGTCTCATGGGTGCTAGGAATGGGGACACTATGGGACACAACAAGGGACAATCCCTGCCCTTCAGATCTTTTGAGCTACATCAGAAGAGACAGACAAACCGTGATAGAAAAAGGAAGCTTTATTGTCCTGAAGCACAGAGATTTGACTTCCTTAAGGAGGTTGGTGGTAAAGCCAAGAACTTAACTGCACTCTGAGGTGTAGGACCTTAACCAAAATGTTATCTGGTCTCTCTGAATTCTGGTAATTTTCTTTCCTTTATATAAATGTATATTTTTAGAACACAGGACCACTGCTTAAAACCCTTTCTTCACCAGAGAGCAGACACTTAGTTTGGCCTGACTACTAGGAATGTTTGGGATGGTTCTGCTATTAGCAATTAAAATCATTATCAATCTGTCAGGAGATTTCTAGTGCATACACCCAATCAATAGATGCTGCTAACCACATAATATCGGCTACTAGCAGATATAGTGTTTCTTAGGTGTGTGTCACCACAGCACACATACAACCCAGCATGTCAGAGCCCTAATGAGGAATGTAATGTGCCACAAAGTCTCTGAGGACACTGATATGCAGCTCCATGGTCTAACTCATGGTGCTTCATAAAAAGCACCATGAGTTGGACAGACCCTCCTGACCAAAGAGACACTCACTGTTGGATTGAGTGGGGTGGCTGATCAAGTTCCATTTTGGAGCTGGGGAGAGAGTTTGTGCATCTCCAGCAACCCTCCCTTCCCCCCGCCCCCATCTCCCAGTTCCCGTGCTATTTCAGGATAGGAGATGAGGAAGGCAGTGAGGTGCGTTCTGAGATTTCTCCAGTTTGCTTTGGAGTGGTGGTGGTAAGGGTGGGAAGGGTAGATTGGAGCCCTTTACCTCACAGGGGCCTCAATCCACTCTTCCCATCCACCAGCACTGGCTGGGCAACTCCCCTCACTTCTCCCCCTCCCAATCTGAAGACAGTGCCTGTGTCCTGCTCCCAGCATGTGCTGACAGATGTTAATGAAGGCATTATGCTTTGGAATGGCTTAATCTGAATACTTATGCAACAAGGTTTCAGATTGTTGCATAATTGGACATTTTAAAGTGCTCTGCAGCTGTGCACTTCTTTCAGTGTACATCCATAGAATGCTTTCAGTGGCTGATTGTGCAACAAACCGTCATGTTTTTCAGTGCCCTAAATGAGGGACACAACTAATTTGTGGAGGAATCTCAAAATGCATGGAGATCAGATTCCTTCTAATAGTATGCAAAGCTCAGACTCCTAATTCTTGACTTCTGATGTAGACAATTTTCAGCAATAAAAGGCAAGAGGAAATGCACAGTTTATGTGAAATGGGTAACTTTGGGACCAAAATAATAGCATCCATGAAAATTAGGTTTGCTTGGGAGGCATGTGGGCTTCTAAGTAATGATTAGACCTCTTTAAACATTCAATATGATTTATTGAAACATTGCTGGCAGTCATTCATACAAGCAATTGCCCTGTGGACATGAAAAATATAAATGTAGTAACTTAGTAATGAATCTGAGCTGTCAGAAGGTGTTCTATGGATAATCGGACATTCCTTCAGGCGTACAAATTAGGGGTGTGTGAAGCAGGCCCTATTTGATTCGGATTCAGCCTGAATCAGGGAAAGTGATTTGGATCACTATCCCTGATTCGATTCGGCTGAATCCGAATCTGAAGATTTGATGCTGATTCAGAGCACCAATCAGAATCACTGATTTGGACATAGACAGAGCTTTAAATGTTTTTTCTACATACCTCAAGGTACCAGTGCAGCTTGTGAATGCTGTGATGCTGGGGCAGATGGAGTATCCCACAGGAGTGAGGGGGGGCCCTCCATGTGCTTGGGAGATAATCTGGAAGTGGACCGGAAGAACTTCCAATCTACTGCCAGGGAGCATGTCGGGGGGGGAGGGGGCTTCCCATGCACAGCTTCATGATCAGCCACAGGGGGACCCAGCCGCCGAGCCGGGGGCATGGAGGATCCCCCTGCATGCTCTCTGGCAGACCCGGAAGTGGACCAGAAGTGCTTCTGGTCCACTTTTGGGTCTGCTGCTGGGCGCTCTGGGGAGCCCCCTGCACTTCTATGAGACACTCCATGTGCCCTGCCATTGCAGCATTCACAAACTGCCTGTTACCTAGAGGTATGTAAAAAACATTAAAAGCTGTGTCTATGTCCGAATTGCTGAATCTTTCCGAATCTCTCTGATTTGATTCGGTGAGATTAAAGAGTCCTCTGATTCAATTCAGATTTGGAGATTTGGCCACCGAATTGGGCTGAATCTTTGCTGAATAGAATCAGGGACTGAAGCTTCACACAGTCCTAATAGAAATGACTGAGAGAAAGCTGAAGAATATCACTGCAAAAGCAGAAGTAAGTGTTGTCTGCAGAAACAAAGAACTCAATATTTTGTAGGGCTGTATTGCACTGAAAATAGTCAAGTACAGCTGTTGAAAAGAAGTGAAGGGCCACCACTGCTTTAGATTGTGAATGATTTTCAATGGCTTTCTGTAAGCATAAATACTTCCCTGCTCTGTTTTTAATTTTTGTCTGGTCCCACTTCTCCCAGTAGATGTATATAGACATAGTTTGCATGTAGCACCATCTAAAATAGGAAAATGCCACACACATCCCATTCCAACATGCAAATGATATCGCTCCCTGTTCTTATTTCTCTATGGTATTCTCAGCCTAGAAAATCTAATCTAAAGAATTAGACGCACATATAGTATGCCTACCTGCTTTACAATGCTGAAATTCTACTGACTGCAGTGGAATTAGATCTGACTTACCCTGGTGTAAGTGGGAAGATATCTATCTGGCTTCAGCAAGCCTCAAACACATTTAAGGTTTGGTTCAGTGTAGACTAGTATTTTGGGCACAGCAAATGCAAATGACCAGCCTGATTTGGTGCACATTTGTACCCATTCTGTGTAGATGTAAAAGATCTGGAGGTGCACAGGTATAGAGAATCAGGAACTTGCATTATCTCATTCTGCTTGTGGGGAAGATCTCATGAAAACTATCTATCTATTTTGACACTTTTATCTTTACTCCTGGCTGATTGCAAGGTATATTTGAAAATACAGCATGGCGGGGGAAGATAATCCTTTCAAACTTCAAACAATGTCTGGGTGTGTTTTGGGATAGTAATGGAGATTTTATCAGAACTGATTTTCCTAGCTGCTGTATTCAGACTCCCCTGATTGTGTCTAGGTTATACCATAAGAATCTAGCTGTAAGCAAAATTGGTGGTATGTTTTCCCCCCTGTTTGAGATTAATAATACATGCAGGAAGCATTCTTGGGGTTCAAATTCATATGGATTAAAAAAACCCTTCCAAGTTAGGTTATTCATTAAAATATTGAAATCAGCACAAATAAACATCAAATCCACATTTCACAGCTTATGATGTTTGAATTTAGATGCTAGGTTTTATTCTTGCTTTTAGTCTGTTTTGTCTTTTTGGTTGAAAATATGCTAGAAAATAGGACTGTAGTGATAGAACTGCAACCACAAGAGGGGAAGCATACCTGACAAAACAACAGTTTTATTTGTAGAAGAATTAAAAGCTTTTCTATTGAGTTTTTGATTTGGCAACTTATTTTCTCTACAAAACTTAAATTTGGGGCCAAAATCAACCTGAATGTTTCTCTTCAAAATCTGGCAGGAAGTTTCTAATATACATAAAATCACAAGCTGCAGCTAACCAAATAATATCTGCCACCGGCAGTGTTGAGACAAAATACATCACCTGACAAAGAGAAGCCATCCATACTATTAAAAATTTTCTTATTTTTTTCCCTTTCCCATGGTTTGTTTAGGAGATAGAACAGTGCTTGGAAAGAGATGTTTTATTGAGCCATTCCTATACTTTAGAATTTCTACTTACTCCTCCCAGATGACCTGGTAAATTATTTACCAGTTATTTATGAGATGCAAAAAAATGGAAAACCTTACAGAGAAAAGCACCTTGAACATAATTTCCTTTCTTTCTAGAGTGAGTTATCTGAGTATTATGGCTTCTAGTACTAGATTGTTTTTAAAACCTACAAAGCTATAAAACATCTTATTGTCCCAGGATTGGAGGAGGAGCTGAAGGACAATTGTATTTTGATGAAGCACTATAAAATAAAACAGTGCAGGAAGAATATTTGCTAGGCTTTTTTATTTTTATGAATATTTTTATTACTTTTGGGCACTTAACAATGTAGCCATTTTAGTAAAGACCCAAATTCTGTATCTTCCTGTTAGACTTGCCAGCTTGATTCTCTGTTTTTTCTGCAGTGAAAAACCAGCAGCAATCTAAGACCTTTCTGAATGTCTGAGTAAATCCACAGAGAACAATCAGAGGCAGGTCCTGTCAGTCCAACCTGGTGGCCTTCTATGATCAGGTCACTAAATCCTTGGATGCAGGTGTCGCGGTGAACGTAGTCTTTCTGGACTTCAGAAAAGCCTTTGACACTGTCTCACCCCATTCTCATTAAAAAATTAGGTGACTGTGGTGTTGATTCCTACATGGTCAGATGGGTTGCCAATTGGCTGGAGGGCCGCACCCAGAGAGTGATGGTGGACGGGTCTTATTCGACATCTTCATGGATATTTATTTCAGTCAGGAGTGCAAACAAAAAATGATCAGTGATGCATTACATTATTCCAAATGACACAGCATGATTCATTCCAGACTGTGCTTTGTATCTGAACAAACCCAAGCACTTACAAGGCTGGCTGCTCTGATGCACCCCCAACTCAATTATAAAGAGTTGGCTGGTATATGTGTGTCTCTGTACTCTGCTGGATAGAATCAGATCTACCTTGCTGTGTGATACAGGCTTTATGTAGTTCACAGTGGCTTTTTCCCTCAAGTGATAGTAGCCTGTGTTTTTAATAGCAGAAGTACATAGCTCCATTCTTACTATTACCACAGCATTTCAGATGCCTGTGCTATGCAGCAGAGTGATAAACCAGAGACCTTCAGATTTATAATATGATATTATTGTTGTTCCATGGGGCATGAGCTTGACTTAGGGTGTGTACAGAAGTTACATTTTTCATGCAATGAAGCCCTAAAAGCATTCAGTAGTCATAACACAACAAATATTCACAGCTGCAGAGCGCCTTTAAAATGATCAATCGCACAAAAATGTAATCCTCATCTGATGTAGTATGAGACCAGCTGCTCTAGGACAGAGCACTTTAAGGAACTTGGGTACACATTGTCTGCAAGGGTTAATTCCTGGCGATTCTGCCTGCCATGAGTTAATGCCTTGTAAGCGCTTTGTGTTAGAGAACCAATGAACCCCACCCACGCATTTGCGTATGGGGGGCGGGGAGTGGAGGGAGTGCTCAGAGCCTGCCTGCACTGGCCCAGGCCAGCAGGCAGGGGCACTCCAACAGCCTCCCAGGAGGCTCCCTGGCCCTGCCCCCTCCTGCCAGGTGGCAACTGTCAGCAGCAGCTGAGGGGGTAGAATAGAGCCTACCTCCCACAGTGCAGTCCCCTCCCCAACTACCCCTACTGGGGTCTTCGGCCCCGGGGGGGGGTGTGGAACTGGGGAACTGAGCCAGGCCTGTGCAGTGGGGGGTTCCCTTTCCCCCATGTGAGTGTCTTGAAAGTGGCAAAGGCTGCCATGTCTAGAATGGGGGGGGAGAGGAGGGGAGGGAAGGGGGATGGGAAATACAACCCCCCACCACACCACACCCAACAGAGTCAATCTCCAGTCTGTAGCATTTATTGCCACTCTGCAGCAGTTTCCTGGGTTATATTTGTCCCTCTTCATTTTAACCATTGACCTCAAACCACCCATGGGGCCGATCAGGGGTACCCATATTTTTAGAGAAGCAGGCCCTATGCTTGCAGATACCCCTTTTGTTTCACTCCCAACTTTATGAGCAAGGCTGGTGAAGTCCTCAAAATAAAGGAGTAATTTAAGACTTTTTCCTGGAATGACAACCAAATGAATGCAGTTCTAACCCAGAGCTGCTTTGGACTGATCTCCTCAGAGAGATGCATAAGTGGTTAGCATCTATTGGCACTTGCTTCTGCTGCACAGGGAACAGAGTATAGTATGGAGCTAATTCTTTCCTACCAAATATCAGCTCTTGTGAGGTCAGTGGTGGTTATTTAGCAGCTTACCAGGGACATGTCAGCTGCTTTACTTGTACATTCCAATACACAAGCTATTAGTCTAACGTGGCTTTTATTAGTGCTTGGCTGATGACACCATTTGAGTAAAAAAAGAAAAAGGGCAAGACTGATGAGGTACTTTTCCACTGAGGTAGGGCTGATGCACTGTGGACTGTTGCTGTTAGATGTGTAAGATTTTTTTTGGAACAGTTCTAATTTTCTGCGAGACTGCCTCTGTGCACTGTAGCATTAAGATATTGCTCTGGTGTATTACCATACTTTAAGAACATAGCTTTTATGAGAAAAGAAGGGGAAAAATAGGTAGGAATCTTTGTTTGTTTGTTCTTTTTTGGTTTTTTTTGTTTAATACTGCCTCAGTTTACATGGAAAAGAATAAGTAGGAGAATGAATTCAAGTAGTCTAGGAAAATCTTCCGATTGTGGCCCATCAATTTTATGACAGAATATGTGTATGGCAGCCTATACATAGTTCAACAGTCTAGTCATCACAGAGGGTAGGGACATAGAGACACCACAGTCGTTCATATATGTGGAGGGCAGATAAAGTTTTTCTTCAAAAGAACCATTAATTTCCACCCCTGAAGCCTAAACAAGGTGTCTTATAGTAGCCTGTGGAATAGGCTTTTTCATCCTGACATCCACTAGAAACCATTGCAAACTGGTAAGCACTTGCAGGAATGTAGCATTTGGCCATTACATTACACCAAGGTTATTCAACTGGCAGCCCATGGGCCACATGTGGCCCGTGTGGAGTTAAGTAACAGGCTCCTGCCTGGTTCCTGCTAGCCCCATTGCTTTGGCTGCAATAGCACCCATAGTCTCCAACTCTCCCCCACCTCCTTCCCTCCAACTTCTGCTGCCTGCCCCAGCCCCAGAGCCTGAGGCAGAGTAGTGCAGCACATGGAGGGAAGCTAGGTCCAGGCACACAGTACAGCAGTGGAGGGAGGTTGTGGGTTTATGGTGCAATGGGGGGGATGTGGGCCCACCGTGAGATGGGAAGTCATGTGCAGTGTAGTGGTTGCAGGGAGGGGCTTGCAGAGTTCATGGCTGTAGTTTGCTGTGGTGTGGCCCACATGATATGTGGGCCCCGCTGGTGCAGCCTGTGGGGCATGTGGCATCTAGTCACTTAAAAGCTGGACAGCCTTTTGTTACACTGATCTAATGCTATGACAGTGGAGATGGCATGGCACTGGAAGGCTAGAGAAATGGAATCTGTTCTAGCTTTGCTCTTGACTGCCACGTGCCAGACACTCTGTCTCTTTGTGTCTTCTGTTCTCTGATTGTAAAATAGGGATGATACTCTCTTTGGGTAGAGAGTTAGTTAGCCATGTTAATCTGAAGTTAGGTGGAGGTCAGGGCCATGTGGAGCCTGACATTAACTCATCTATTCATGGCCTCTGATGAAGGAGGCTGAAGTCTTCACAAGCTCATGCCTATCTGAATGACTGAGTCTATAGGGTACTACATGGCCCTGCCCTCTACTCTGTTTTGTAGAAGGTTTGGATATGACAAGTCCTCATTCTGTTGTTAGGATGTGCTGATCTTGTGTGTTTAACAAGGAAAAACATACCTTGTTAATAAGTAAATGTGCCACAAAGGGAGCAGATCTGCTTGGTAAGAAGCCATTTTTATATTTTAAATAAATGGCTTGATTTTGGAATTGTTTAAATACAATTTCACTTGTGAGCAATTCTGACTCGGGGGAACCACTCTTACCTCCTAATAAATTAATTCAAATGTCCAAAGATAAAGACAGAAAGAAACCTTGAAAATGAAAAGACCAGAGCAATATTAATTTATTTTCCAATTAGAAACCCAGTGTGTGGAAGCTATTTATTGGTTTAGCTTTGGGGAATAAATGGTAAAGGTAGGGACTTTGATATATTAGGACAGATAATGTAAAGGCTATAACCTATTTTTATAACAATTACAGAGATATAATCTTGGGCTTTCGTCCATATGTCTGTCTTAATGGGAAGATTACTGATTTATTAATGCCATTGGTTTTGCATCCAAACTACAGACAATTGTACTTAAGTAAATATCCTCTGTTTGCCACTATCATTAGCTGAGGTGCATAGACAAAATAGATAGAAATATCCTGATGTTTGGTTCAATTAAATAAGCAGAGATAAGGCCTATATTGTTTCTCCATTACAAAAATCTGACAACATGGGTTGAAAAATTGCTCTGAAGTCTGCCAGCAGGACCATCAAGACTCTAAATGAAGCGATGTACTTTAATCTCCTGCCTTTCATTGGACCATAGAGAGTAGCTTTTCTTGTTTAATGTTTGTATATTTTTCCTGAAGTCATCAGGACAAGGACAAATCCAATGACTGGCTTTTCTATTATGGAGTCCCTTATCAGGAACTGCTCTTATAATCCATCTCCCCTTCAGCCACTGTCCCATAAGAAATACATATTGTGCATTTCTACACAACCCACTGAGGGAAATACTACAATAGTGACATCATCTGCAACTCCTGAGGATGCCTTTCAGGTCCCCAGGTAGGACTTTAGGGTGACCTAAAAAAATGCAGTGCAGATATAGGCCTGACCCTACAGTTTACTCCATGTGGGCATACCTCTGCATCTTCAAATAGACACACTGGCTTTATGCTGGGTAGATTGGGGCCATGATAAATAACTCAGTGAAATCCTGGCTTCCTTAATGTCAATAGTAAAATCCCCACTGACTTTAGTGGACCCAGGATTTGACATAGGTAAGATGGAATGCTTCATTAGGATAAGCTGCACTACAACTTATTTTACTGTCTAAAATCCTGTGTGACCATCCCCAGGAGCTAGCTTTCAAGCCTGTCTATATATCACTCGGGCTGACTGTAATTTTTGAAAACCTCACTTGCAGTTCTGCTTTGAGAGACATATACCTTCCTGAGAGCCTGTTCAAGAAGAAACAGAGTTATGACCAGGGATCTTTGTTTTCTCTGATAAAACCCCCCTGCAAATTCTTTGATAACCCCCCCAAATTCATGATTAAAATGAAAGGTCCCTCACTCCCACCCCATAGTCCCCCTGGTCCTGCTGGCATCCCTTTCCCCACCCCACAAACAGCCCCCTGCCCTTCCTTGGATGTTAAAACCATTACTCTCCAATGCAGGAGCAATGGCCTTTTGGACCCGGGCAAGTATTAGTAGCTGCTTTATCAGGGACCTATATTACAGAGACTGACTCAGTGATGATATTTCTGAGACTTCTTTTCTGTGCTAAATGGGAAGATTTAGGCATAAGGGACCATTAGGCAAAAGAAATGGGAAAGGGAGAGTGAGGGTAAGGATGTGTACACCTCAGTGTAGATCTCAGGTACAAAGCTACATGGGGGCAAAAGTCAATCACCTGGATAGGCAGGCACATTCTGTGGCCTCCTTTGCCCAAGTCTGGACTGAATACTTTGAAGAACTGCCTCCTCCTGGCAAAGAAAATCAGAGGGGTAGCTGAGACAATTCCTCTCCACCCACAGCCCAAGGCCAGGCAGGAGTGCTTAGGTGTATAAGACTTGTTCATATCCCTTTAACTAGTTTCTGATGAAGTGTGCCTTTGTTCATGAAAGCTTGCACATCTCTGATTCAGTCTGTAAGGTGCATCTCTACCCTACCCTGCCTTCTCTTTAACTAGTTTGTGAGCTACGTGTGTGTATGGCTTCTTTGTATTTGTTTTTGTTGTGTAATGAGCAAAAGACACAACTGTCTGTAAAGCAGGTAGTGCTTTCTGAGTAGTGTATATACTACAGACACCTGAGATTGACTGTGATCCACCAGTGTGATGTGATCTTAGGGTAGAAACAGATGTAAATGTAACCCTTGGGTAGAAATAGATGTCACCTGATGTTGCATTTGTGCTGCCATAATTTTTATGGTGGCACAAATGCTGAGCAAATGCATGGCCCTGCCCTTTGTCTTGTTGTATCAATGAAATGACTAAAGGTACTAATAGATAGTGCTACTTTATTGTGGGCAGTGTCTATTTACCCTGTGGCAGGTGCCCCAGGAGTTTGAGGGGTCCAATTCTGCACACACCGGGAACTTGCTTTGCTTTTCCCATTACAGAGATGCCCAGGACACATTTCTGTAAGTGGGGAAAGTCAGGAGTCCCTGTTTATGGAAATGTGCCCTGGAATCTCCAGATGTTTGTCTCTGTAAATGGGGAAAGCTTGTGTGGGTCCCAGCATGGATGTATAGGCACCCTGTGTCTCTATGGGACATGCATAATCTCAGGCCTCCACATAATTCCAGGCCTCCACACCTATTCATTTAGAAGCATAGGCCAGCATGGGTCCTGGAGTAGGGGTATGTGGCAGCTAAGCAATCCTGGTACCCTGTGCCTCCACGGTGGGACCTGTGCTGTCCCACTTCTCTGTGAAACACAGATCAGTGTGGGTCCTGGCAAGAAGATGCAGGGTAGTATGGGAGCTGGGGAATATCCAGTGCTCCGTGCCGGGACCTGCACTGCCAATGACCCATGTCTCCAGGTTGGTGCAGGACTCGGTGCAGGTCCCTGCACAGAGGCAGAGGACCCTGGGAATTCCCTTTGGAAATTCCCAAGTGGTTTCTGTACCGCCCTGTGCCTCCTTGCCAGAATCCATGCTGGCCCATGCTTCACATGGAGGCACAGGTCAGTACAATTCTCTCTGTGAAGGCACAGGGTGTTAGGGGTTCCCTAGCTCCCATGCCACTCCATGCCTCTGTGCTGCCCCATACCAAAACCCATGCCTCTGGATCAGCATGGTTCAGTGCAGGACCTGATATGGGGTAGCAAGCGATCTGTGGAATCCCCACCCCCCTTGAGAACTTATCAACTTAAGACCAGACACAACTGAGCGGATAAAGAAGCAGGAGCAAGGGTAACAGAATTCTGAAGGAGATTACAGAAAGCATCCCGATACCTGCTGCAGAGTTCTTTATTGCCAATGGTGCAAAGATTGTCTTTATTGTATGGACAAAATAAGGCTTTTAGAGCCTTCAGTTTCAGAGGAAAAATGGGGAGAAGAGAGACGCCTAACTAGAAAGATTCACTGCATCACACCTAACATAATACTGGAAATACAAAATCCTTAGCCAAAAAATCATGAATTAATAGATTTAGAAATAATAAATACAATTTAAAATGCTACCACCCTTGCTTTGTTAGCAAGGATTCCATAGGTGGCAGTGGGGCGGGGGGGCTAATGGGGATTAGCCCCCAAATGCAAGGCAGCAAGGCATCCTGGCCATGGGCTGCTGACGACTGCAGCAGGGGTAGGGCGGGGAGAGGCACGCATGCAGTGGTGAGGGAGAGAGTGGGGCTGGGGCAGGCACTGCACAGCTGGGGTGGGGTATGGGACTGAGCTGTCAGCAGCTCATCCAGGGGACGTGGATCCTGCTGCTACGTGCACCCTGGGAGGGCATGGGGGACTGGATCTGTGTGGGGTGGGGGGGCAGGCTCA
>NW_017728943.1:68871799-68892129 GCF_001723895.1 Crocodylus porosus | reverse complement strand
GCTGCAGGCTGGGGATGGGGATATGTGCCAGGCTGTTCCCAGCAGCAGAGGTTGCGCCATGTTGTGCTGGGGGTGGGTGGCGGCAATTCTGGGAGCAGGCTGCAGCCACCCCAAAATTTTCCGTAGCCCCCCCAACACCTCTTTCTGGTGCCACTGCCACTTGTCCTAAGCTCAGCGCAGCCCAACGCCTCACCAGGAAGATCCTAGCTCTAGTCTGCCCCATCACATACAGAACTGGGGGTACACACCCTACCATGACTCCCAGCATGTGTGCAGCGGCGGGAGCTCCCACCCTCTCCCCGTGCTGGGTATCCCCCAGACAAGCCACTTCTAGCTCTGTTCCATGCCCTACCCCGGCTGTGCAGGGCCTGTCATAGCTCCAGCCCCAATCTCTACCTCCCCTTCCCCTTTCCCTTCCCCTTCCCCCACAGACTTACCTGCTGGTGGGGTGCGTGCTCAGCCCCCCCAAAAATTTTTTTCTCCCTCTGCCTATGAAGGATTACCACCCCTTTGGCTTCTGTTCTCACTGGAAATCTAAACCAGAGCCTTTCTCTGTTTTACCACAGGTGTCTGTCCTGTCCTCTACTGTTGTTGGAAATGTATCATATTAAAATTAAACCTCAACAAGTAAAAGGCTTTGCAATTCTTTTTTCCTATATGAACCTGGCCCCAGAGAATTCATGGCTCCCCCTATAGCTTTTGCAGCTTCACAATAGTACCAAAGAGTGAGCTCAGATCCCTTTGGTTTAAGAAGGTGCAAATACATTCTTGTCACCTGTACTTGGGCTATAAGACCCTCTGTAAAGGCAATAATATTTTGGCAAAGTGCCCATCTAACAGCTAGAAAAGGTAAGCAAGTTCCCTAGGCACTGTTTTATGAGAACTCTTGTTTGGTAGGCCTGTGCAAAGCGGCTAGTATTCACTTCGGATTCGGATTTGGCTGATTCGGGGGACAGTGATTTGATTTGGTGATTCAAATCACTGCCCCAAATCAGATGCAGAGATTCAGCTGCTGCCAAATCTCTGAATCAGGCAGGCCCATCCCCCACCCACCCCAGCTCCCAGCACTTGGAAAAAAAAAAAGCCCTGACTCACTACCGAGCAGAGGTGCAGAAGTTACCAGGAAATGACAACATTTATTTGGCCATGTTATCCTGGGAGGAGTAGTGTCATGATGGTCACTTGGTTTTGGATGAAACTTTGTAAATTGAGTTGGTGGTAAAGCATGGCATCCAGGAGCCCTGACTTTTATTTTTAGTTCTATTTGTTTTTTGAATGACCTCTGACAAGTTACTTAGCTTCTCTTTGCCTTATTTTCTCATCAGTAAGAACAACACAGCCATTTAACAGCAGAGTTGGAGTTATTTAATGAATAAAATATTCTGAGAGCCACTGATCCAAATGGGATAAAAGGGCGTCATGTTACTTGAGCTTCAGATTCCAGTTTTCTCCACTTGCCATGTTCATCCTTTCCCCTATCTTCTTCTTTTGGGAGCAAAACAGTAGCATATTTGTCAAGAAGACAGCTTGATAGATGGAAAATGATTCCCACTTTAAAAAATGAATCACACCATGTCTTTTCAAATGAGGTTATCATCTCAGATTAGCCTGCTATAGCTCTCACTGGCAAGCAAACAAAGTAACTCTATTGAAGTGTAATGCGCAGCAATTTAAAGAAGATTTTATTTTTTTTAAAAGCTGTACATAAGTCCATAAAAAACCATTACCTCAGTGCTTAACAATCTTTCTAGACAAATAGCCATTTTATATTTTATTAGTTGGATCCGTTTTACTGGTTTTAGTCCATCAATTCAAAGCCCTCATGTCTCCAGACACTAGATAACTCCATAAAATTGGGTTTTTGAAAACCTACCTATTCATAATTGTTTAGGCCTTTTCATCTCAGAGTGAAAAATACTGTCTCTAGGGTGCACAGCAATTTAAGAGCAGTCTGACCATAAACATGTTTTAGCAGGCTCATACATATGTGGTGCTGTACATAAATGAGCTGATGTTTTATCTAAGCCAGACAATCATAAGACCATCTTATTCCTTGGGAGAATGAATACATTTGAAAAAGTTTGCACTGTTTCTGTGATATCTGGCCAGGTTCTGGAGATGAGCATGTTTCCAAGCACTAAAAAAATCTTTCAATGGCTTCTTTCAGAGCCATTCATTCCTATGTTTCTTCATCAATTTTTCATGGCGGACATTAGAGATTTTTAAATGTTTAAATGGGAACCCCCTCAGAGGGAAAACTGCCTATTTCTTACCATTTACAAACTTTGGACTGAGTCTTAACTGGGCCTGACTATGGGGCAAGCTAAGAGTGAGCTACATAAGCAACTGCAGAATCCTCTAGTGTAAGGAGCTGGTAATACTGCTGTTTCTTCATCTTTCCCAGCACAGGGAGCCAGGCCAGGTACAACCTATGTTACAGCTGCTCTTAATCCTGTTCAGCCTCCTGCTCTGGCCTCGGTTGGCCCTGCGATTAGAACTGTCCAAACTCCCCATCTTCCCTGATTTGCCACCAAGAAGAAAATTGAGGAGATTTCAGTTTGCTTTAGGGAATGAATCTATATAAGAATAATGTTGCTATTGTGGGAAAGCCTGGGTGAGGAAGATCTATTTTGCATTTGAGTTTGACTGCAGTAAAGTCTGTTCTGTTCCTCATTCTAGTAGCCCCTGGGTTTTAACCCTTATGATCCATCTTTAGCCAGAGAGAGATGCTTCAACCAATCAATGTGCCTGCTAGCAATTATGGTTCACTCCTCCAAGAAAGAAAAGTAAGTCCATTGACCTCATTCATGTGTCCTGTAACAAGTCTAATTTTTTTCTTCAATTACACCCATGGGGTGCTCCTCTTCCCCTCCAAATCCCAGAGCATCTCCTGATCTTTGCTGCCTTCAGCCATGGGGCTGAAGCTAACCTGCTAATATGAAAGCATCATTACCAAGGGCAAGATTCAGAGAGGCCACAGACTGATCTAATAATTAATACACACAAGCAGGGACATTTTATTCCCTATGTCTGGCCTAAACTTCCTGTATACGTTGGGAAAAACCTGTGGATCTCTGCATCTTTCTAATGTGGGAATGATAATGCTTCTTTCATTTCAAGGGTTTTATTCTTATCAGGCTAAAATTGCAAGTGCTTTTAAAGAACCTTCATCTCTTTGATAGGAGAAGGGTCACCTATGAAGACTGAGTTGTGACTCATTGTGGCTTATGTGGATTTCAATACATTCTTAGTTGTTTGGTGATTAATAGCGAGTGCCTTTGTATTAAATACAAAGTCATTTATTTAACTCTGGCCATATATGAAACGTTCAGTCAGTGAAATTCTATTTTAGTTTTACCATCTATATAGTAAATCAGTTCAAGGCATATATTTTGCCCCACTAAGGATTCTTTGTTTATGAGCGTGTGTATATTGTTCCTCTCTAATATGCGTTGGAATGCGTTACTCCTCAACGTGAGCGTCCTTGCACAGTTGACTTGATGGATGTTCTATTGATGACACGATTTCATAATGAAATCATGTTGCTCCATACAAAGGTTTTCCTTTTCAGAGATAGAAAACAGATCTACAGTAAGATCAAAGCATTTGAGGAGCAGTGCCATTCCCTATCCTAAACAGAAAAGCTTTGAGTCACAAGTTTTAACCAGGATCAGATCCCCTTAATGCTGTCCAGTTAAGCAAATTAATTTCTTCCAGCATATGAACTAAAATTCTCAATCTTACATTTTTGGGGGGCTAGGAATGTAAGGGTTTTTCCCTTCCCACTGTTATCAGTCACTCCTGTTTCATTTTTGCCTACTTGTCTGTTGAAATAAATTTTAATAAAGCTGTTCTTTATAACCTGATCTGCAGCAGCTTAAGCATTAGTGTACTGTTTAAACTGCAAGCAAAAAATAAAATATTTTTTTTGTTTGGAGACTGATTCTCAGTGTAACCTGGGCAGTACTCGGAGACCTACTCCTATCTCCAGATGAAGGGATTTTAGTGGGTGTGGATGCATTGTGGGAGGCATAGCTACTTATGGTAAGCAGCTCCCCTCCTCTCCCTATAGAGCAGAGCCAGGACACCTGTTGGGGCTTAACTATATACAGTTTTACTGATAAAGAACAGGGTTGGGATATAACATTTATACAGGGTGGGGTATAGGAACTCTGGGTAATATGGGTACACACTGTGCCAACCCTCTGGATACCGGTGGGGAATCAGGAGAGCAAAAGGACTCAGTAAATGTTATGCATATATGTACATTTAATGCATGATGTCAAATAAATCAGAAGGCGCAGGTTTCCAAAATATAAGGCACAGGTTAATCAAAGCTTGAGATGCAGGTTTCCCAAAATGCAAGGTGCAGGTTTAATGAAATCTGAGGTGCAGGTTTTCTAGCATGAGAGGGGAAAAGGGGGGAAAAGGGGTGAGAGTCCCAGAACCCTAGGGCCCCTGAGCCCCAGGTGCCCCTTTAACCCACTCAGATACCCCAACAGAGGGGTTTCTGAAGGAAAAGGAGGAGGGGGAAGAAGGAGGACCCACTTCCCCAGTGGAGAGTCCCTCCTCTTGATGGCTTCATCAGGGGGCCTGGAGAGGCCATCCTGTGTTCCTCAGAAATAGGACATCCCTCCCACAGTGGGGGGCCCCCACCACCGAGGAACTCTCCCATTGTTATCCTGCTTGGGGCTGTGGGCTTCCACGCACCACAGAAGCCCTGCCTTTATGCCCAGGGTTGGGGACCCCAGCCGCCTTGTGTGGGCCAAGGACCCTGGTTCCTCCCGGCCCCTCTGCGTACTGATCCATACATTGGGGCCCTGGCCACATGCCCAGGTGGAAGTAGTGGTGGCAAGTCTTGCGCTGCTGCCTGCGGCTGCCGGGCTCTGCCCCACTCCGGGACCTTCTGCGTACTGCCCTGTGTGCCAAGTGGGGCCTCACCAAGGTGCGTGGAGGGAAATCAGAGGCCCAAGCTGCTGTCTGCAGCTCCAAGGCTTCAGCCCCAGCCAAGACCCTCCAAGCACTGGCTGTGTCCCGAGTGGTGTCCCACTGGGTTGGGGTGTGGGGGGGTTAGAGGCCTGAGCCACTGCCTGTGGTTCCAAGGCTTTGGTCCCAGCTGGAACCCTCTGTGCACTGCCTGTGCACCAAGCAGGACCCCGCCTGGGGGTCAGAGGTCTGAGCTGCTGCATGCGGCTCCGAGGCTTCGGTCTGCACTGCGATCCTCTGCACACCCCTTCTGTACCGGGCACCACATACAGCTTCAGGGCTCTTCGGGGGCAACCACCCCACCCTGCTGGTCAGCTCCCACCAGCTCTTCACGGCCCCTCTTCTCCATCCCTCAGCGACCCTCTGTGAGCTGAGCATGCTGCTGCTTATTTCTTCCAGGGGCTCCGCCCCCAGCTAGCAAATGGACAAATCAGGAGAGAGATGGTCAGTTCTCTCTCCAGTTTAACTCTTCACCCCTGGAATGAGGTGGGGCAAGCCTTTTCCCCACCATCACATGATTGAAGGGGGAGGGAAGTCCCCACCAATTAATTTTGAACATCTCCAACTGGTGTGCCATGTTGCTGCTGGTGAGCCTGTCACATCAGAAAATTGAAATGGACATGGATGATGTGTTCTGGTCCCCGAGAATAGTTATACTTCAGGCGTGGAGCAATGAGAGTCGGTAAGTTACTATAAGAGGAAGTTTTGGTCTTTTTCAGTGGGAGGTATTGCTGCATTGGTAAAAACTCAACCTGACAGCTTGCCTTTGAACGGGAAAAAACTTTTATTAAGAGATCATGTTTAAGTGTATAGGTAGGGTCTCATCCTGGGAAATGCTGAGCTGCCAGTAGGAGCCTGTTGGGAGTTGAATGTTCTTAGCAATTCTCATGAGTTTGCCCATCTCAAAGGCTGGGAAAACATTTCATAGTGTGACTTAAAACTTCACTGTCTCGAGTGAGTTTTAATGCTGTCTGTTTCCCTTCATGTTCCCCTCTTCCCCCCCCCTCCCCCAACTATCCTCTAGGCTGATATTTTTCTAAAGAACCCTCATTTATAATATTGAAAAATAATGGAGTCAAAAGAAAATGGATTCCCTACAGAACCTTCCTGCTGCTGCCAACTTTGGAGTAAGGCATTGCTGGAGGAACCGTGCTATAGTGATGTACAGCCCTAATAGATCTGAGTGACAAGGCTGAGCCAGAAGATGCAATGATGGGTTTTTAAGAAATTAGAATGTAATAAGGAAGGCGCTCTACAGATAATTACTTTGTGAGGAAATGGCTTCTTTAGTAAAATTTATGTGGGTCAATTAAGATTGCAAAATATTTCAAGTGGTCAGGTTAATTAGCATGGCAGAAAGCCTGGGGTAACACTTTTCAGAAATGAGGAGATGATTTAGGGGCCAGGAGTCCCATTTTTAAAAGTAACTTAAGAATTTAGGAGGCTAAGTGCCATTGAGTTTCTGTGAGTCTTAGGTGTCTCAGCAATTAACTTGCTTTGCAAGTGGGATGTAGGCTTCTAAGCCATGCCAGCATTTATAAAAATCTGATGTTATGCCTTATTGAAAGTCAATGGGACTTTGAATTTGAAATGTAACTTTTGAAAAGTGTCAACATAACTTTGTGGTGGGCACTGCTAGAAATGGCTAGCTTACATAATTCCCATGTTAGCAAGAGGTCACAGTTTTGCCACACATGTTGTTTGCATACTATTTGCTTTGCTGTATACCAGCCTAAATTCACTGTAAGAAGAAAAAAAGAATTTGGTTTCCTTTTTTTTTTTTTTCCTTGGAGGGAGTAAGCATGTCAACCATAACATACAGTTAGGCTTTTATGCTCCAGAGCAAAACATGGCCTGTCAGTCTAAAATTACCTTTATCTTAGATTTAGGGGGAGCTGTCTCTAAACAACTAACAAGAAAATTGAGATAAAGTGTCTCTAAGAAGGCGCGGTGTGTGCATGCAGAAAACTCTGGTTGGTTGTTTCACCAATGGCTTGATTTGCTCTTGTTCTACTTCCTTGCTAGTGCACCACCCCATATCAAACAGTCTAATGTCCTGTACCATGAAGGTTTCAGAAGAGACTCAAAAGGAAAGGGGACAGGTTTTAGAAGAAACTTAAAAAGGAAAGGCAACTTCCATTGAAGCATCAGCACTAGCTTTTGCAGCATCTTTAACTTTTGGTAAAGGTCTCCCATTCAGAGAGGACATCTGGGGCAGAGGGAACAGGGGTAGTGTGTAAAACGATTATGCAATCTGCAAATGTGCAGGTACTTGACGTTGTTGTTCTCTCTGCTTTGGTGACAAAATTGTGACCAGAATAGGCTTGCAGAAAATGGAATAATATTAATAACATAATTAAAATGATGAGTTGCTTAACATATATTGTTTTAAAGAGCATAAATAATACATTTGCCTTCTGACCTGTTTGCAAAGCTAAGGAGACATGACAGTCCTGTGTTCATTAGTGATAATCCCAAGAGGGAAGCAAAGAAGCACTGCAGGCAAGGAGGCACAATAAAGCTAGAAAGCAGAGATATAATTAATTACACCAGAAATTAATGCATCCTGATCTAAATGAGCAAATTAGAAGTCAGACCTACCTTGACTACAGAAAACATTGTTCCTCTGACAGTTATGGCACATAATGGCATCCAAGTGGCTCTATTTACTGTATGTTACTGGGGTAACACCTGTTGCCAACCATCTGCAAAGTGCTGCCATAACTCCTCAACTCCTGTTTACATACTTAAAAAAAATGATGGTTTAGAGTCTCATTTGAACTGAGGTCCTTTGCACTGCTCTGGCAATGTAAAGCTATTTGAAAGAGGATGTAAATGTAGTTTATTTCAACCTTATGGTTCCTTTATACTGCCAGCATGGTGCAAAGGAGCTCAGGTATTAATGAAGATCTGACCATTGTGGACTTTGGTTATGTGCAGCTGCTACAAGGATTTGAGTTCTTAGAAATAATTATTAATAATAACATTCTCTGGTGCCTTCTATCCCAGTATCTCAAGCACTCCATGAGTTCACAACTCCTCTTTGATGTCTGCATTTTCATCCCAGTGTCATCAGTGGTGAAGCTGGGATGACAGGAGAAAAAATGACTTGCCTGAGGTATGCTAGAAGGTATCCCCTAACTAGGACTGAATAGATAAGGGGACTTCTGTCTCACAGAGAAATACACTATTTCAAGATACATTTTTATTTTGACTAGGAATGAATCCCCTTGCCCCTCTTCATATCTAAATTCTCTGTGAAAGAGATAAAGAATTAGCATAGCTTTTCAGGGCTTCTTGGAGTCACAGATGCCATAAAGTCCTGAGGTCCACGGCCTGAGGCTGTCCACCTGGCTTGGCTGGCTGTCTCAAAGATGTAAGCCATGGAAGCTCTAGAGTTTTTAGCCTGCATGGCTGGTGCCTCTGGAAATCCCAAAGGTGTTTGCAAATCACCACATGCTCCACCACTTCCCCTCGGGAGAGGGGGCATTGATATAAATACTACTTGACTTGGGAAGCTGAACATGAAGTTTGGAATATGTGGCTGGAAGAGAACTAATATCATTTGGAAAATATGGCCATCTCCACATGGTGTAAATCAAGATGAGGCAGCTAATGGGCTTGCCCCTGTTCTAACACTGCAGAGCTGTGGTGCCAGGGGAAGGGGTGGAGTGCTAGTGTCAGGAGCAAGGACAGGGTATGTCTGCTAAGGACAGAGGGGGTACAGTGAATGAGTCCACACTATTTTAGAAGGTGTACTGCCAAATATGCCTTCAACCAAAGATGGCTACCTTCCATCAGTACTGAAGCTTTAACTTATACTAGAGCTAGGCTGCTGGGGCCTTTGTACACACCACGAAATTGGCTTTAAAATGGCTCAAATGCCCTTTTGTATTGCTTTAATGGCATTGCTGTTTGCACGTTTGGTGGCAGCATATTCTACTTTAAATTACTTTGGCACATAGCAAGATAAAACACCTCCGAGGTGTTTTAGTGTGCTACCTAACAAACTGCAACACTATATGGGGTGCTGGAAGCCGTTCTGCTTGGGGCTTGGTGGGCCCCATGCAGCTCAGGAGCTGTGAGACCCAGCAGCAGCCCATGCAGCTGGCTCTATTGAAGAAGGAAAAAAAAGCGGTCCCCCCGTGGATGTGAGTGGGGTTGGTGCTTCCTTGTTGTACACCCCTGGGACTGTCCGGGTTGGGTACCAGTGGGCGGGTGCCACCTGGGGGGCCTCCACACAGCTCAGGGACCACTCAGCCCACTGGCAGCTCACCCCACTTTCCCGCTGCTGAAGAGACAGGTAAGATCAGGCCCCCACCCATATGTGCACACCATGGGGATTTAGTTCGGTTTAATTCTCCCTAAATTGAAGCAGTGTTTTTAAAAACCTACCACTTCAATTTAGGGAGAACTAAGCTGAATTAAACTCCCGTGGTGTGTACAAGCAGCCTTGAAGACTAGGGATCTGTGATTATTTTCAGGAGCCCCTACATTCCATGGAACCTGAGCCCAATCATCCCAACTTGGTCATGTTCTAAAGTCCACCCTGATCTCATTGTGCACAGGAGGAAATGACTATGTAACATCCAACATCATAGAGAATCATCCTCAGTGGGTTTATCTGCACATGTGCTTTATTTCACAGTTGACTAATTAGTTTCACAGTAAAGTGTCACTGTCTACATGTATGCCCCTATTAGGGTGCGGTCAATTAACTCTGCTGTAGGCTAGTATTGTCTGGGACAAGTACTATTCTACCTCAGACAAGGTTCTTTGGGTGAATCTAGTATCTTTTATTAGACCAACTTAAATAGTTGGAAAAAAAAATGTTAAGCAAGCTTTTGGGTTCAAAAACCCTTTGTCAGGCTGAGGAGGTTCCAGCATTTGGTGTGTACTCTTCCTGGATGGAATGAAAAGTAAAGAAGCCAGAGGCTGGCCTGGTCTGCATGCAAGACAGACAGTCAGTGAAGATGTAGATTGAGGAGTCAATGGGTGAGAGATAGGCTGGGTGGGGGGAGAGAAGGGAGATGAATAGTGGAGAGGTACCTGGGGAGTCAGATTTCATGCTGGTTATAATGTGTCATAAATCCAACATCTATATTTAGTCCATGATTTTTAGTATCCAGGAGGTTGATGGAGTGGAGTTCATAGGCTCATCTCTGGGAAGTGTTTTGTAAGTTCCCTTTGAGGATTAGAACTGAGAGATTGGAGAGAGAGTGGTTTTCTTGTGGTTTTCATTGTACATCAGAGTTATTTAGTGTGCCAAAACGCATATGTAGGCAGTGACCGGACCTGCCAGTTAGCCCTGCACTATTGCACCCTCATGCCCTAGCCAGCTCCTCCACAGCATGTTGAGTCAGGGTGGAGCAGCTCAGAGCTGGCAGGCTGATTCCCAGGGCCCCTTGCCAGCTGGGGCTGCTTCACCCTGGCTCAACATGCTGTGGTCCTTGGCACACATGTAAATGCTGCACCTGGGAGCAATAAACTCTGGTGCCAACTGCACCAGAGTTTAAGTGCTAATTTCATGTGTAGATACACCCAATGTCTCCCGTCTTGTGAGGAATGTAAATTAAGCCCAATTCTGTGGTCCCCTGTACAAGTGCATGGGTGACTCATGAAGTTGATCTAGATTTTCACTAGTTTCAACAAATGCAAAATAAGGTCTACAGGATTTTCCAACCCATTTATAGTGCTTCATTTAATCTGGCCTAACATTTGGGTCCTATAGTTTATGAGACATGGCCAAAGCAGTCAAAACTTGGGGAAGTTTGTGGATCTTTGCTCTAAAATATTTAAAATATTTTTTTTTCTGCACTACTTATGCCATTGACATGTTCAGTGGTAATATCTGATGGAGTGTGGTATAAACATTTTAACAATATTCCTTTTGGATATACTGTATAACTCCTTCCTGATGAGTAAAGCATGTAAGGTCATATGTATAAAAGCAGTAGATTTTCAAGGCAGACATGGGAGTTAGACTCCCAGTTGTCCTTTTTATGAATCTCTTTCAAACACTTTATAATACAGTATCTCATGCATCATGCATTCTCCCTCTATGAATTCATACATGTAACTATCTCTCACTGTACACATGCATATGGAGGTTTACATAAAATGACTTCCAGAACTGTTGGGATGCAGCAGAACTGTTTTATTATCCCCCCTTCCCCCCCAGCAGTTGTCTCTTCTTTTAAACTTTATTAATAAATCCCCACAAGCAATTACACATTTCTGGGGTTCATGTAAACTAAACTGAAATTCAGTGAGCTGGAACACAAAGTCAATGAAGACTGAATTGTCGTTTCTGCATCTTACGGGGATATTATAGCCTCTGGTTTTTAAGGGATTATTTACCACAATCTTTAACAGTGAAGAGTTCCATTCCATTACCTTCCACTGCTTTTCCTTTACTTCAAAGAATGTCCTGCTTATTTACAGGTACTTTTTTATTATTAACATCTTTATTCTTTCTCCTCACAACTTCAAAATGCTTGAACCTCAAAAGGTTCATGACTGCCTGCAAGAGTAACTGAGCATTCATAGGTGCTTTGGACTTCAGTGAGTGTTTTTGGTGTGTAGCAACTTTTGAAAAAACATGCTGTTGATACTTTTTCATCAAAGAATTTCATAATGATCTTGACTGAAGATAAACAACAATGTCATTAGCAAACCCAGAAATAGAACCAGATTCCTCAGGCAAAATCTTGACCCTACTGAAGACAATGGAAGGTTTGTCATTAATTTCATTCAATGGGACTGGGATTTCATTTCATGAATCTTGATTTCCATAGTCCATGTTCTGCTTTAGCCATTAGACAACATTCTCCTTTTACAGAAATGCAAGCTGTGCCAACATGCTAGGCCAGGTGATGTGCCAGATTTCAGACCTCAGGGTGCCAGTAGACCTGGGAACCCCCTCAGGCAGGTCTGCTGACCATAGAGGGGTGTGTGCCTCATCCTCACTGCCCAAGAATTTACTCCAAACCCAATAAACACATTGGTTTCTTTATTATGTATGTAGCCCAGGTATACTTGGGTGTGTACTCCCTTGTGGGTCCCCTTTACCTGGTAACTCACGACTGCGGGGCCACATGGGTGGTTGGTGTCCCCTTGGCCAAGCTGCTCCTCACTGCAGGAGCCTTTTGGGCCACTGGCTCTGTCCAGGCCACCTGCCTGCTAGTAGCCCCGAACACTGTTGTGTGCTCCCGGAGGCTCTGCCTTTTGCTCAGGGTTGAGGAACCTGGCCCACCTTGCACGGTCCTAAGGCCTCAGTCCAGCTTGGACCCACCATGCAGTGAAGCATGCACTGAGCCCTGGCCACGTTCCAGGGGTTGGAGACCTGAGCTACCTCAAGTGGCTCCCAGGGTCTCGGGACCTGCCATGCAGCTCCTCCTGCACTGAGTTCCTGGCCTCATACTGGGGTTAGGGACCTGAGCCACCTCGAGCAGCTCCCAGGGTCTCAGTGCAGATACAGTGCAGACACTCAGCTGTCTGCACTGAGTGGGGGGCTGGAGACCTGACCCACCTCATGCAGCTCCCAGGGTCTCGCCGCAGTGCACTGCTTGTGCACCGAATGGAGGTTGTGGCTGTCCACCGTTCTTGTCTCGCCAAGAAGGTCTTCAGGGCAATGGCATCTGCCAATGCTGGCAAGCTCTAACCAGCTCTTCTTTTGCCCTGTCCTCTTCCTTGCCCCTTGATGCTGATGACTTTCTTCTTGTATGCTGGGCATGCTGTTCTTTTATGCCCTCTGGGGGCTTTGTCCCAGATTGGAAACAGATCAATCAGGAAGAGGCAGGGTGCAGTCCTCAACCAGGTCCAGTTCTTTGCCTTGCCCCAAGGTAGGGGTGGGGTAAGCTTCTCCCTTGTTGTCTCCTGATTGGTGCGCAGCATACCCTCCATTTGGAAAAGCTATTGCACCCTCTGCAGACTTTTTGCTGCCTTTCTTGCCAAGTTCTTAGGTCCAGCTAACCCACTCAGCTTTCAGCCAAGCAAGCCTTTGCAGCTGTTACAGAAATATACTGAAAAGTTGATGTGACATGTGCTCTAGCAAATACCAACCCTTGCTCCCATTGTCAAAGCTTAAATTCCTAATCCAAAAATTCTTGTAGGTACCAAGAACTTGGATAACACGTGACCCCCTGAGTCACAAAAAGTAATCCAGGTCAACTCTGCTCCAGTGGCCACAAACCACTTAGGACTCTAGAAAGCTGGGTGCCTCTATTTTGGTCTTACTAAATCCCTGGACACGTAGATTCAGATGCCTGAGCATGCTCAGAAGTAAGCCAGTACAAGCAGCTAGGTGCCTAAGCTTGGTTGGAGTCTCGACTGAATCTGAGGAGGGCTTAACATATCTAAGTGGAGGTGCCTATGAAAACAATGTTGATTTGGCTGCAAGGGCCGGCTTTGGCGTCTGTTGAATTGGAACTCCAGTTCTGGGAGCTGCAGGGTACTGTCATTTCCCCTGGACTTCATTTTGCTTTTAGTTTGTGTATCTAGAATTTCATGTCTGTTCAAAAGATGCAGCACAAATCAACTCTGCTGCTAATTGGCCCCAGAGAGAGAGAAACGAGCATAATTCACTTGTTCTCTATACATTGCTCGAGGTAAACATTATGTTTTGTTCAGCTGCTTATATACACACAGGCTGCACCCTGACTAATGGTGCATACCGTTGACTCCATAGCTGCTGCACAGTTTGGTATAGTAGTGCATTCCCCCCTTCCCTCTCCCCCCCCCCATCTAAACCTGAGCATGGGAATAAATTGCTTTATTTAAAGGAGCAGGTGCAGATGTAAATCCAGCCCTCAATTAGTTCACAGCCGTTGGACTATTACAATAAAGAAGGTGGCAGTGTTAATTTCCATCACCACAGCTGGCTGTGATGCCTGGACCCTAATCTAAATGTGCTCAGGTATATTGGCCAGGAATACAGTAGAACAGATAAAAGGATCAATAGTCTCTGGGCCTACTCAGATACCAGACTTTGGTTGCACTGTGGCTATAAACAAATGGGGCCAGTGGTAAAGGCAATTTTGTGATGCAGGCATTTATGAATTTAAGACCAATCTAGCCAAAACCCTGAATCGAGGGAGGATTCTCAACAGCAAGTCTGTTCAAAATCTGCATCATGCTCTGGAATTCATAAACTCCCCTTCTCTTTATGAAGTCAGCTGTCCCACCTTGAAACACAGGCTTCCATTTCTGTGGCTTAGTTTCACCTCTGGTCTCTCTTCAGGATCACACTAATACCCAGTAGCACATCTTTCACACATTAGCTATGAGGGAGTGAGAGCAGTATGCTGTTCTGCCAGAAGTACTTCTCTCATTTTGCCTCCAACAAATGAGAGCAAGCATATGCCTTTATTTTCAGCTGGGATAAATGCCTCTTGTCCTAATTAGCATCCAGCCACACCTCCCCGGCATGGAAGAATCTCATTTGAAATTTCTTAGAAAAAAAATCTCATTTTATCTCCCCCATTGCTTAATAGTACCATCAAGCTGCTTGTTGTCTTCCCACCCATGTGCTGACCACTCTGTCTGGATCGCTGTGTGCTGCTCTCTCTTTGCCTCAGATGAATAAAACATTGGGACCCTCCACCAGGAGAAAGTCTGCCTGGCTGCTCTTTTAAATCTTCCTTTTATTTAGTTATTTCTTTTTGCATGTGGTACTAATATAATTGAAATGGGTAATAAAGGCTGATGGTATAAAGTTAGAAATGTTTTTTATTCATTCATGAATGGTTTCCAAATATTATGGGGAGATATTATACACTATTTTATTATTCAAGATGATGTTAGAGTTTACCCAGAAGTTTTCCCCAGTTCTGGCTCATTGCTTTGCACTGCTCACCCCCTTTCTCTGATGTGCAGGAATGTTTTTAGGCCTGCAGTCTTCACTCATCGGGCTTGAGGAATTACTGGTTTTTAGATTTTGCAAATACGTTATTGTGACCTGCAGATCTTTATTTGGCTTAATAGCTTTATATGGCTGGGCTGGCTCAGCTTGGGTGTGTGCTCCCTTTTTGACTTAAAAACACAGGATGCTTTAATTCAAAAAGGGAGACTTATCATAAAGGCAATAAAACGCTATTTTGAGAAACAGCTAACTTGGCTTACCATGTAAGCTATGGTAACATTGGGGCTTTTTTGTTACAGCTTAATGGGCAAGTGTTTTTCTTTTGGACAGGATGCAAATCAGATTGATTGATTGATTTTTCTGTCTGAATTCTTATGGGTGCAAATCCCAACCCAGGTATTAAGCAGGCATGTAGACAAGTCATATTTTTGTGGTCAAGACTAGGCTTTAAGCTCAGAAAGCAGTAGTCAAATCCTAAGAAGGAACTTCTCATTTAGGTCTCTTCTGAAAATACTTCTTGCCAAAAGGACAAGTGGGACTCCCACACTATGTATTGCATCCCTTGAGCAATAAAGGAGATTGTGGTATATCATGCAAAGTGCAGTCTGAACAAGTTGCAGAGCTTGAAGAGAGAGAGGAGTCTGAGGCAGCCAAATTACAATTCCCATTAGGCACTGTGATAGAATTTTTGGACCACAGTCATTTTATTTGGGTTGAAATATTCTAATTTGTAATGCTGAATAAATGAAATTTTCTACAGAAATACCCCACTGGCTTTATCTGTTTGGGTTTTTTTTAATTGAAAACACAGTAGTAGTAACAAAACACAGAACATGACATCCTGATGTCACTGAAATTGCTGCCAACACTCTTCTGGACTTTGGTGGAACCAATATTTTGCCCCAAAACATGCCCATGTCTTATGCCATGGGATGGTTTGTTTGTATACCCTCAGTCTTCCCCCCTCCACACCGTCATGCAGGTCTGTCATCATCTCTCTCATTTGATGGGCTAGGTGCAGACATTCAAAAGGCTCGAGGCAGAATCAATCAGAGTTATGCAGTTTTATGTAAGTGGTGTAGATAAATTGGTAGTAAACAGAACATATGTTCATCCTTTGGGAGGAGGTGGGGGGCAAATCTTAAACTGGCTTCTGCCGTTTTAAAACCAGTTGATGTTTGCTGAACTTCTGTTCTGTTATGGGTATAGACTGGTTTTCAATCACTTATACTGGTAAAAGTGTGATGTCTGTACCTGGCTATAGTGTCTAAGTGTGGATTATTAATTTTTGGGACAGTATATCTCTGTCTTCCACAGAGCGCCTAGCACAGTTTCAGATAGTATAGCATAAATAATAATAATGACAATATCCCAATAACAATGATAAGACAACTTTACGCCCTAAATGTGAAAAGGTCATTTAGCAAGGGACAGGATTCTTACTGGGAGAAATACATCTTTGTGCACAGTGGCCTCAGTCCCTCTTTGGCTCCACTTTGAGTGGGAGCTCAGTACAACCCAGATTCTGTGTGAATCAAATGACAGAGGCTGGGTACAGACATTTGGGGAGGTTAGACTGAATTAAAAATAGCCAGTTGATCGAAGGTAAATCAGAATGGGGGATGAGGGGGGCCAGCAGGGGGAATTGAGGAATTAGGGGGCAAGCAGGCTTGGGTATGCAGGGAATTGGGGAGCAAGCAGGGTCTGTGAGAGGTATCAGGGGCAGGTGGTGTCTGTTGGGGGGATTACGGGGGCAAGCAGCATCTGTGGGAGGGTCAGAAGGGGTCTGTGGGAAGGATCAGCAGGATTTGGGGGGGTCTGCAGAGAGGATTGGGGAGGCATGTGGGGGTCTGTAGGGGGGATTAAAGGGTTGATCAGGGGGCTCATGGGGGTCCATGGGGGCGGGAATCGGGAATGGAGGGCTCTCTCCCTCACCCCCTAGGACCAGGGTCTGTTCTTAGAACAGATGACCTGCCCCTCCATCACTCCTTCCCCCTTCCCCAGTCAGGACTTACTTCCTTGGCTCCTGGCACAAGTGAATGCTGATTAAAACCAGCAGTGGGAGCAGTTTGTGGGATGGGGAGGGGTTGGGCTTGGGGTGGGAAGGGTGCTGGCTGGACCATGGGTTTCAGGGGCTTTGTCACTTGGGGGTGAGGTTAGGGGCATGGGGGCATATAATAGGCTGGTGCCAGGGGATCAGGTAGGAAAAATGCAGCCCTTGGGCTGGGCCAGTGGCTGGGCTTTCCCAGCCCTGGGGCCGTGGTGGGAACTGTAGATAGAAGGAAGGAAGGAAGATAGAAGGAAGAAGTTCAGGAAAGTTAGATCAGTCTAAAAATGGCCACCCCAATTAAGTTAGACTACCTTGGAGGCAGAGCTAACTTAGATCGGTCAGCCATTTTTATACTGCTCTAACTACCCTGGACTTCTGTATAACACACTTAGATTGACCTAACTAGGGATCTAAGCGTAAGGTCTGCACTGGAGCAAACTAAGGCCATTTTTACATGTACTCCTGATGTCGCGCAGGGGGCGTTTAATTAGTGAGCTGTGGTAATTAAAAGCATCAGAAGCACATGTACTAGGGCTGTGCAAGTCTTCGGATCCCCCTTCAGATTCAGAGCCGCTTTGGATGCTTCGGCGTCTAAAGCGGCATGCCCGGATCGAAACGGTCTCAGCAATGATATCCGAAGTGGGTTGGAGCATCTGAAGTGCTTCGGATGCTTTGGACCTGCTTCAGTCATCTTGAGTCACAATTAGAAGAGGGAGGGAGAGTGGGGGGGTGGGACAGAGAGTGGGAGAGGGGGAAGGAGTTAGAACGGGGGGCGGCGGGGGAAGACAGACATCTGTAGGTAGCCAGTGAGTAGGATTTCTCCCTGGCTACCTTTCCAATGGCAGCATCTGTGGGGTGGGACTAGAAACAGCATAAAAGCTTCTGTTTGCAGCCCTTCTGTGCCTTTTGCAGCTTGTTTCCTGTCGGCAACTGTATAGAGAGGAATGCTCAGACTGAGACTTGCCTACTCCTTTTTCTTGTTACAAAGGAGTGGGTAAAATTTAGCTTAGCTTAGCTTAGCTTAGTTTAGCTATTTTATTCAATTATTATTAGTATTACAATTCAATATATTTCTTTGAATTTATATTTGCTCCTTTTTTTGGGAAACTTTGCAGAAAGAAAGGTGTGTTTTCTGAGCTAGTGTGATCTATCGCTGTGCAGGGAGGCACAGACTGCTTGCACACACGCACGCATACACAGAGACCCACAATACAGAAAAAAATCACAGCAGAAGAAGACAGACAGATATTTATACTGGAAGAAGACAGACAGACAGACAGCACACAGTTTTTACATAACCCTTAACACTGAAGCAAACATTCAAAGAAGAGGCCAGTGCACGCACGCAACAGAGGGAATAAAACGCACGATACAAAAGGATTCACACCCCCCCACACACACAGACCTTTTGCAGCACAGGAAAGATCAATATGAAGCATGCTGGAAAGGCAGGTGCCAGGTCTTCTGGCAGGGGAGGGAGAGGGGGTAGGGGGAGAGCTACAGCTGCAGGCCCCGCCCCTCCCAAACACAGATGCATTCTATTCTCGAGCAGCCATGACATCAGTGCTGCCAGTGGAAGCCAGGAGGTGGGCGTAGTGTCTGCATCTGATGTCCCTGTACCTGCACCACCTTTGCTCAGTACTGAAGTAGGCACCAGCAATGGAATCACTGCCTCCTCCATCCCAATTTCAGCTCTTAGCATCAGCCTCCCACTGCAGGAAGAGGAGCTGGGGCTGAAACCAGGGATGCTGAGTGCGCTGGCTCAAGCAATTCTGGGGACTGAGGGGGAACCAGAGTTTGTGCTCCACACCCCTCAAGTTTCCCCTAAATCCAGGTCTCCTCTGGAAAGCAGCATCTCGGAGGAGGCTGAAGTTGTGGAGGAAAGTGGCTCAGCTGAGGCAGCTCCTCCTGCTGTTCAGCCTCAGCTAGCTGAGAAAAGGCAGGATCCTTGCCCTCAACTCAGAAGCAGGGAAGTAGTGTAGTGTGGGATCATTTTGAGGTGGCAGATAATCCCAGGTTTGCCATCTGCCAGCACTGCCGAAGGCACATGAGCTGTGGGAAGGATGTGAGACACTTCTCTACCGCAGCCATGCTGCTTTATCTGAGGAGGCACCACCCCTTTGCCCTTCTTCTTGCTCAGCCTGGCACCAGTGCAAGTGTACTGAAAGGGAAGTCCCCCACTTGCTCCAAAGTCCCCTTACCCCCAAAGCAGAGGCAGGCCACCCTGGACCAGTGAGGGAAAGGTGGACAGAAAGGGGGGCGCATTCCCAAGGCAAGCGAGACCACCCAGAGCACTGGGGAGATGCTTGCTCTGGATAGCCAGCCCTTCTCTGTAGTTGAGCAGCCAGGGTTCAGGTGGTTCATAGCACTTCTAGCCCCATTTTACAAAGTGCCCGCATGCACCACCTTTAGCAGGGCAGTGGTGTCCTCCTTGTATGAGGCATGCAGAGAGTACTTGAGGGAGGAGCTGCGCAAGGCAGGACCGCAGGTAGCCTTCTTCACCTCGGACAGCTGGAGCAGCTATGGTGGTGATCATGCCTTCCTCTCCCTCACAAGGCACTGGTGCAATCACTCAGGCCATTGGTGGGCTCTACTGCAAGCTGAGGTGTTGGATGAGTCTCACACAGCAAGGGAGATCATGGGGGCCAGGAACTGCATGGTGCAGGAGTGGCTCATTGGGCAGGCCGAGCTCACCCGCGGGTTCATGGTCACCGACAATGGGGCCAATATGGTGAAGGCTGTCCATGATGCCAACTTTGTTGGCATCCACTGTGTGGCACACAGACTGCACTTAATAGTGAGGGATGCCTTGGAGAGGGACAGGGCTGCCAGTCACGGTGCCACCACCAGTACTGCTACAAGCCAGCTGATTTCAGAATGTAGGAAGGTGGCGGGCTACTTCCACTGCAGCATCAAGGAGGGCAAGAGGCTTCAGGGGAAACAGGCAGAGCTGAGCATTCCACAGCACAGAATCATCCAGGATATGGAAACTCGGTGGAACTCCACATACCTGATGCTCAAAATGTTGGTGGAGCAACCGGTGACCATTCATGAGATGGCCTTGCTTGGGGAGATTGGAATCAGCGCCCCCCTGAACAGAGATGAGTGGTGAACCATCTCCCAGATGTTGGTGGTCCTCAAGTGTTACCTCTCAGCTCCATGTTCTTGGGGAACCTTGGCACAGGACTCAGCCTGTCTGACTTGCAAAGATTCCCTCCCACCTCCCCTCCTCTACTTGAACAAGAACTGATTATGAAAGATAATGAGGAGGCATTATGAAAGATAATGAGGAGATGCACCTAAAGCCCTCCAGATAAGGGTGACAAGAGTGAAACAACTTCCCTTTGGTCTCATTTGCTTCCAAGATGGAACCAGATGACAATTCATTTACATGGGAGATGGAGAACAGAAAGCCCGAAGCAAAGACCACAG
>NW_017728943.1:68858023-68866924 GCF_001723895.1 Crocodylus porosus | reverse complement strand
CTTAGTACAAAGAGCCTTTGGTAGTTTTCCCTTCAATTTCCAACCCCCCCTTCCCTCTCCCATTAAGGAGACAAGGAGGGCTAGCAGCTGTGTTTTTTTCTAAATCTGCTATTGATAATGCATTTTTAATAATATTTCTAACACTTTGAATGGCAACTGCACTGGCTACTTGTAAAACTCCATGTACCTGTTTTAATACTCCATATACATGTTTTAAGCATTTTCAAGCAAGCCTACCAAGTGTCATGGAGTTTTATGGGAGCAGGACCAATGTGATAAGAACAATAAAAAGCCTAGTGCTTTAAGGTTTATTGCTACTGCACTGTAGTTTAGGACATGTCAGTATTTCCATGATAAATACCTCTCTTGTGAGGAACTCAGACATAAATTGTATTTTGGGTTAGAAATTTATGTCAGAGAAATTATATCAATATAAAAACTCCATTTTTTAAAAACCCATTTGACTTCTAGGCCAAATGACTAGTGTTTTGCAGCATATCTACTTTGGGAGACTCCTCAGAGGGTTATGATGATCTGTGTGTGTGCCTCTCTGCCTCTGGGGGGCAGACAATTTGTCAATTCAGTAAGAAACGGTTATTCTGCCATTTCCTAAACCAAAACCTTACCTTTTTTGGCATGTTAAGATTCATGGTCAAGCACTGGAATAGGATACCTAGAAAAGCTCCATCCCTGGCAGTTTACAAGAGCAGATAGACAGTTCTGTAACTTTGGTATCATCTGTATCTGTTTACGTTCATAAACCAACAATATCAGTTGAAGGATAGAAGAAAGTAAGAGAGGTTTTATGCTCATTTCTGTCTGCCGAAAGGACAGGTAGTTTTTGCAGCTGGCAAGTTAAACACTGATATCTGGGAAAACTATTATGACCTGCTGCAGTATCATGCTATATGTAATAGGAGAGTCTTTTTTCATCAGCTTTTAGTGAGCAGGAAATCCCATGGCAGACAATGGCATCATGGGATAACCTACGCAGGAACCAATCCAACTGCTTTTATGACACGCTGCAAACATTTTTCAAGCAACAAATGCAGAGCAATGCATAACCCCAAACCACCAGATACAGTGTATGAAATGATACTTTGTGTGTGGCAAAAGATTAGCAGATGGCATTTTATACTTCTACTACACAGTGAACACTGCAAATTTGGAATCAGCTCCTTCCTTCACGTCCTTACAGCACGCTCCTTCTTTCACGTCCATACAGTGTTGTGCCCAAGTTAGGATTTCATTTATTTGTCCTGAGTCAATAGCAGTTGCTTAATATAAGATCCCAAAAGAAAGTCTGTTGCAAACAGTGTTTCAAGCTGAGTATGTACAAATTCAGTGCATTAAGTTATAAGCACCTATTGAGAATATCTATGGAATAACAAGTGTTTGCCACTTCATAAATAGTAGCATAGTATTCTTCACTGAGTTTTGATATTCTGGTTGTGATGTACTTGCTTATGTATTCTGTAATATGCAGATGAAACCACAGTGCATATGTCCTTAATTATTGTTTTCAGGTAGTATAGCAACTTGTTAAAAAGCAAGTGATACAATTTGTTTACTTCATAATAATAAAACCCTACATTCATTTTTTGTAACATGCAGTGCTTGTCAGAAGTATATCTGCACGCTGAAAGAGTTCATCTACAAATTTATCCTTTAAAAATCATGCTTAAATTAAAAAAAAATATGGTTATGGGAGGTGTTTGTTATGAGGGAGGTGTGTGACTTTTTTTTGCCAGTAGGTGCTGAGTTGGGTATCCATCTTTTCCTTTTTAAGTTCATGCATGGGGATTTTCTCTATTTCAAGGCAATGCCTAGGAGAGATAAGGCTGACCTTGAAGAATTATAATGTATTTCACAAACGCTAAAATAAATTCAGGGCTTCACCGTCATAACAGAGAGGAGAATTTGGCTCATTAAACATTAAACATCAGTGAAGTACAGTTCATCTGGGCTGGAGGGGAGCAGCTAGATGAAACTCTCAGCAGAGGAAATTTTAACCAAACACATGAGAGCCAACCCTTATATTTATGGGAAAGAATTTTAAAAGTAATCTCAGAAAAGATAGCACAGGAGACCTTAGGCTGCTCTGATTTATGGTGAAGTCCTTAGGTAGGCCCAGATCAAGTAAAAGGGCATTTACCTTCCCTTTTTTTGAGATGTATACAGTCTGGCCAGACTGGAGAACCAAGGCCAGGGCAGATCATGAATGCTGCTAGAATTTAACATCTCAAATAAAAAACACATGAAGGACTGAACATAAAGCTGAATGTTTATGTAAATGTCTTGATGGACCTTATGGGCTTGTTCTCTTTTAAAGTTTAAAAAAAATCTCTTTTGTACTTCTCATGCCACTTTTCCTTTTACTCTCATCAGGTTTTTTTGCACTACAAAAGGAAGCTTCTGTATTTAAGAGTTCTCTAATGTTTAACTTTTCATCTTCTCTAGAAATGGAATTGGGTTTTTGAAACTGGAAAGACAGTATTCTGGTATTTTGCTCTGAGGTCATTACAATATCAGTTTTTGCAGACGTAACCCACTGCACAATGAGTCGGAAGAAAATTATTTTTATCTCTAGTGCCAGAGGTTAAGTTAATCAATGCAGATTGCAAATTGCTTTTCTCGTGCAAATGTCAGATGGGACACTATGGTGAGAACCATCCATTTTTCACTTCTGTCCAGCTGGCTTTTTATTTGGCAGCATAATAAGTATTATAACAATCAAGTATTTAATGACTCTTCTTCTCATGACTGATTTTTGGGAGTAGCCCCAACAGATAATTTAAAATATGAGCTAGAGTGAATAATTTATAAATTATTTAAAACATGTCCCTGTAGAACTATATTGCTAGCTTAGATAGAGAACTCTTTGGTGCATGCCTTTATATGATTTTATTGTTAACTAGCCAATTGCCTGTCAGGAACGATGGGGTAGGGGAGCGAGGGGGCTGGGATGGAGTGCCATCACCTAACAGCCTGTGCTGCCGCTGTTTTGACTCTTGCAGGGAGTGGGGTGGGGGAGCTGAGGCCAGTGCCGCTGGCCTTGGATCCTTAACCCTCTGTCTGGTCCTCGGTGCAGCTTTGGAATCATGGCAGTGCTCCCCCATGCTTGGAGCACTCTGATTGGCTGACGGAAAAAGCCATTCAGAGCATGAATAAAGCATTACAGATGGACAGACAGACAGACTTAGGCTTTTATAATATTAGCAGCCAGGTGGTGGGAGACAGGGGAGAACCAGGGCTGCTCTCCCAGTGGCTCTGCAGCCCCACGTAGCTCAACCAGGAGCGCAGCCCTGGCTCTTCCCATATCCCACTGCCGGGCTGCAGGAAGCTGATCACAGTCCTGAGATGGGGCTGGGGAAGGGAACTGAGCCTGATCACTCAGTTCCCCTCCCTAGCCCTATAATTAGGCTGGGGAAGGCAACTCAGCTCAGCTGAGTTCCCCTCCCCAGCACTGCGATTGGGCTGGGGAAAGGAACTCAGCCCACCTGGGTTGAGTTCCCATCCCTGCTGTTCTGCCTCTTGCAGGGAGCGGGCTGGGGGAGCCGGCTCCCCCACCCTCTGTCTGGTCCTTGGTGTGGCTTTGGAATCCCCTGTGCTTGGAGCACTCTGATTGGCTATTTCTGTCAGCCAATCAGCATGAATAAAGCATTACGGACAGACAGACATAGGCTTTATAATAGTAGAATGCTCATGTGTTAGGGTTGGGGTGGTTTTTTATGTGGATATTTTTTATTTAGTTGTCATCATTTATTTACAAAAGCATATTTACAGCTTGGAGGGAGGCCATAGTTTTTGGAGGAAGCACCAGGAAGGCAGTTGTGTGTACTTGACTGAAAGAGCAGCTGCAGTATTGTGGAATCCTCTCTTATTTGCAGCAAATGGTACATGAAACATAGTGGCAGTGGTCTGGCTAGTGAGATACATAACAAGAAATATAATTAACAGGTAGAGGCGTAACAGGGCAGGTTCGCATTCTGGGAAGCAGCAGTGCACGGGGCAGCGGCAGCTGCTTTTGCTGCCCTTCCCCCCCAAAGCCAGCACCGGAGTCTGTTGCCTTGCTCTATGTGTAAACTCCTCCCCTCCCCACCCCCCGGTTAACCGAAACACAAAGTAATGCCGGGACACAGAATAAATAGAAAGTGTAGGGAGACTCAAGTCACCAAGAAGCCTAAATCAAAATACTCCTTTCTTCTACAAAAAACCCCCTTAATAATGGCAAGACGAAAAACAAAGCTAAAAGCTTTTTTTATTATATAATTTTGGGTGGGGAAGGGACAAGAAGCAACTGAGACATGGCTGTTAGAAGGAATGAGCAAAGCACTGGTTTTGTTCTGAACGTTGAGAGAATGTGAAGCCAAGAGCAGAATAGAGAATTTCTTGACAGAACTGAGAAGTCTCATCTCCACATGTAACGCCGCTCGCCTCAGAGAGTCTTTAATTAAAACTGGGATCAATTTGTAGAACATGGAATCCCAGTTTCTAGGAGAGACTATTAAGACAGTTGCAGCAAGGGAAGCTTAGGCTGGATATTAGGAAAAACTTTCTCGCTAGGAGGGTGGTGAAGCACTGGGACAAGTTACCTAAAGGGTAAATTCAGCCTGAATCAGGGACAGTGATTCAATTAGTTGATTCAGATCACTGTCCCTAATTTGATTCAGCTGAATCCAAATCTGAAGATTCGATGTTCATTCAGAGAATCAGCAATTCAGACATAGACACAGCTTCAAATGTGTTTTCTTCATAACTCGAGGTACCAGCACGGCTTGTGAATGCTGCAATGCTGGAGCAGATGGAGCATCCACCAGGAGTGCGGGGAGATGCACATGCTCCCTGTGAGACCCAGAAGTGCTTCTGGTCCACTTCCGGGTCTGTTGCCAAGTGCACTGGGGACCCCACCCCATGCTTCTGTAGGACACTCCATGCGCCCCAGCATCAGAGCATTCATGAACCGCCTGCTACCTAAAGGTATGTAGAAAAAACATTTAAAGCTGTGTCTATGTCCGAATCACCGAATCCTTCTGTATCTCTCCAAATCAATTCTGAGGGTTCCGATTTGATTCAGAGAGATTAAAGGGTCCTCTGTTTCAATTCGGAGATTTGGCCGCAGAAGCATTTAGAAGGACAAACTTGACAGGCTGGCCACTACAATAAAGAAAGCAGGAGCCTGAGAATACTCTGTGAACATGTCTGGGTTCAGCCATTAAATAGCAAAGAGAAGTGACAACAGCCCAGACTCAATGGCTCACAGGTGAGAGGAGGAAGCTATAGATTCTGGATAGTAGCATAGCTGGGACAGATGAAAACTCAAGCATAGCAATAGACAGCCAGCAACCAACTGGGATGGGGCCAATGCCAGACCCACAGTAGTTGTCAACAGTTTATACTGTGTTTGGAAGAAGGTTCTAAAAAGTGAGCTCTGTGATCTTTGACAAGTCTATGTATCCTTTTTCCTATGCATAACACAGAAAGGCACAAACATGACTCTGAAATGTGCTTTGACATACTCTGGGTCAATAACTCATTTGATCACTTGAATGTTCATGAAAAATTATTGCAAAATAAAATAACAGAAAATAAGATAGTGACTCAGGAGATCTGTGTTTGGTTTCAGCTCTGCCACAGACAGGGCCTGCTATGAAGGGGATAGGGAACCAACCAGGTATTTTGAGCTGGGCATTTGGGGGAAGGAAGGAGGTGGGAGGCAGCAGAATAGTCAATCTGTCTCTCTCTCTTTTTATTTAAAGAGTCACAATGGCAGTCACTTAAAACTGACTATAATGTTCTTTTTTTACATTAACATCATGTTGGAGCTATGCTACTTTTTGTTTAAAACATAGGAATGTAACTTAAAACACCCAGACTCATAAATATAGTAGCCACAAAGTGATACACGAGAGTAAGATAGGGAAGAGGGCTTACTTAAGAATTTACCATAGGCCAAAAAATGTCCATTGGTTAGACTGGCCATATACTCTGTGTGTGATCTTAGGCAAGTCAGTTAGGCCTATGGCCTTGAAGGTATGATTCTCACTGAAGCACATGGGAATTCAGGGCTTAAATACCTTTGAGAATCTAGGCCTTATTCTCTCTGTGTCTCAGCTCCCTATGTTGAAAGGGGGAATAATTATTTCTTCCATCCACACTTTGCCTATTCAAATTGTAAAATCTTTAGAGCAGGGGCTCTTACGATGTGTTCGTCAGAGAACTCCTTTTCCAGCTTTTACAGGGACCAGGATCTGGGCTGGGGCCTATGTGCACCATTTTAATAAAAAATGATATTAATAATACAAAAGACACAAACATAACTGGAGAGAATCCATAAAAAAAATTAAAACTAATATTTATGGAGATTATCTTTGCATTATTCATGCAGGACCTGTCACTGAGATCTTTTATTTGCTTTTGTATTTTCAGAAAACTAATAAACGGTACTGTCCTATCCTCTAAAAAAAAAGAGAAATTCTAACAAAAATGAGACACTTCTAGTGCTGAATTTAATTTTATTACTAGTTATTTATTCATACATTTCTCCCAAAAGATTCCACAAAGCTTTATTTTGCCTCTCTGTGATAAAAACTCAGTGGTACAGAAGAGGCATTTTTAGTGTTACTCGTACAATCTAACATTGTAAAACTTCACTTTCAGTGCAATGCTGCTAGTGGAAGGGGTGATAACTTTTAATTTCCATTTCAGAATGACATATTAGTGAGAAAAGGATCTAACTGCACCTGGTTGACCTTGGAGGCAAGTTTGCTAGTTGAACAAAGATAATAAATGTCAAGATAGACTCAGAATAGAATACTTTTCTCATGCAGACATCATTGGGGAAACCAAGCCAGGGGCAAAGTAAAAAGAAAAAGCAATGGAAGCTTCAATCTGTGGCATCTAAGCTTCACCCATTTTTTTGGTGTTCAGTATATTAGAGGCTCAGTATATTTAGGGCCTTAAATTAGCAGGGAATAAAGTAAACCAAATATCTTAAGGTTCATCTCTAGCTTGTAAGCCATGTCTGTCATCTGGAATTGCCCAGAGCTGCGGGTGTTTTGATGCAACCCCATTACAGAGCCAGGTCTGAAGTGTGAAGGTCAGATCACATCTGGGTGTGAACATCCCTGATGGTGCTGAGATGATCTGGTGGGCCAGTGTTGGCCCACCTCTAATTTTAAGGCTAAGTACAGACAGTCAAAAAATCAAAGGTGGAATTGATTCAGTCTTTACACTTTGGTCTAAACTGTGTAGATTGAACTGATAAGCCAGTGAACAGACATTTACTTTGATTTCAGAAATTCAGCCAGAAGCCAGGGGGTTCCAGACAGAGCCTCTCTGCTGGTCTGGAGTAGACAGCTTGAGCCAAAGCTAGCCTGCCCAGCCTGGGGGATGGGGAGGGGGAGGCTTGTGGGGGAGGTGCAAAGCATCCTGGGATACTGGGGTACTGACTTAATTTGAATGTGGAGGGGATCTGGGACAGAAGTTCAATAAATCAATTTAACCCAAATCAGTTATGTTGAATACTAAATCAATCCAAATTTATCTTAAACCAGTTTTGGCAATTTTGAAAGCAGTTTATGTACACTGAACTTCTGTTGTTACAGATTTGAACCAGTTTCTGATCACTTTTTACTGGTGTATGCATACACTACTCTGAGTGTAGAGCAGCAGCTGTGCTAGTAAGTCTGTGGAGGGGGAGAGGGAAGGGTCAGGGGGTGCAGATCAAGGATCCCATGGTGAGGGAAGGACTGGGGCAGGGGTGGGGTGAATGGAGCCCTGGGGCCAGGGCAGGTAGTGGGACAGAATCACAGGAGGCTTGTCCAGGGATGCTGGGGGAGGGTGGGCAGATCCCCACTGCTGTGCACACCTCAGGGGAGGCATGGGGGGCATGTCCCCCTCCAATTTGTGTGTGGGCCAAAGGCGAGCTGCCCACTGCAGGTTGGGGCTCTGTGCCCTGCTGCCTTTGTCTCAAGAGCTGTTTGCTGTCCATGTCACGCGCCCCTAGCCTGCCCAGCAACAGGAGGCACAACATGGTGTTGTGCAGCTCCCATGGCAAAGGCAGCAGGGCGAAGAGCCCCAGCCTGTAGCAGGCAGCCTGCCTCTGTTCCACACACAACTCCAGGGGACATGTGCTCCTCGTGACTCCCCCAAGGATGCATGCTGTGGTGGGGAGCCATGCCTCCCTAGGGCCGCTGGATGAGCCTCCCACGGCTCTGTCCCATTACCCGCCCCAGCCCAAGGGTCCTGTTCACCCCTGCTCCTGCCCCTGTCCCACTCCCTCCCTCACTGTGGGGGCCTTGATCTGCCCCTCTCATCCCTTTTTCCTAGCCCCTTCCCCTCCACAGACTTACTGGCTGGGTGCTGTGCAAGTCTGTGCGTGTATGTCTGTCTGTGTCTGTCTATCTGTCTTTCTGTGTGCATGTCTGTGCATCTGTGTGTGTTAGCTTGTGTGTGTGTGTCTGTCTGTGTGTCTGTCACTCCCAAGCTGCAGCCCCCACCGGCCCTGCTGCTGCCCCTCATTCCTGACCCACAGTATCCCTCATCCTGCCAGGGTGTGCAGGGACCCTCCCTCCCCAGGCTCCATATCCCCCCCACACACACCCGCAGCCCCCCCACACCTTCACAAATTCCCCCTTCCCACATAAACCCTATTCTAACCCCCAAACATACAAAATACCTGCATAACTTTGCATAATTGTGAGTTTTTAGCTATGCAATTAAAATTACGATTAATTGTGACTAAATTTTTAAATCATGCAACTAATTGCAATCAAATTTTTTAATTGTTTGACATCCCTAATAAATGCCCATAGTGCTTATGACTCTGAAGAGTTCCAGTGAAGTCATAGTTTTATAGGTGCTCAGATCTCGTGGGAAGATCACTCAGCTAAATCTGAG
>NW_017728943.1:68852297-68858012 GCF_001723895.1 Crocodylus porosus | reverse complement strand
CAGCCCTAATGTCTATGAAATCTATAAATCTATGAAACCACTGAAAGTCACTTTAGGCACTTTTAAGTTTATGCTTATACATCTAGATGTCTAGAGTTCCCTTGGTGGCTTTGAGTAATATCAAGTTAAAAATGAATCTGGAACTATTCAGCTTAGGGATTTTACAATTTCCTATGACTTTTGCCAGCAACTGCTATTCAATTGCTTTAACATTATTATTGAATGGGTTCAACTGTTAATCTTATTATTCATTTATATTGATAAGTACCATGGAAGAGAGAGAGTTTTAAGGAGGGATTTGAAAGGGGATGGATAATATTGTTGTTGCATGGATGGCTGTTTTGTAGTTTTCAGGGAGCTCCTCCCAAGATTGAGGGACAGCATGGGGCAGAGCACAAAGATGCTTGTTTGAAAATTTAACAAGTAATTGATGTAGGGATGCATTACTGGCCAACAGGAAACATGAGTCAAAATCTCAGCAGTGACTGGGAACTAATAGGCAGAGTGAGGATAGGATATGGAGAACATTGAAAGTGAAGCTATTGCTTTATGTTGAAAAAGGGAGGGCAGTGGAAGGTTGTAAAGAGAGGGAGGACGAGATGGTCAAAACAACAGCATTCTGATATGAGTGTGGGAAGACTGTATTTGTTGAGACAAAAGAAAAGGAGGTTGTGGTAATCTAGATGTGAGATGGTGAGAGCCTGGATAAGAGTTTTAGATGTATAAAAAAGCTGTATCATAGAGGTTTTAGGCAGAAAGAACCTACCAAACTTAAACATAACCTGGATATGAGGACTTAGAAGTCCAAATATAAATGTTGCCTAGATCAGGAGTGGCAGGGAGGATAGTGGTGGTGTCCATAATGACCAGGGTGCAGGCTTAGAGAGAAAATTAAGAGGTCAGTTTCAGCTATGGTGAGCTTCAGCTGACAATTAGATTTCCATGAGGTGATGTCAGAGATAGGTGTAATTTTAATCTGGAGAAGGAGACAGGTTCAGAGGGGGAGAGAAATATATTTATGAATTGTAGTATAGAAAAAGTATTGGAGCTTGTATTTGTGGATAAGATTTCCCTCAGGCAAGGTGCTGAGGAAGGAAAAAGAACCAAGACACAGGGGATTCCTGAGGGAAGGTAGAAGGAGGGTAAGGCAGCTCCTCCAAAGAATATGCTGAAGTAGCAATTAAAGAGGCAGAAGGAAAATCAGGAGAGGACAGAATCACAAAAAGCCAAGAAAAACTAGGGTTTCAAGAAAAAGAGTATAAGCCCTCGAGGGCCCCAGTGGGTTTTGGATGGATGCATGGAGGTGATCTTGCAACCTGGTCATTATCACAGAGGATCTTAATCAGGTCTTCTCTCTTTTGCTCCTTACTCACTGAAGGCCTCTCTCTTTCATGATCTCTTTCAAGTTGGCCCCAGTCATGTGGTCATACTCATCAGCCATCCTAACTAGCTACACTGTCCAGTTGATCCGATACCAAATGAGAGATTGTTTGCTCAAGGGTTTTCAGTGACTCTATTCCCTTCCCCAAGTTATGCCTTCAAGACAGCAGGTTGTTGGATCCCACAACTACCACCACATGTGGCAGGCCAGTAGGGGGTGCTCCTGTGTTAAGCCACCCACCTCACTCTGCCCAACCACCTTCCAGGCTCTGAGTGTCTCCCTGGGGGTGCCTCACATCCAGCCAACCCCCTTCCTGGAGCACACTCACAAGTCTGGGGGTAACACCACCACCACCCAAGGTCTGGACTGATCTTGGCCCTGTGCCCCCTGGGAAAGAGAGGCCTAGTAGTCCTTGAGGGTACTTGACTCACTGCAAGAACTTGGGGTGCTTCCCTCAGTCTGAAGCACAAATAGTGGTCTCCCTTAGTCTGCCAAACCAAGGGGACCCCAAGGCATACTCTAGGCCCTCTCCCAATAAGTCTCCCATGTTAGGTACAAAGGAGAATTTTATTGGTTACAAGGAGTATGTTTGGAATAGGGTACAGGATAGAGCAATATCAGAGAAACACTTTAGAGCAAACAGTGATACTGTTGAAGAAGAAATGGGGATGGAGTAGTGGTCCTACAATTTAACTAGGAGAACTTTGGTGAGAGTGAGGGTTAGCGACTTTGCTGAGAGGTTTCAGGGAATGCAGGGAGGGGAGGATCAGGATAGGAGAGGATGGTGCTGAAAGAGAGGTACTCCAGTGAGTAAGAAACAGAAGCCAGGAGTACAGACTCCTGGACTCTTCCTCTTAGCACAGAGCTCATTCTGGTCATGATTAATTAATGCAAACAATAGAAGACATGCCATGTGCCCAGATGAAGCTGAGCATAGGAACTGCAATTGGTGAACTTGGTTTCTATTCCTGGCTCTGTGAACTAATTTGTTTAGTGACCTTGGTCATGACACATATGTTTTCTGTGCCTTAGCTTCCTATTCCAAAAAAGGTAATAAGAATATATATCTAATGTAGAGGATTTTAAGGTCTACAGATGAAATAACTTTGTGAGAGTGCTGTGTATTATAGTGAACTGTTTTGATATGCTTTCTAAAGAAATTTAGCTTTCTGAAACATTAACTTCTTATTTTTAAAGCAACTGAAAGGAATTGTCCAATTGATTTGTAGTAACACTTTACAAGTAATTTCATGTGTATTTTTGTTTTTTAAGGGAAAACTAAATTTTACTTGTAAAATATAGCTTTTAAATGGCTTCAGTTCTTAAAGTCTTCCCTATATGGTTTTCAGTACAGCATCATAAGTATGATTAGTTATATAATTTTTAAAATCTAATTCATCCTTTACTACCTGTACTTTATTATACACCCAAACAACTTGAAGCATTTAATTAGTTTTAGCTACTCTGCAGGCCTTGAGGTATGCATTCAGATGTCTTGGTCTCATAGCCCCTAGAAGCTGGAGGTTGTGCCTGTGATATATGGTTCCTGTATTCATTCTGGAATAGTATTTGGCAAATTCTTCTACCTGGAATGAATTATGCATTGTGTCATCTTGATTGGCACTTGCTATTTAACACCCATCTCTTCTATTGCTGGATGCTAAAGACTTAATTGTAAATCCTTCACTGTAACTGACTCAGTGCTTATAGCTACAAGCTTCCTTTATGCTTTCTTAACATATTTTACAATTTTCTTGAAGAAATTATGATTTCAGAAATCTGCTGCTGAACCCCACGTGTCATCTTTGGTCTCCATTTTGTTACCTACTTAAGAGCTGGATATTTTTTATACGTGCACCTCTGAAGATATACAAAGAGTTTCTAGGGTCAGAAAAGAAATCTACCTTTAATCCTGTCCAGTATTATGGTGCACGTGAAAGAGATTTTAAATGACACCCCAAATTTAACTGTGGCAAAATTAAGATCTAGTCATCTGGAATGTCAGCCTTGTGACAGGCCAGGCTTACATTTCCAGCATGCTGGAAACACATGAAATAAGTGAGGAATGTGGAAACTCCCAGTTCTCCTTCTGCCCCCCTCATCTGCTCTCTTATTTTATTAAAAATAAGCACCTGTATGTTCACAGTATTTGACGAGAGCTAATTAATGCCCGCTGTATGGTGTGCAGTTCGCAGGTATGGGTGTCTCTGTTCTTATAGATGAGGAAGCTGAGACAAAGAGCCAAGTTAGTCTCTCAGTGGTTCTCAACCTTTTTATATTTGCGGAACCCCTCTATAATGTTTGCAAATGGAGCAGTAGCCCATTTCAAAAACGAATGTATTTATTATAGAGGGGCCAGGCAGGGAAGCTGAGGGAGCATCCATGCAGAGATGAAGCCCGAAGCTGTGCTTATCTCCTCACACCTGCTTATCATCTTTGCTTGTCTCCTTGCACTTCCTGATACCCTTCAGAGGATCTGCCCTGACCCTGACTGATAATCACCGCTCTATGGTTTTGGCCCAGAGTTTAAGGGGCTTGTCCAGAGCCATATGGCGAGTCAGTGACGGAGTTTGGATTAGAATCAATCCACGGGTGAAGCCAATAGCAAAACTCCCATTGACTTCACTGGGACCAGGCATGAGATTCTGATCTTGCTTCCTTTCTTTTTGTACTGGGTGTTGATTTCAGTGGAGCTATTTCTGACTTACACTAGTGCAAGGGTGAATTGAATTGGACCACCTCCTTTGAGTCTAACTCTTTAGATCACAGTTCCTGTCAGTACATAAGATACCTGGGGGTAGAGGACAAATCTTGGAAGAGCACATAGAGCTTGATGCTGCACATTTTGTAGTCTTCAAACACTTTCTTAATAGAATTTACCAACAAGATATTAACATTTAGATGAATGAGTGATGTACGACTGGAGAGAGATTATGTTTGTTGTGAATTTCTCCAAAGTCTATTACTATGAACTAAGGTTAAATTATTAACAGTCAGAGACATATTTGGAGATGAGATGAGACTGTAGAAACATGTTTCCTGGAGTATTTAATTAGAGCCGATTGTTTAAACTCTTCTTCGCTTCAGCCATAATCCTTAAATTGTAATCTACAATGAACATGGTTTGCTGTTTTATTTCAGTAACATTGTTTTTGCTGGATTTGAATGATTTCAGATCATTTTTAAAAGAATAATAGTACTCATGTGGTATTTACTAATTCAGATCTGTATACACCATAATTTGCCAGCTATAATTAAGATCTGCAAAATCACCAACATGATTTAGGAGCCCACTCACTTTAAAAATCAATGAGACTTTTGTTCCTAAATTCCTTAGGTGTTGGAAAAATAATGTTTAAGTCACTTTCTCTTTTTTTATGAGAGAATAGGGAAAACCTGTACCTAGAATATGGATCTTTTGACATTAACTTGCACAAATTATGATCTGTAGATCAAATATGATCTACAGAGGCCTTGCTGGTAGACTGTAGAATGACATATTTTGACATCTAATCCATTGACTATGAGGGCATAGGGGACATTTTGATTTGTGAAAGAGTCTCTTTTCTACAGTGGCTCAAAGAAAGCCAACAGTAACATTGATTGGATGAACCTCAAAGAATGTATGGACCCAAAAGTAAAGGGGGATGATGCTTGTCAGATCCTAGAGAAGCTTTTCAGTTTTTAAATATTTCACTTGGAGGAAAAGACAACCCTAATCCATTTCAGATGTTTGAGCGAAAAAAAGGTTAGGTCTTTAAGGGCTACATTTTTGCAAACATTTTTAAATGTGCATATGCCACAGTCAGAAAATGGCCACTTGTACCTTCTCTCCTACACTCTCCCACTTGTGTATTTTTTGAGAGTTGTTAGTGCTCCACAAAGTTACTGGCTTCTCCACTGGAGTAACTTGCAAACAGTAGCCATATTGCACTGAGTCTCAGAAACTGCACAGGAGCCAAAGGGGGCTTCTTAAAAATGTATATGTTGTTAGTAGGACCATGGGTCACAGGACAATGGGTTTAAGAGATTGGGAACATACGGATGAGTACATTAGGATACATACATGTAAGATATACATAATAGGTAGGCCTGTGAGAAGTGGCTAGTATTCACTTGGGATTCGGATTTGGCCGATTTGGGGGACAATGATTTGATTCGGTGATTTGAATCACTGTCCCCAATCAATTCAGCTGAATCCAATTCAGAGATTCAGCTGCTGCTGAATCTCTGAATCAACCAGGCCTATCCCCTCCCCTGGCAATGGCTGCCTTGCCCTGCAGCTCCCAGCTCTTTGGGAACCCCCCCACCCTGGTTCACTGGGTGCTACCAGG
>NW_017728943.1:68799581-68851748 GCF_001723895.1 Crocodylus porosus | reverse complement strand
CTGGCAGAGGTCCCCCCATGGTCCCCTCTCCCAGCCTCCCCTCCTCCACCCTGAGTACTTACCATCTCCGAGTCTGGCTGCAGTTTCCTGCTGCATCCACCGGGCTGCCTGAATCATCAAAGCTCTCTGAATCTTTCCTGAAGATTCAGAGAACTTTGAATTGATTCAGACCTTTTAATTGGTCCCCTGATTCGATTATGATTCGGAGTTTTGGCTACCAAAGCGAGCCAACTCTCCTCCGAACCGAATCACCACCCAAAGCTTTGCACAGCCCTAATAACAGGTGAGTAAGCACTAAGGTACTTTCACTTAGAATAAACATAACAGGCAGTAGACAATCACCCAGTGCTAGAGCCTTCAAGTAGCAGATAACAAGGTAACCAGTAAGAAACACTAACTATGGAACATTTACACTGATGAAAACTTAAGATCTCCCTCAACTCTGGAGGTCCCTCACAACAGTTTCTGGTCCCTGTGTGCACCTGATTACCTTGTATCCAGGTGCTGTGCTTGAGCCCCACTGCCATGGCCCACAGAATTGGCTCTTCTGTACACTGAAGACCCACACTTGAGCCCTGCTGCTGTGGTTTGCCAAGTCAGCCCCACTGCATGTCTCACCAGCTGCAGCCTCTCAGGATCACCCTGCTGCAGCTCTGCTACATGTCTTGCCAGCTGCAGCTTCTCAGAATCAGTCCCCCTGGCAGTTCCTGGGTCTCCACCATGTGTCTCACCAGCTGCCACTGGCACCACTCCCATGCATGCTGTACCTTAATCATTACCCTGTGTGCCAAAATCCCCAGTTTTCCCTTCACTGCTTTCCTTTTCCCTAGCAGCTTTCTGGAAAGTGTAGTTCCAGCTGCTGCTGTGTCCATTACAAAATTTATAAAGATGCTTTCTCCAGCTCTGCTATTTTGCATATTATGGCTTGTAGCAGCCACCAGTAGAGCTTAAGGCATATGCTTTGGGTGTAAACCTCACAGATATCATAGAATCATAGAAAGCTAGGGTTAGAAGGGACCTCAGGAGGTCATCTAGTCCAATCCACTGCTCAAACCAGGAGCATCCCCAACTAGATCATCCTGGTCAAAGCTTTGTCTAGCTGTGTCTTAAAAACCTCCAAGGATGGAGCTTCTACCAAACCTTGGAAACCTTGTTCCAGTGTTTTATTCCCTCCTAGTGAGAAATTTCTTCCTAATATCTAACCTCAACTTCCCTGACTGCAACTTGAGTCCATTGCTCCTTGTTCTGTCACCACTGAGAACAGTTTAGCTCTATCTTCTTTCGAACCCCCCTTCAGGTAGTTGAAGGCTGCTATTAAGTCCTCTCTCAATCTTCTCGTCTCTACACAAAATAAGTCCAGTTCCCTCAGTCTTTCCTCATATGTCATGTCCTAGGCCCCATCACCATTTTTGTTGCTCTTTGCTGGACTCTCTCCAATTTGTCCACATCCTTTCTGTAGTGGGGGGCCCAAAACTGGACACAGTACTCCAGATGTGGTCTCACTGGTGGTGAATAGAGGGGAAAAATCACTTCCCTTGACCTACAGACAACATACCCACCAATGTAGCCCAGTATGACATTAGCCTTCTTGACACCAAGGGCTCATCACTAGGGCTGTGCGAGGCTTCAGACAGAGCTTCAGATCCGGAGAAGCTTTGGACGCTTTGGTGTTCAAAGCAGCAGGTCTAGGTTGATGCGCTGGCTTCATTAGGCTTTCCGAAGCGGTTTGGAGCTTCCAAAGCGCTTTGGAAAAGCTTCGGAGCTGCTTTGGCAATCCGGCCATAGGGTACAATGGGGAAACAATGAAATATCTATAACCTTGTTGTTTGCTGTCTGGTTTGGATGAAATTTAGCAGAGATTGTAGTCTCTGCTAAGAGCAGGAAGCCTGCCAAGTTTCAAGAAGATTGGTGCAGGGGTTCAGCACCCCAAATTCTTGAAAGCAAAACTGACCTGTATGTGTTACACCATAGTAGGATAAAAACCACAGGGATAGTAGCTCTTGCTGAGGCCACAAAGCCTGCGAAGTTTCAAGAAGATTGGTGCAGGGGTTTGGGAGGAACTGCACCTCAAGCTGGGGACAAGCAAAACTCGTGAGATGGGTGACACTGTGTATGTTAAGGCGCAGCAGAGTGAAGGCTGCAGGAATGGTAGCCCCTGCTGTGGCCACGAAGCTGGCCAGCTGTCTAGGAGATTGGTGCAGGGGTTCTGTGTTCTGGGGACCTGCACCTCTAGCGCTGACAGGCAGAACTCATGACATGGGTGCTTGTGCAGCTGTGTCTGTCTTGGGGCACAAGGTGGGGATGGGGACTACTGCAGGCCTGGCTGCTAAGCTACTGTGTTACCAGTTACCAATCAATCATGATTCACTCAGGGACAAGCTCAATACACAGTACCTAGCTAATATAACCAGTTAATTACCATCAATTAACACCTACAAAAGCAGAGGCTAAGGAGAGGAAATAATCAATACAGACAATCAACTGCCCCAAGACAGAGACAGTCAGTTCCACAAGCACTGATGTCACAAGCTGTGTCTGTCAGCAGCTAGGGGTGCAGGGCCCCAGAACCCTTGCACTGATCTCCTCAACAGCTGGCAGGCTTCATGGCTGCAGCAGGGGCTACCATCCCTGCAGCTGTCACCCTGCTGCACCTTAACACACACAGTATCACCCATGTCATGAGTTTTCCTTGTCCGCAGCTTGAGGTGCAGTTCCCCCCAAACCTCTGCACCAATCTTCTTGAAACTTGGCAGGCTTTGTGGCCTCACCAGGAGCTACTACCCTTGCAGTTTGACCCCCCTGTATTGTAACACATACATGTGACATCAGTTTGGCTTTCAAGAATTTGGGGTACAATTCCCCCCAAACCCCTTTACCTATCTTCTTGAAACTTGGCAGACATTATGATCTCAGCAGGGGCTACCATCCCTGCATGTTTCATCCAAATCAGACAAAAAACAACAAAGTTATAGATACTTCATTGATTCCCCTTTATACCCTATGGCCAGATCTGAGGCGGCTCCAAAGCTTCGGAGCTGCTTCGGCCGGATAGAAGCAGAAACCCAGCCCAGAGCTCTGGATCAGATCCCTGGCATACGAAGTGACCAGATCTGAAGCCGGATTGGATTGCTGCTGACTTGCACAGGCCTACTCACCACTGGCTTATATTCAGCTTATTGTCCACTGTAACCCCCAGGTCTTTTTTTGCAAAGCTGCTGCCCAGCCAGGCAGTCCCCAGCCTGTAGCGGTGCATGGAATTGTTCCATCCTAAGTGCAGGACTTTGCACTTGTCCTTGTTGAACCTCATGAGATTTCTTTTGCCCCAATCCTCCAATTTGTCCAAGACACTCTGAATCCTGGCCCTGCCCTCCAGTGTATCAACTAGTCCCCTCAGCTTGGTATAATCTGCAAACTTGCTGAAAGTGCACTCTGTCATCTTCCAGGTAATTGATGAAGATACTGAACAAAACTGGCCTCAGGACCAACCCCTGGGGCACTCTACCGGCTGCCAGCTAGATCAAGCTATTGAATCCTACTTTCTGAGCCCTATGCTCTAGCCAGTTTTCTATCCACCAGTCTATTCATCTAGCCCATACTTCCTTAGCTTGCCTGCGAGAATGCTGTGGGAGACTATCAAAAGCCTTGCTAAAATCAAGGTAAATGTTTTCGCTCGATCTGAGCCTTCAAGAGGCCGAGAAGCCACTAGTCTCCCTGCAGAGCCAGTCATCTCATCATAGAAGGCAACCATATTGGTCAGGCATGACTTGCCCTTGGTGAATCCATGCTGACTGTTCCTGATCACCTTTTTCTCCTCCAAGTGCTTAGAAATGGATTTCTTGAGGATCTGCTTCATGATTTTTCCAGGGACCAAGGTGAGGCTGACTGGTCTGTAGTTCCCTGGATCCTCTTTCTTCCCTTTCTTAAATATGGGCACTATGCCCTTTTCCAACCGTCTGGGACCTCTCCTGATTGCCATGAGTTTTCAAAGATGATGGCCAATGGCTCTGCAATCACAACAGCCAACTCCTTCTGCACTCTTGGGTGCATCCAATCCGGCCCAATGGACTTGTACACATCCAGTGTTTCTAAGTAGTCCCTAATCTGTTCTTTCAGCACTGAGGGCTGTTCACCTCTTCCCCAAACTGTGCTGCCCTGTGCAGTAATTTGGGATCTGACCTTACCTGTGAAGACTGAGGCCAAAAAGGCATTGAGCACTTCAGCCTTTTCTGTATCCTCTGTCACAAGGTTGCCTCCCCCATTCTGTAATGCATCCATACTTTCCCTCATCCTCCTCTTGCTACTGACATACTTGCAGAAACCAGTCTTGTTCCCCTTCACTTCCCTTGCTAACTGCAATTCCAGTTGCACTTTGGCGTTCCTGACTTCATCCCTGTATGCCCAAGCAATGCTCTTATATTCTTTCCTAGATATTTGTCCAAGTTTCCACTTCTTATAAGTGTCCTTTTTGTGATTTAGTTTACTGAACAGTTCCCTGCTAAGCCAAGCTGATCTTCTGCCATACTTGCTAGCCTTCCTGCACATTGGGATAGTTTGTTCCAGCGCTCTCACTAAGGCTCCTTTGAAGTACAGCCAGCTCTCCTGGACTCCTCTCCCTCTCAGACTGGCTTCCCAGGGGATCCTGCCAATCATTACATCACATCACATCACTGCCTATCACATCATAGCATCTGACTCTGTGGGTATATAAGGTCTCTTTACATTCTCTTCAGTTTAAACAAAATTAGCCAGAGGTATGTAGTATAGAATTCCTTTTGTATCAGGAGACACCACCAGTGAAAAGCAAGCCATGCTGCATTTGTCTTGTGGCCATGATGAGAAAGGCCCTGGTCACAATGCTCGGGGAGAGGAAACATGGCAGAAGGAACTCCATTATGTTCACACTCTGGTGTGAGATCTCTCAGGGATTTTTTGACAATAGTGTAAATTGGAGGTACTGCTGAAGACCTGAATCAGGGAGGAGCCCAGAAACTCCTTTCCATTCAATCTGGCCAAGCTGAATGCAACAAAGAAATCAGGCCAAAATTTTCTTGCATTCCACATTTCTTTCATTGCATTAGTCAAAAGGCTGGATTTTTATATCTCACTGTGTTTCTTGTGAGAATAATTATAATGTACCCATTCCTGATCAGCAAACATAAACCTGTGCTATAATAGACAAAATCTTTAGGGATCATATATGTTGCTTCTCCTTATGCTTTGGGATAATAAATAGAGCAGACTTGGGCCTCTGTTCCTAAGTATGGAGTTTGGGGAACTGTATCTCTGTATTGTACCTGGATCCAGTTGTTCTATCCCTTTTTGTGGCTGACCAACTTCCTTTCCCTGGGCAAACCTACTGTGGAAGACATTTATCTGGCATACAAAATGGTATAGCATGACCCTCACTCCCACAACCTTTGTCTAAAGTTTCAGCTTCCAGCATGCTTGAAACACACTTTCCATTCTTGATGGAGATGGAAAGACTTGTATTGACTTTAGTGGGCTTTGGATCATGTTTGTGGTCTTTTTGTGCATTCTGGAATGACCCAGATTTTTGGGAGGTGATGCAAACTTATTCAGATATATGCAGAGACAGTCCAAAACACTGAGTAGGGGTTTTGGTCTGAAATAGGAGCAACCTCAGCTGGTGGTCAGGGCCTCTTTCGTTTCTCAGTGAAATCCTTCTATCATGTTTCTGTCAGCGATAAAAATGAACAAAGATGAATTCTTTTCTTTCCACTAATGTGAGTTCAGTTGTCCAATTCTGGTTTTATCTGTGGACCATTTTTCACATACATAAGTATCTAACTAGACAGATCCTGACATCCGTCTTTCATGCCTTGATTACTCTGAGAATTGATTCTTCTAAGTCTCTCTTGTTCTTATGACTTGACAGGCAGTTTCTAGATGATGATGAACTACAGCAACTATTGCTTTCATATGCCAGCTTTACGGTGGCACCATTAATAAATTACAGGTGCATTTATTTTAAAAACAGTTTTTGGAATTTTGCACCCTGCTGAATAAGTTTTTATGAGGTAAAAATGGGGTATGTTTTAGCTACTCCTGCGTATGTGAGAAAAAGGTAGCCAAGAGATTAGCTGTAGGGGGCAACCTGATTGGAGCACATCGAGCTCAAACTCTGCAGACCTTTGGAAAGCCTTCTATAGACTGAGACATATGAGGGTTTTGCAGAAAGGATAAGGGATCAGGAGGCATGTGCTCATGTGTTGCATATATAACCGCTGTGTACTGGCAATTACTCATGTAATTTGTTTTCCTGGTAGGTGGTTATTCCGTAGCTAAGACTCACCAGGAAACAATACTGGCTTACATTAACACTATGCCACTACAGTATTCTGCTTTGAGGGACAGAATGACCTTGAGATGAATGGACTGGACGGATAGTCGGGAAAACTGGGTTTAGATTATGGCATGGGCTCCATATAGGACCTTGGGCAAGAAACTTCATTTTGGTGTGCTGTATTTGCCTCATCTTCAAAACAGGGAATGTTAATACTTCTCTGTCTTGCGAGGAGGTTACCAGGAGAAATGTATTAACATAAGCAGGGGGCTCAGATACCAGGTTGATAAAGTCAAAGTAATTACAGTAGATAAGGTCTTATAACTCCATTTGTCATGAAATGTAGGTCATCCAGCACATTCACTGGTGTTCTGGCAGGATTCATTGAGTTGTCTCTCAGGCTTTCTTGTTAGAGAAGAATTAAGTCCAGCCTTGATTATCTGTAGCTAAAATCATTCTGTCAGGTTGCTCCACTGATGTATCTGATGAAGTAAGGCCTTGCTTACAAAAGCTTGTGCTGTGCATATCTGATTTAGTCTATAACAGTGGTTTTCAACTTATGGTCTCCAGACCCCTGGTGGTCCACAAAAGATAACTATGTCTTAGGGGTTAGTGAAAGATAACTATTATCAATCAGAAGTATGTGAATACCCGTACTTACAATTCAGAGAGGTCTGCACCTCCATTTGAAATATTTTAAGGACCCTCAAGTGGAAAAAGGTTGAAAACCACTGGTCTGTAAGAGGCAGATCTACCTTGCCTTCTACCTGATTTAAGACTAACATGGCTAAGTACTTTTCTCTGCTCACTGTAGTGTTTAGTCATATGCTCTGTGGCTGATCCTGCTTCTTGTAGAGCGAATGGAAATTTTGCCATTAAGGCTAGGTACAGACATTCAAAAAGCCCTGGGCAGAATTGATTTAAATTACAAAGATTTCTGTAAGTGGTGTAGTTTAGATTGGTAGTGAACAGAACATGTATTCACCATTTGGTGTGGGGGGTGCATAGGCTGCCTATCTAAGACTTGGTTTAAACTGGTGTATATGTGCCGAACTTCTGTTCTGTTATGGGTTTAGACTGGTTTCTGATAACTTGTATCAGTAAAAGTGAAATGTCTGTACCTGGCTTAAATGCTAATGGAAACAGTTGCAGGCCCCATTACTTCTCGCACTCTCCTCATTGCCTGAAGAATGGTTAGATTCTATTTTCTGTTCCATAACACATCTGTAGACAGCTGTGGTTGCCCTCTGCATTGACTGGCCCCTTCACAGAGGTCTTGTTTTCCAAGATTTTGATTTTTACCGTTATGATTGTGACTCAATGCTACTATTGTGCTACTGACCAGAGACCCCAGTTATAGGATGAATGGTCCAATGGTTAGGTTAGCAACCTAGGACTCGGAAGATTTAGGTGGAAGTCTCTGTTTTGCCTGAGACTTCCTGTGGACTTTGAGCAAGTTCCTTACCTTTTTCGTGTCTCAGATTTTTAATCATATGATAGGGCTGGTAGTGCTTCTTAGAGGTGTGATGTTGACTGGATTATAGACTCTGAGGAGCCTCAGGTTATGGGGGTAGATGCAAGTATTCAAAACAGATAGACACTCCCGAATGTGCTAGACCTGGGGTAGGCAAAATACAGCCCACAGGCCAGATCTGGCCTGCCAACTGACTGGAACTGGTCCGTGGCTGTTCCCGTGGTGCTCCACAAGGGGCTGAGCCCCACCTGCTCCCACGAAAGCAGCTCACACTGCCCCCTTCCCCCCCCACCTGGCCCTGCCCAGTGCGCAGCTTCTGGCAAGGCTGTTCCTAGTGGGGCTGCAGCTGGCTGGATACTGCTCTGCTCTCCTCACCTCCAACAGAAGTGGCGAGGCTGAAGCTTCCTCCCCCCTCCCCCAACCTGGAGTGGTGCATTAGGGGCAGGAGCAGGAGGAGGAGGCTGCTGGAGGCCAGAGGAGCACAGTAGCATTTGGCCAGCTGCAAACGAACTGGGAACAGCCCCATCAGAAGCTGCGTGCTAGCTGGAGCTGGGGCCGGGGCTGGGGTTAGAGGAGGTTTGGCCAGGAGCACAGCATGGGCTGCCCCGGGTGAGGTTCAGCCCCATGTGGGGTGCTACAAGGGCATCTGCTGGCTGGGTGAGCAACAGCTCATCAAAACTCCCTATGTGGCCTTTGGGCCCAAATAATTGCCCACCCCTGTGTTACACACTGCATAGAGAAGATTCTTCTGATAGAGAGTTTTGTTCATTTTGAAGTTCTCTCCAGCTTATTTTTGTCTACTTAAATACTTTAACTGCTTTAAACTAACCCTCATACTCTGAATAAGGTTTAGCCAGAGTGGAATAATTGCTTCAATTGATTCACACACAATACACCAATAAACACAGCCCAGTACAGCATCTGGTTCTCATGAGTTAGATTTGCAAAAGAAAGCTAGTCATAGACCCTTCCCAGTTGTTTCTTCTTGTTTTTATCATAAAATAAAATGTAATTATTTTATCAGCGCTTGTATCCTGCAAAAGTCATCCGGTGATAGACTCTTCCATCTCGTTAGAATAGGTCTGGTGTGATTTCTGCTATGGGGAAAAAACTTGTTATACTCCAAAATGCCAGGTATGTCTCAATCAAAACTTCACATCTGAACATCCTCAAGTCTGGAATCCAGACAGCAGCTCTAAGATAAAACCTGAAAACTGGTGCTTATGTCTATGATGAAGACTGGACGGATAGTCGGGTCGAGTACCTCCCTACCAGTCCAAGTCTCCCCAAGCCCAGAGTTTGAATCTGGGTAGGGATACAAATTTTGCGGTCAAACTCATTTAGACTCTATCTGTAGCAGTCACTCAAACTAGGGTAGACATGAATGGCCTCGTTCTCAGAAGTGCTGATACCTGTACTGATCCTATTCATTTCATTTCATTTCATTTGGACTTATGGGCCTGATTTGGCATTCATTGGTACTTGGTTTCCACAAATGTAATTCTCTTGGCTTCAGCGTTTAGTCTCCTGAGGGCAGCCACCACTTCCACCCTTAGAGCCAGGTCTTGGTGTTAGGTGACATCCCAAATGAAATCACCATTCAAAGGCAGATTTGTGTGAGGGAGGATGACATGATGTGACTCTTAAAGAACACTGAAATAGCCCAAATATAAGGATTGCATTCCAATCACGATTGTGAAATAGGAGTTCAGAATTTGACCTGCCTTATTTTTCAGGATCTCTTTTTACAAAACCTCATCATTCTTACTCTCTCCACCTCCAAAAATGCTTCCCCCCTGCTTTGAACTTCCTAACTACAGCAAAATAGAATGCACAAGGGATAGTGCATGAAATCACATAGGTGCTTTGGAAGTGCAGCTTATCAAAAACTCATACATATAAGTCTTGGACCTGCATCTACATTTCCTGTACATCTCCCACTCCTTAATTGGAAATTCTGGCTGTGGGGTGCAAAGGAATGCACGAGTAGGAAGACATTTCTGGTCACCATTGGAGTAGTAGATCTGATGATATCGTAAAGTCATAAATGCTCTATGTCTACAAAAGTATATGGGTACTTTCCATCTGCCACACTTCTGGCAGAGGCATTTGTAACAGCTGCCAAAATAGTAAAGTTTCTTTAAGTGAATGGCCAGGAGTTTGGATCAGAGAGCTTGAGGGAGAGGCAGCTCCCAGACAAACACGCTGAAAACCTGATTGAGCAAAAGTCTAACTGCATACGAAATGGGATGAACCAAACAGTACAGATCTAAAACAAGAGCTTTGGTTTTAACCTTTGCCCATTCTTGCCCCTCACCATTAAAATGAATCATCGTGGCATCAAGTTGATATTTTCCCAAACTGAACCAAAATCCTGAACATTTTGGATTTTTCCTGGAGGCAAGTCAAGGTGCCACCTCAGGGACTAAGTGGCTTAGGGAGGCATACACTTGCTGTAGATGATTGTGCAGCCGAGTCTGACACTTAGTCTATAGCACTGGCTTTTCCTTAGTCTCCAGGTGTACTACTTGTATTTTTCATCTGATTCTGTAGTCTGCTGTATCTTTCTTTTTTTTATCATGCTGCTCACTTTTGATGTGAGAAAGGACAAACAGAACTGCCAGTGGGTGGCTTTTGTTTTTTTGCCTTTCTTTCTGTTAGGGTTTCTGTGAACATTTATATCCTGCGTATCCATGCAGCACATAAATGCACTGGATATAGCTTAAAGCAGGAGTATACCCATGTGTAAGGAGTTAATGCCTCATGAACTCCTATTGTACCATGACTTCAGGAGGAAACAAAACTGGAAATCTTTGTAGTGGAAGCATAACTAGCAGCTATTATAGAGCCTGGACAAAGGGTTTTTCCTTGGAGCACTTTTCGAATGTGGACTGGTTTGAGATTAGGTAAATTTCTTTCAGTAATAAATTCAGAAGTTGGCATTATTGCCTGATTCAGTGGTTTATTGTGGTTCTGGTCTGGCATTCTAGTTTGACTCAAATAGAGTGAAGGTTAACACAAGCTTTACTGCTAGGAGTTTGTGCAGATGTAGCAATATGTTTGGCTATTCACACTTTGCTTTTCATATACTGCCTGAATAACAGTTTTCTGATGGTTAAACAAAGGAAACCAAAATGTGAGAAGGTAGCAACTGGGACATAAAATATTATGCCAGCTCTTGGAAATAAGCAAGGCACTTTTAGCTCCCGACAGAGGCAGCCTGTTCTAGTATATTGAGCATTGTATGGAGCAGCTGTTTTATTGTGCGCAGTCTGTGTGCACGGGTATGTGGTTGTAGAGACTAAACGTCATCATCTGTTTTGGAAGGCAGGATTCTGGGCTCCAGTCAGTGCCATGCTCTGGTTACTGCACTGTCAGAGTTTGTTAAGATTTAAATAATACCAATTGTGGTGTTTTAATAAAAACTTTCCGTGCCTTAGAAAGTGCAACACAACAAGCAGGGGGTTAGGAGCAACTAGGTTCTGGTTTCATTTTTGACAATGAACCATAGCACTGTAGCCTTTTGGTAACTCACAAAACCTCTCTGTCTCACTTTTCCTGTTCATAATGAGTGCACTTACCACCCAGGCACGTTGTGAGGATTCATTAGTGATTGTTTGTACAGTGCGTTGAGAAATGTAGTATGCAGTCTAATTTCTAAGGGGCATTCTGTATCGCTGCAACGCTCAGATTCAGAGGAACTGGGACCATTCTGTTAGATACAGGTTGGAGTCAGGATCTGGGCAGCCTGTGCTACAGCAGCAGTTCTGGATTTGCCACCAAACTGAGTGTGACTTCCAGGGAAGCTGGAGAGAACAACCTGAGCTGCAGAAGGGAAGAAAGAGCTTGGAGGACGTACCCAGCAGTGAATTTCTGTGCAGATGGCTAGGGATTGTAAACCGCAGCTGGAGCAGCTCTGTAAATAGCTGATTTAATAAAGGATCTAGTTAGTTTAGTAAAAACATAGGGCTCTTCTGTTATTTCTCATCTTTTGGCATATGAAATAGAGCCCTAGGCTTTTTGACTCCTTGGGAATCAATGGCTGACGGAAGTCGACCAGCAGATGCTGGTCATGTCCTGGTAGAAACATTTTTTCCTCTCCTGTGCTACACTCAGTCACTGACCTCCACCATTGATATGATTTATTATTATTTATAATTGTTAATTGAAAGTAAATATTAAAACCATGAAAAGGGGGAAAAAGCAATTTATCAGTTCAACATAACATTTCCAAGGTTCATTCTTAAATGGAAAGTAGGTCCTAGAAAATTAATATTTTTGGCAGTGAGCAGAGCTGGCCTTAGGGAAAAAGGCTCCCTGGGTGAACTTGTGTTTTGCGCCTCCCCATGTCCCCTGGCACCCCCCCCTCTCCAAGTCAGCAGTGCTGCTGCAGGCAGGCAGGCAGGCAGGGCTGCAGGGTGAATATGGTGGGAAGGTGGAGTGGCATGGTGCCCAACCTGGCTCCTCCTAAGCAGTGGCTGGAGGCAGAGGGGCCAGCTGGGCTGGGCACTGCTCTGTCTGCCTGGGGTGGAGAGAGAGCACTGCTGTGAGTGTGTGTGTGGTGTCCCCGTGACTATGGCACCCTGGGCGGTTGCCCATGTTGCCTGCCCCTAAGGCTAGCTCTGGCAGTGAGACGGGGTTTCACCATTTGATCACCATATTCAGCATTAAAACCGAGTAAAAAGTGGAGGCCTGTAACATGAATCTAGGAAATCTGGCACTTGGTGCTTTTTTTTCTTTTTTTTTCTTTTTTCAGGGGTTCCCCTTTTCTCGTTGGAGTTTTACTGTTTTATACCACAAGTACCTGTTTCATTGACCTAAAGAAAATTATTTCATTCTGAAAAAATCCTGAGAAACCTATAAAAATGACCATGCAGTTAATGCAGATAAATTAGATTCTCAGGGACTCAGTATAAATGAAAGCAGGCTTCCACTGCAGAATATTTTTTCTTGAATTTTAGTTTGAATCAACAATCTCCTTTCAAAAAGGACTGAACTCTGCCTGTCATTCTGAAGTTTAATGCCTTTCATCCATCTGCTTGACAACTGCAATATGAGATGTTCTGAAACTTTTCACAATCTTGAGGCATGGATAGTTGTAATAGTAAAAAAGACCAATAAGAGTGTTTTACAATGCATCACTCAAGTCTTGGATTTATATTTTGATCTGGTGAGATGTTTTGCCTGAAGCACCATAAGTTCAGTGAGTGATAAACTTGAAGCATTTTAATTAGGACTGGATGAATCACTCTTGCTCTGGGCTCAGTGGACTGCTACTAGGAAGACCTAGTTATAGCACAAAACTAGGGCTCACACACATTTTTAAAGATGTAGATAGAAATATTTTTGTAAAGTCTTGTTGCTTTCCTGGGTGGCACTCCTCTTTCGTGAAGTTTGAGTGCTGATCTCTGCTTGGCTACTAGCTACAAGGAATCTCAGAACAATTATTAGGGGATGTTAATTGAGTTTTACTTGTTGATGACAAAGATGCTTATGCTGTGTAACACCTATACAGTTGGCACTGGAGGATTCAACACTGGAATTTGTATTCTGGCTACTTTCTCCAGATTCCTGGCCAGGAGGTAGATACAAATAGAGAAGAGTACATAAGAAAATTCACACTGAGCTCACTGCATGCTCACTGGCACTGGCAGTTCAGTCAATGCTGTATGCACACCAGTGCCTTAGAGAATTGATTAATACATTGCAAAATTATATACTTCTCTACTGAATCTTTTGATTTCAGGAGGCATCAGTAGCCTGGGGGGAGGGAACTGAAATCACAGACTAACAAAAGCATAGTAAAATAAATTCCTGCAAGTGAGCCAATATGTAACATGGAGGTGACCTGTATTCAAGTCCTGCTTCTGCTCTTGATTCACTGTTTTCCATGAATCTCCTCTCTTTGCCAGTTACTCTGGCCACAGAATCAGGACAATAGATCCTTCTTTTTATGAAATTCTTTGACTGCTACTGACCAAAACTACTATACAGGTGCCAGGTGCTGTTGCAAATGGAAGGCTGTATTTGAGTTGTTTGAAATGCACAGTATACAGGATTGTTACTTGAAAATTAAAAGGGAAGTCTAGAGGGCTGCAGAGCAAGGCCATCCTTCTGCCTGTTGCCCTTTCCAGTGATGGTGGTATCAAAGATGACTTTAATAGTAGTTCCACATGCTGAAAAGACTTTGTTGCCTTTACTCAGTATTGAGACAGACAAACTTTGTATGTGGGTAGGAACTCTTTAATCTTGAAGTTATATTTAAAAAGACACATTGAAAGGCTTCAAATTACTATGTACATTTTCTGCTGGCCAAAGGCATGACAAGCTCTCACTTTTCAGGAAAATAGGCTGCTTTATTTTTTGTCATCAGAGCTAAATTGAATGGTTTGCCAGAAATCCCAGGGATAAGCAAGAGTCACTCTCCTAGTCCAGGCCATAATGTTTAGAGGATCCTGCAGTGGGAAGGCTGAGCCTTTTTTACATATATATTTCTGTTTTTATTTATTATTATAAGCAGAAATAGGATAGCTGATCCATTCACAGCCAAACAGCCCGAAAGGAGAATAGGAGACAGAGTGGAACAAAATCAAAGATTGGATAAATGTGATTATAGGCTTCCATGGCAGTGCATCTCTATGCATATCCATTAGTCATTAGTGGTGACTAATGATGGACATGAAAAAAAATGTATTAAATAAAATTGTGTGCAACTGCCAAAAATAGAATGGAAGACACAGTTTTAATGTTTGTTTCAGTCACAGAGCTTCTAGTCCTTAAGTATGTATATAAACATATATAAGCAAAGATTAGCAGGTAAAAAGGTAGAAAACAACACTTTTCTTGGGTTGATAATTAAATATATATATATAACTAATAAATATATATAACTAATCATTTCAAATTAAGCAAGATTTTCCCTGAAATGACAGTTTTTCTCCTCATAAAGGACTTTAAGGGACTTTGTTGCAATTTGTTAAGATAAAATATATTCCACATCTTGCTCTACCCCAAAAGCCTTATTATGTTCATTCCCCATTAACTCCCTCCACAGGGTATTTCTGAGGTCTGCAGAACATATTATGGCCATTTGCTTCTGAATGTTTTTGCAGGGCTGTCACTGAATTTAACTCAGGGAATGACTAAATTTGTGAACAAGCTTTTGAAGAGTTTCAATAATAAATAAGGAGCCAAATAGAAGCATCTTTCTTGTTCCATTTCAAGCCAAGCACAGCGAGAGCTGGAACATTTGATATACCTTGGTAAGAGACTGAGTGAGCATCTGCCATCATGCTGACTTGACTTTTACATGGTAAAATCCTACTGAAAGATTCCCAAATGCCATTTTCTAATTAGTTTCTTCCCAAAATTAGCCATTTTGGGTGCCTATACATGAGCAAGAAGCCTGTCTGGACATGCTACAATTCTAGCACATTGGAGCAGACTTGATTAATTGAGTCTGCTGAAGCATGGCAATTACTGTGCTCCAGTAGCCCCCAGCATCTCAGGTATCAGTGTTCCTGCACTTCAAAATGGCAGTGGAGGTGGCTAAAGCTCATTCAAGCTTTAGTTAAAGAGCCTGTGCTGCTATTTTAAAGCATGGGGATGCTGATGCACAAGACACTCCAGACACTTTAATTAGAGAGGCTATTGGAGGCTATTGGAGCCACTCCAATTAAAGCACCCTCCCACAACTCCCATCCACATGTATAAACGCCCCCATTTGTAGCTAAAGTTGGAAAACTGTCTTTAAAAGAACATTGGCCCATGTGTGTTAGCTATTTTAATTTTATTAACTCTTGTTACATTTGTGTATCTTTGTGCACATTCAAACATTTTTCTTCATTATGAATCTGCTTAATTAAGTCCATAGTGCAGCAGTCCAGCAAATCTTTAAAGATATGTAAGGTCATGTTGCAGTCACACATATTGGAATAGTTGAAAAGCTTTTTGCTTTTACTGAGTATTGAGACAAACAGCCTTTCTATGTGGCTAGGAACATATTTACCTTGATGTTTTATTTAAAAAGACATACTGAAGCACTTGAACTTGCTGTGAAAATGTTCCATTGGCCAAAGGCATAACAAACGCCCACTTTTCAGGAAAATGGACTGCTATATTTATTGTCTTCAGAGTTGTATCAAATATTTTGCAGGAAATCCTAGGCAAGTGGTACAGTCACTCTCATGGGTCTAGGCTGCAATGTTTAGAGGAGCTCGCACTGAGATCAATGAGTCTTTTCCCCATAATTTTGGTTTTTATTCATTGTCACAAAGAGAAATGGGAAATATAATCCATTCACAGCCAAGCAGCCAAACTATACTATGTGAGTCAGAGGGAGAGCAGGAGGTAGACTGGAATTAAAGCAAAGTTTGCATAAACATGAGTAAAACAAAGGAGAAAAATGTAACGGGAAGCCACTGAATCAAAGATTAGCTGAGAAAGTGGCTTTCCATAGATTATGGGCTGGTCTGTTTCTCCCGCTAAAATTTGACAGCTAAATGCCACAATGCATTAGAAGATATGCTGCCAGGAGGCAATTTGAGTGTGGGTAAAATTATTTGCATTCTAGCACTGCTGTGAGGTCACTATCTAGCCTGGGGAGCTATTGTGGTAGAAGCTGTGTATACATACACTGTCCTGAGCAGTTTATAATCTAAATAGGCAAGAGAAGCAGAGGCTGGGAGAAGGAAGATACAAATCTTCCTGCACAAATCTCGCTTGTCATTATAGTCCCCTACTTTGCCATCCTGAATGATACTCTTTCATCTTTACTGTTTGCATCTATTGCCTATTTGCCAATGTAATGGCCATAGGGAGCTCCCCTGAGCTCCATGCTTGGGGGCACGCTGAGATCACTTACTGCATGCAGGGCTACTCCATTGTAATAGTTGTGCATGCAAGAGAGGGTGCACACAGCAGAAGCCCACTTGCTATTTCCCCCAAGGTTCCCCTGTGAATTTAGCCTGAGGAGAGATTGAGCAGAGCTTGCCTGAGTGAGGACTTCAGAATTTGGGTCTGTGTTTGTGTCTGTAGTTAGGTGGCCCTTAATATCCTAGTGAGGACCCCAGTGGAATAGAAATGGCTTGTCTCTCACCCCTTTATATTGCCTTGTGTAATGAAAAGATAACTGAGCTTCAGTGCAAAGTTGACTCTCATTGCTACTTCCTTGAGAAGGATGGTCTTGTTGTTAATACCTAAATGCAAATAAGAAGCAAAACCTAGTTATCGAAGTACCTTAGATCTATGTGGCAGGATACATAGCAGCAGTGAATGACAGAAGTGAGATTTGGCATCTGTCTTTGCCCCTCCCTCTTTAAAACAAGGCCCTCTTTTCTCCACCCCATCATCTGTGCATCCTGGCTCCCTCTCCCATCATAGATATAAGTGATAAAGAGTACAGTTTGTAATTCAAAATAGCTAGTAATGCCCAACACAAGATGCAAGAACCTAAGTTGTCTAGAAGTGCTTGGGCTGGGACAGTAGGGCACGGCAGTACCAACACTCTTGCATCTCTTTTTCTCCCCTCTGAGTCTGTGGCTTGCCTGCTGCTTGCTATTACATGAATGTGTTCTGACCTGAGGAGAAAAGACATTGCAGCTAGACCCAGCTTTTGCATGGGGATCCACTAGGACAGGCTGCCCACAACAGTGCATGGTCCCCTGAAAGTAAACAAGACTCCACAGGGGTGTACGAGCAGAACCTGAGGTAGGATTGGGCTCTACCCAGGGCTAAGACTCAGAAGCCTTGCTTCCATGCATTTTGTTCTCAGAGGGCGCTGCTTTAAAGAAATGAGCTGGAGTGCAATAACATGAACTCTGAGTTTTTGTTTTGTTGGAATCCCACAGCTCAGGAACAAGAAGTTATCATTACACGTTTCCAAGAAGCATGCTTCAGCTGCCTGGTTAGGAGAAAAAGGCAGGCAAATTCCTTCTGAGTTTTAAAACAGATTGCACTGAGGATAAATCATTTAACAGAAGTTTCTAATGTTTCATTGAGCCCCCCTGTAGAGATGCACAGCAGTGTAGAACAAGCTGTTTCTGACACCATGGGGCAGTGAGATGACTCATGAGATGGCTTAAGGAATGTAGGACCTGACAAATCTGTTGAGACCTGCTTGGCTCTTTGATGTTATTACTACTGTGAGGGCCATTGTGTTACAGCTTTGTGCATCTTAATAATAAAGGGAAGTGGAAAAGAGTTATTTTAGATTAAAATAGATAATTCTTAGATTAAACTGCTATAGAGAAAGGGGCCTGTCCTTCAGACTCTTACTCAGGCAATTAGAGCTGCTGGCTTTGTCTGGGCAAGACAGCACCATACAGAAATGTCTAAACTGAAATCAATTAAATATTAGAATGCACCTCGTAAATAGGGAAGTATCATTATCCAGGTTTTTTTTTAAAGGAAGAACACAAAGCATCAGGAACTGACTTGCACAAAGTAAAACAGTGAAAATCTGATGGCACTGGGAATCATACCCAGATTGCCTGACATCCAGTTGGCTATTTCAGCAACAAAAAGGGCAGCTCACACATTTCCAGTATCAGTGACCACAGTGGTTCAAGGAACCATGAGTCCAGTGCCAAAAGCCACAAGAGTCCAAAATGTGGGGTCTTTATCAGCTCTCCTGCTTCTGAACTTTTTTGGTAAGCCCTCAGACCACATTTTTAACCATTATTTTTCAACTATGTGGGCTAGAAACTTTTTAAATTTTAAACAAAGGCTGATGTCCCCCACCCCTCACTCTTGTCTTTGTCCTGCCAACTCAGATAACCTCTTCCATAGGTCCAGTCCCTTTCATGCTTTCTATCTCCCCTGCTTTGCCTGCAAGTCAGGCTGTAAGGTGGCTTCTTTCCCCTCCTCATGGTCTGCACACCAATAGTGACTGCATGGAGAGGACAAGAGAGGCAGTCTCCCTGCTCCCAGTTGTGGTACCTGGTTCACAGCAGTCTGAAGGAGCAATTGCAAGAAAATCTCTGCTCAGTGCTTAGCCCTTAAGGCAGAACCACAAACACCTGGCTGTCATTAGAGAGAACGGCTTGGGAAGCCCTGGGGCAGCCTCCGTCATATTTAAAACATTACAACAAAGCGTGGTGGGCGACTGAAAGACTGATTGTCTAGAGAGAGTTAGAGATGAGGGGACTTCAGGGTTTTCAGGGCCACTCCTGGAGATGGTACCCCTTTACAATCTCTACTTTGGAAACTCTAGTGTGAAAACTGAGATTTTCAGAAGTCTGTATCTTGGATGACTGTGGATAGACTTTTATATGGTAGCACAAGGCACATCCCCCATACTAGAATGATACTTGCCAAATTTAAAATCTCTGCTCCCAAGGATATAGAATTATGTATAAGAAAATGTACTGGTTAAATAATTGCAGTTGACGTTCTCCTTCAATGTGAACACGTAACTCATATTGACGTTAATAAAGTTACATGCATGCAAAAATGTTTGAGGTGTTGACCTTAAGGAAAGATGATAAGCTTTTATAAAACCCACCGGCTTTTCAAATCTGCTCATACTTTTGCAAGTGATGCTGATATGCAGTATTTATCAGCATCTCTATTTAGAAGATTTGTACATTATTCAATATCTGGGTAACTATCCACCAAACAATTTGCCTGTCAGCCATAATTTATCAAGTCCATTTTCGAGCAAGCCTTCACATTACAAAAGAAACCTTGACATGAACATTCAGGAAATACCTTTAGAACTTTTTGCCTCCCAACAATATATTCTGCAAGAAACAAGAGCTAGCTATTGTTACAGCTACAAGTTATGTTCTTTGTCCCCATTGGATTTGATGAACTAGACAAAGGAATATGTCCCTCTGCTCTTTGTAATTGCTCTTCACTCTGCCATTGCTCTCTATTGTGGATCTAGGATTTTGAAAAGGAGGTGTGGGTAGTGTAGCGCATCATCACATATACAGCACACATGCATCACATATGCATCATCATGTATACAATATATTTTTCTCCAGTTAAAAAGAAGCTAGATACTTTACTAACATACCAGGGGCCTAGGGTTATATTATACAGGCAGTCCTTGACTTACAATGTTTTGAGTTACAACTTTTTACACATATAATGTTTCTAACCCTGTTTCAACTTTGTGACGTTCGTTTTGACTTTACAATGCTTGATCTGATGCAGTGCCACGTCAGCGAACAAGTTCGCTGCATCGCCCATGTCCCTGGAGAACATCTGTCCAAACTTGCTTGGACACTTTCTTTAAGAATGCAAAACTTGCAACGAAACCTGCAGCCAAGACTCCTGAGAAGACTCTAGCCAAGAACTCTTCAAAAAGTCCAACCAAGAACCCCTCAAAAAGTCTAGCAAAGTCACCTCAAAGAAGTCCTTCCAAATCAATATGATTGCTACTTATAATATAAATACCTTAATGTAGCTATATGAGTCATCTATAATTGATTGAGTACAAAATTCTGGGTTATTTTTGGTGAAAATAGGGAATCGGGTCTTAGTTCAGGAACCAATCCTCCATTTATAACATTGTTCCTGTGGGAAAATGGGTTTCGAGTTATGACATTTTGACTTAAGACACGGTTTACAGGACTGCCTATACAGTATAAGATCAAAGCTAAACCAAATATAATTTTACTGGCATGTACATTAATTTTCTATATCATATACTATATAGAAAAGCCACAACATACTAGGCAAAAATAATCAAAATAGATTTTTTGGCACTTGGGTGAGGTTCCAGAAAACTGAAAAAGAGCCAACCTAGTCCCAATCTTCAAGAAAGAAAGGAAGGAGGATCCAGGGAATTACAGGCCAATCAGTCTGACATCCATCCCTGGAAAGATCTTGGAGAAAATCATCAAGGGATCCATCAGCAACAGGCTAATGGAAGGCAACCTTCTGAATGCCAATCAGCATGGCTTTGTTACTGGTAGGTCTTGCCTGACCAACCTCGTCTTCTTCTATGACCAGGTGATGCATTGCCTGGACAAGGGAGATGGGGTTGATGTCGTATATCTGGATTTCAAGAAAGCCATTGACTTAGTCTCCCATAATGTCCTCATGGTTAAGCTGGGGAGCTGCGACTTCAACCCTCACATGGTCCAATGGCTGGGGAACTGGCTCCGGGTCCAGACCTAAAGAGTACTAGTTGATGGGAGCGAATCAATATGGCACAAAGTAACCAGTGGAGTCCCTCAGGGCTCAGTACTTGAGCCAGTATTCTTCAACATCTTCATTAATGATTTGGATTTGGGTGTCAGATGCAGGCTGGCAATATTCACAGACGACACTAAACTGTGGGGGAAAGCAGTTACACTGGAAGACAGGCTGGGGTTACAGGCTGACCTGGACACACTTGCAAGGTAGGTGGAACAAAACCTAATGGCCTTCGCTGTAGAGAAGTGCAGGGCGCTCCACCTTGGGAGGAAGAACCAGGAGCATACTTATAGACTTGGCAGTGCTATGCTTGCTAGTACTGTGACCGAAAGAGACTTGGGGGTCTTGATTGACCACAAGATGAATATGAGCTACCCATGTGATGCTGTGGCTGGCAAAGCAAAATGAACTCTGGCATGCTGGATCTTGAGCAAAACCGTGGATATCATCCTCCCACTTTAATCAACTTGGTGAGGCCGCAGCTGGAGTACTGGATCCAGTTTTGTGCCCCCCACTTCAGGAGGGACTTGGGAAAACTTGAGAGAGTCCAAAGGACAGCCACCTGTATGATTAAAGGCCAAGCCTGATGAGGACAGGCTAAGGGACTTGGGACTCTTCATCCTGGAGAAGAGAAGGCTCAGGGGGGAGTTGGTGGCAGACCACAAGTATATCAGGAGGGTGCATCAGGACCTGGGAGAACAGTTGTTCACCAAGATTCCTCAAGCGATAACAAGATCTAACAGCCACAAACTTCTGGATTTAGACTGGAAATAAGAAGAATCTTCTTTACAGTCTGTGTGCCCGGGGTCTGGAACAGACTCCCTCCAGAGGTGGTGCAAATACCTACTCTGGACTCATACAAAAGGTGTCTGTATGTTCATCTTGCTGGGATCATTTGATCCCAGCAGACTTCCTGCCTATGGCAGGGGGGCTGGACTTGATGATCTTGCGAGGTCCCTTCCAGCCCCTATTATCTATGAAATCTATGAAATCTATTTAGTTAGTCTTGCAGTCATTAGAATTAAATGTACATCTCTTTCAGATTCATGAAACAAAATCTAGCCTCCTTTAGCCTGTTGTGGTGCTGTGTTTTACTGAAAGTTATTTCCACACCCGAGTTGATGTTCACCTGCATTAATGTTTCCACACCTGGGTTAATATTTACAGTTAGAGTTAAAAATTGTCTGCAAGGCTGTGAAACAGGAGCTACATTATCAGGGCAGCTAACAAACAGGAGAATTGCAGAAGAAAGGATAGCTTGATGAGTGGAACATCAAGACCATTAAAAAAGGAGAGAGAGTCATTAATACCTGTGGAATGAATCAGATCTGTTGTGTAATAAGCCATGGAGTAAATTGACTCCCTTCCTGCTGCCTGAATAGAAACACTTCCGCCACTGCCAGGGAGTTGGTTTTAAACTTTGGGTGGAGCAAGAATCAAAGTGGGGTACAATTGTACCACTGTACTCCTCCTGGATCTGCCCTTGCTCTCCAGCATGCCAGACAGAGAATACAACAACAGCTGCAGGGGATACCCTCATTTTTGGCACATGTTGACCAGGAGCAGGTGGTTTGCACCAGGCTTCTTGGTGGCACAATAAGGAGTACTGTGAAAGGAGGTAACGCATACTTGCATTCTCTCTATGTTTCACTTATTCAGCCTGGCTCTCACATTTTAACTGAAGGTGCCAAGTTCCAGGTTTTTAGCTGCCTTAAATGAATGTCCTTAGGCTGAAATCATTAACGCAACACAGTGGTACTCGACTTCAATGCAACATGCCAGTTCTGTCAAGGAATTACAAATGGTGTGCTTGCTATTGGGAAATGGAAACATCCAAAGTCAGGTTTTTAAAAGAGGGTTTGCAGGGCATGTCCCTAGGAATACATTGGTGTCTTTGTACAAACGGATACTTGGGTTTTTCTCTGGTTGCAATACATACAAGCATATTTCTGAAGGTGTCCTCATTATATCCTGCTTTGAAAAAGTGGCCCTGAATCACGCTAACGATTGCAAAAAAGAATGCCAATGAAGCATTTAAGCAGAGAATAGAGAGATTCTGAATTTGCACAACTCCATTTCCTCCATCTGCACTCAGTACTCATTTTTTTGTTACAAAACCACTTCATTCTCTCATTACTAATGGCTCCCTTTGAATACTAAACTGGCTCATTAGGCTCTTTCATCCTGTGAATAAAATTCTTCGAGTCAAACGGGCAGTATTTTATTTCTTTCCATTGATTTTTAGTTAAATGTACCAAAGCTGGCTCTGAGTAATCAATAAAGCAGCATGGGAGGCCTGTTAAACTCCAGATCCTTGCAAGTGAGCAGAGCAGGTCCCTTTAATGTAGTGTCTGTGTTTCATGGCTTGTAACAGTCACTGTTCTCTTTAGTTCTGCCTAACACTGCTTTTTTATAGCAAATCTGCTATCCTGTTTGTCTTCATCTGGTGACCTTCCCCCTCCCCCCTTCCCTTCCACCCATAATGATGTGAAATCCAAAAGGGTAGGCTCCTTTTTGAAACCCCTCTCTGCCAGGCTTCCAGAGCCTGTTCCTGATCTCATGTAACTCTGGAGTTTGGTAGTAGAGTTAAATTGGTGTAAAACAGTGGCAAGAGCTGAATCAGCTGTACAGAGAATCAGGTCATTTGGTTGGATAACTTTAAAAGGATAAGCATGCTCAATATACCTGGGTGATAGGCAAATTAAGCAGAAAGTTGCACCCTGTCAATCAGTTCTAGACCTCTTCTGTAGCTGTTAGAGGAACAAAATCACCAGTGATATAACAATATTGTGATCTGTCATAAATTCACTTCCCTACTGATCTGTTCAACTGAGTGCATGTTTCTGCATGTTGGATTAAGGCATTTCCTTCTGTTTCACTGGCCTAATAATTTACGTAAATGAACAAAGATTCTTCATTGCTTTCCTAATGATTGAAGGGAAAACTCTAGTTTACATTCTGTGGCTTCTTAATGTATCATTCCAAATTAAAATGTGATTCCTCTTGGGAACTAGACAGGTTCTGCTCTTGCAAATGAGTTATAGGTTGCTGGTTGAAATACAGGTCAATGGTGGCCAAGTGTAACCATCCCATTATTGTTCATTGGTCTTGGAGAAATTGCAGAGGGACTCAGTTCTGCTTCTAGTCAATCGATGTCCACAACACAACTCACAACAGAATTGGCACAAAAATGGTGACAGTGCTTGCAGTGGCAGCCCATAAGCTAAGGACTGAACAAGCCTGAGGAAAAGAACAGTTCCTTTACGCTAGATTAAATCACTATTGAAGGTCAGATCACTGTAGGTTGGCATGGGAAAATCTGAATTACTATTGCTTGTGCTCCTATTGCAATATAGCTATAAAGAGAATTTCAGTTTTCATGCCTGCCAGTGTGGTACCTCATGGAAAATACAGGGAAAATATAACTGTTCCATTTCATTTGGCAGTGCAGGTAGAGAAGAATGTATATCCTGTTTCACCAATATGATAAGCTCTCTTACAAAATCAACACCACATGGATGCAGATAAAGCAACATGAACATTGCCAAGGACAGAAAAGAGTTTCTGGAGGCACGTGATTCATTCTTATCTAGCTTAAGGCAACAAAGGGATGCTTGGATTCCTTAGAGGAAGCACCTGATCCACTTGGAGAGTTGGGACCTCTAGTTTTCATTTCTGGCTTTGCTTCTGATATACTCTATGCTATTTATTATTACTTAGCTTCCATGCTAGAGTTTACAGGGACATAATTAATGTTCTGGGGTTTCCTTAAGACCCTCTGATAGGCACAAGCATTATTGTAAGGCTTAATTTATATAAAATAGTGCCTACCAGGCACTCTGGGGATATGTCAATGTCTAATGACAAATGTGAGTGGAAATCCTGATTCCAGCTTACGAGCGTAGAAGTTGCATAAGAAGTAGCAGCCTGAGATGAAGTTCACTGAATTCTTGAGGTGCTCTTCTCAGAGAAAACAATGACAGAATTTGACAGGTGTCACTCCAAGTTATCTTACTTTGACTTCTCTTATCACCGTTGCTGGAGAGTTGCGCTAGTGACAGATGACCATCGAAAGTTTTGGAAGTTTCATTTAGATATATTCATAAGTCTGACTGCTTATCCCAAGCTTGTCCTTCTCCATAGTTCAGCCATGCAGGATAGGAGGTGACTGCTTTTGCCAAATTTGAAACTTGCTTTTATAATAAGATTGCGGCAGAGTACAAGGCTTCTATCTGAATCCAGATCAAAACTTTCCAAATGTGTGGAAAAGGGGTTGGGTGCAGAGTTTAGATCTGGGTGCTCTTCTGGTATTAATACTGAAGAAAACTGCAGCTGTAGCCTGCTGCAAAGTGTTAATGCTGGTATGCTCAGGTACTTCAGTTGCCTGACCTATGCACCCACTGTGTTCTGTTCTTAAGCCTGGGGAAACAATTAGTACTGTTAGATTCACTGATGTGCAACATAATGGGGCCATAAGTCTGCTAATGGATTCCCCTGTGCAGTTCCTAGTAGCAGTTGCCTGTGTTCTTACCGAACAGCACTTCCATGTGAGCTTTAGTGAGAGATCAGGTTATTTCAAAGGGGTTTTTGCTTTTTTTCAAATCCATGATTGATGCCTCACGTACAAATCAACAGCTGTTTAACTGAACTTGAACCACTTCACTTTTTTTCATGTGCCAGCAGGCTGGCAGCTAACATTAATATCCCACAGTCAATAGAGGCATGTAAAACAGCAGCTTACTGAAGAGAGAGAACAAATAATAGAGCCACTGTTCTGCAGCATGAAAACAAACTTAACGTTATCATGTGAAGCACAGGTCTTTTCATAATATACACTGCTGCTATCAGCATGTGTGACCCTGGAGCATTGGTCGTGTATACTGCTGTCGAGTAAATTGAGTGGATTTTTATGGTTGTCATCCAGTATGAACACAGATTGCTGAGCTTTTTTCCCCTTTAGAATATGTTTTAAGAATAAAGCCAAGCAAAGTTAATGAGAGGAATGGGCCTGGGACTGCGAATTATGAACCCCTGCATCTGAATCCCCTGCTCTCGTGTTGTGTGGTCTTGGGAAGACCAATCTACTTCCCCTGTAGGTAGGGATCTATTTAACTCAAGGTGAGACAAAGCAATCTTCTTGGCTTGGAAGAGCCTGAAGAGCTGATTTCATGGGCATTTCCTGGTAGCCCTGCCCCTCTCTGCTGATTGGCGGAGAGGCAAAAAGTGTGTAATTTAATTGCAAATTCAGTGGAAAGTAATTTATATCATATAATTAATCATATTATATATCATATCTTTATGATATTGTATATTAGTTATTATTGGCAATCAGTGCTGTTTTTCCTCAATATATCCAGAGTTGCATTGCAAGATGAACAAAAAATATACCACCACACAGGGAACTGCATTACACAACCCAGAGTTGAAATTTGTTTACCTTTTTCTGATTTCTTTTCACTCATCTTCAGGCTGCACCATTGCATTTAACTTCTTAAAAGATGTAGCTGATTTTAGAGGCTGTCCCCAGGTGCAGATTAAAATGAGAATCCTGGGCACGGGGCACTGTCTGGCAGGGAAAGGAAGTGGCAGGTTGTCCCAGGAAGGTGACTGGGCAAGCTCTTTCTCAGCATGCTGTTCTATCTCTGCCTCTCCTTGCAGTGCACTGCTGATTTGGGAGAGGAGGAAGGAGCGGGGAGGAGGGGCAGTGTCCTGGGTGTCCTGTATTTGCAACTGGGATGGATGGTTACCCCATCTGTGGCTGCGGTGATTGTCACATTGTCTTTGTATTGTAGGCACTGGTGCATTCTAAAACAGTGTATTATATGAATGATGTGCTGGGTTTTTTTAGGCTACTTTTATGGGAAATGGTGGCCAATGCAATATTTCCCAGCAATCACAGAAAATGCTGTTTTTCACATTTTCCATGAAAACTGTGAAACCAACCACAAATTAAGTAGACCCCCTACTCATTGGCACCTTGAATGATAGCTGCATTGAAGTCAGTGGAGCTTTGCCAGTTCACACGTGCTGGGTGTGTCTACACGTGCATTAAATTTAATACCTCCAATGTGAGGTACTAAATTAATGCACATTAAGCTGTGCTAATATGCAGTAGCCTTTATGAATTTGCATGCCTTTTATGAATTTTATAATTTTTTTGACACATTTAATGGAAAAATTGTGCCATTTTGTGTATTATTTGGACCTATTGGCCATTTTTTTACAACTTTTGACTGATATTTGACCAGTCAATTGACTGAACTTTATTGGACCAGTCAAATACTCAACCCTAGTATATACACATACATACATTATATACATGTGTATTTGTGTATACTTGTGTATACTTTGAAAACTTGTGCTTTTATGAGCTGAAGCTCACTTCATAAGGTAAGCATGATGGGGTAGATGCTGGATAAACAGGGTTGTCAGCTCCTGGCTGAGCTGAGAAACTTTGGGCCTTAGGACCTGGTGCAGACTAGAGAGAGCAAAGTGAGATGAGCTACTTTGGGGCACTCAGATTGTGCAGGTTGGCAGGGCTGCTTAACACTTTAGAGGAGACAGGGTATTTTTGCTCTGCTCTTTGTAGTCTTAGCTGTTGAAAATATTTTTTATTGATGAAAAGCTGTCTGTTTTGCTGCTTGGAAGGTTAGGTTCAACTTTTTCTCCCACACAAGAGGTAAAGTCCCTCTCTTAAGGGCTGAACCAGAAGCTAGCTCCTTGAGTCATGGCCATGGAACAAATAGGGAGGGTTGGAGACTGAAAGGCCAGTGTCTCAGAGTGGGAAGGAGGCAGGGCTGTCCCCATTGCTCTAGAGGCCATGACTGGGATGGCTTAAGGGGTACTTTCAGAGACAAGTTCACGGAAGTTCTGACCTGGGGGGACTCTGTGACAATGGGAAAATGCTAAATAATGTTATTCAAGATGAAATATTTTCACTTGCTCAAGCTGAGTTCTGCAGCCACAAGACAGAACTGAATGGGTGAAGCCATGGGGCTGAGATAATATAGCTTGGAGAAAGAGATGGATATGAGCAATAGGGAAGGAAATGCTGCTTTCCAGGTAGCTGGAGCAGAGAAAGGAAAGACAGTTATAACACATAGAAACGAGAGAATAATTAGAGAAAATAAAGGGAATAAAGAATATAGAAGGGATTTAAAGTTAGTGCAATACTTTTTTTTGTTAGTTTATTGTATCTTTCTTGTAGATACACAGTTCAATAAGGTGAGTTTTGGAGGCAAGAAAGGGATGGAATGACTATTTAAGCGCATATATTAATACTCCTAGCATACCTTGTTTTGGGAAGACAAAGAAAGTTCCCTCAAATTTTCCCTCTATTATTATTACTTGCACTCCAGCAAGTAACCAAAGGCACCAAGAGAGACCGAGGCCTCATTGTGCTAGGCACTTTTGTTACATCTTGTAAGAGGCAGACTCTAAAGTTCCTCAAACACTTTGGAGAACTGTCCATTGGAGCAGCAGCAGGGGGGCAAAGCCCATGAGGAAGGACGAATTCTTCAAGGATCTGGTTTAGGGTAGCCTGGCATGGGAAATGTGATACAGAGCTGTTGCAGTGCAGGGCAGGATCCGGCTGTTTGTATTTCTATCTTAAAATGTTGTGCTTAAAATGCTTTGACATGATGAGACTGTTATTTCCTAGAAATATTTGCTTTCAGTATTTGTTAAAATAATCCCCTATTGCAGTGGCATATTTAGCTGTGGGCCATTGCCATTTTCACTGTATGCAGATAAAATCCTCCCTTTACTAAAAACTACATCAATTTTCCCTGTGCCCTTCTAATGAGTCCCTCTAAAATATGCAGCCAGGCACTGCTTTAAGATTTATATAACTGTGCCAGACAAAAGTCTATTTACTGTTTCAGGGTTTTCCTCCCCCGGCCCTCTTCCATCCTTTCATGTCAACTGCAGAACTGCTACAGTGGCTTTTATAAGCTAAATATCCTTCCTGGATCCTTCTAGGACTGTGACTTATTTTTTTCCGGCTGCTGAAGCCAATCCAGGGTTGTATTAATAAATAATTCCTTTCCCCACAGCCTTTTTTAATATGGATTGCTCTAGGTGTTTTGCTTAGCAGGACATGGTTCAATAAGACATACATAGCTCTTAACAGGTACCAAACTTTGTTTCTCTCACCTCTCCTATGAAGACATAATTCAAGGGGAGCTGTTCAAAAAGAGCACTGAATTTTCCCAACAGGTGCTGTTATAAGGAAAGGGCATTAAGTTGCGGTTTACAAAAATTGGCACTGGTGTATAGCAGTTCAACGACTTTTGAAAACAGGGGAAGATGTTTTTACCATCTATGCTTAATTTTGGCAAAGGAAAAAAAACCCCTAACTCTATTGGATGTGGGTGTTGCAGCCTTTTGCAAATTTTTTTTGAGAAGAAATGTTCCAGTTTCCTTAGGAGTTAATATCTTTGGATTGTGCATGCCTCGGAGACTCCAGGGCACTAAATCTGCTGCTCTAAAGCTTCTTTGTTTCTTTAAGCCCTGTGCTCTGTAGATTCCTTGGATCCCAAAGGGATGCCTAGTAGATTACTACTAGGAAATCATAACCCTTGGGTTATACAAGTCACTCTGATCAAGAATGTTTTTACATCATAATGCAAGGCCACATAGGGACAGTGCATTCTTTTCCCCATAGGTCCCTCTACTGTACTTTTCATTAGAGTGTCTCCCAGTATTGCATTGAACAACATGACTAATATTCATCACATGATGTTTGTTCTTGTTTCTCATCCTCTCCTCTTAGGCTAATTAGTACGTGAAAATAAAAACGTAGGTTTTATCTTCCTTTTTTTTTTTAAGTGTACCTGCAGTTGTGCATTTATATGAAGGAAAGCAAGTAGTTTGTCTTGCTGTGGACTGTACATGAAACTTACCCCGGTCAAGTGAGGCCAAGAACCCAGGGGATTCTCAGCAGTCTGAAAATCAAGCCTACAAGGTCCCTGGGTGGCTCTGATTCACGGCAGATCCTCTAAATTCCAGTGGGCTTTGGGAGTGGATGTATAGCTCATTCTGAGGCAGGAAGCAAAGTACACCCCTTTTGCAATGGAAATATTTAGGAGGCATTCCATTAAAACTCTGCTTTTCTCCTTTTCTTTCTCCCTTTCCTCTCGGGTTTTCCACAAGAGGGAACAAGTTGACCCCTGGTTTTCGAGGAGCTCTTGCTTGGTCAGAACCCATTTGATTTCAGGGGGCGGAAAGGGGGAGCTTTGCAAGTGAGGACAGAAGAGGAACCAAAGGATATGACTATCGATGACTAGAGTCTTTGCTAGTAAGAGATACAGACTTTACAGATGAGAGTATGTCCTTGCAGAGGGATAACTAGTGATTTTTGAGCCCTGGGCAGAAATGAGAGGGGGGTGGAGGTGGGGATAGCAGTGTTGTGCCAAGCACCTGAGAGCATCAGAGGGGTGGGTGTGAGCAAGCTGTCTAATCTAATGGTTGCAGCTGCAGCTGGTGCTGGGACTGGCTCCCTGTATGTCGCCTTGCTGGGGCCAGAGCAGCAGTTAGTTCTGTGCACCCTACCTGGTTGCTGCTGCTGGTGTGTGGACTGGCGCCCCTTCTAAGTTGGCACCTAGGCTTGGCGGCCCTGTTGCCTTGTCTTAGTTATGCTACTGTGTTCTCACCACTGACAGCTAACTCAGGAAGCCTGCAATAGTATTTCACTAAGAAGGCTCCTCCTGACCCGCTTAGAAGAACGTATGTTCACTGTCCAAACTGAACCGATAAATAATAGCTCCCAAATAAAGACCAAATAAAGGGGGAAGTGGAAAATGGGTCTCTGTCTACAATTTAGTGAAGGGTTGGATAGCTTTGCTGTGGTTTGGTATATCCACCCAGAGAAGGCATGCCTCCTGCTAAGTGTGGGACACATGAGTCACTTGTATTATCCAGACCTCTAGACATAACATAAGATAGATGGCATATTACAGCATAAAAGATATTAAAGATGGGAGGAAAGTGTTTTTTGCCTTGACTTCTTGAGTGGTGATGTAATGGGTTTCTAGTGCAAACTCAGCTACAAATGTACACTTTAAGAAAAGAGGGCAAATGACAGAAACCTCAAAATTTACCATTGGCTCCAGAAAATTGTCAAGTAAAAGGCAATCCAGCTGCACCCTTGCAGCGAGAATGCTGATTTTTCTTAACAAGGAATTAATTTGCACTCCAATTAATCTACTGCTCAGTTCAACTAATTCTTTATCAATATGGGAATAAAGCTCTTCTGTTTAAACTGTTTAGCATTTGTGACCTATTATTGTGCAAGCTGCCTGTCACAATTATTTGTATCTATTTGTTTAAGAGTGATCTATAAAGACAAAACAGGCGGGAGTTGACATTTTGATATCTTCTTGTTTATGATTCATAAAAAAGGATTTCCTAGCCATTTGTTTCAATTCCACCCCCCCACCTGCTTGTCACATACGTTAAAAAAATCAAGTCTTATTCTTTTCCTCTGGAAGCCTTGAGAATGCAGTATATAACAGATAGCTATCAAACTTGCCTAACTGAAAGAGGAAATGATTTTTAGTTTATAGTTGTTTTAAAGCTCATTTATTTACCCACTGATGTGACTCAAACACTGAAAGAAACAACTGTGAGCACTGATCTCTTTGTTAGACACAAGAGATTTGGCCCCATGATGAATGCTTGGGAATGTTTCAATCTGGGTTTTTCAGTCAGGCCTATTTCTACTTAACTATTAATACTCCTATGTTTCTTTTCAGCTGAAATCACTTTGCAAATAGTTACTGAACGAACTGGTTTTTCAAGAAAATGACAGGCTCATTTTAAAATCTGTGTATGTGGATATCTTAGGATTTGTGGGCTCCCTGACTTCCTGCTCACAATAACCATCTGTATGCTATGAAATGTTAGTAAAAAATTCCCACTACCATGAGAACTGCTGGGAACTCTAGTGAAGACAAAGCTCCATGAACTTCAGTAATTTGTATCATTATCTCAGGAATAGCTGCTGAGTCAGTGGTACTTCTGGTGGGAATTTTTCACTAAAATTCTCAAGTAGAAAAGCCTGTAAAGCTCACATTTCATAGAATAAGCATAATGGCCTGGTTCTTCTGAAGTCAGTGGCAAAATCTCCCACTAACTTCAGTGGATGAAGGATTTCATCCTCTATTTTTAACTGTGGCTAAATACCCTTAGATTGATCATCTATTAGAGCACTATTGGAAGTATGTCATCAACTTTTCTAAGTTCCTTTATCAGAGTTTTTTTAAAACAGTGGAGGAGAAGGCTTTTGCCTCATAAAAAACATAGCAAAGGCCCATGCTCACTCACCTTCATGCACTCTTTAGTCTCTGGTCCCATTAGAGGCAGTGTGAACAGATTATTTACAGATTATTTATTTTAAGTCACAGAGCTTGTTTGGCTGTTTTATGAATAAACTATATCACTTTTTTTTATTTTGGACATTTTTAAGTTTCACTGGGTCCCATATGTATTTCAATGTGCTTCATACCATTTTCAGATCCCTAAAACCTCTCAGATTCAGTAACAGAAACACAAACCTACATGTAATTTATCAATCATAGAATAGGAAAACACGTGCCCACTCTTACATCTTTTCCTTGTTTAGCTGAATGTAACATCTTCTCTTCAAGAAACTAGCTGTTTTAATTTTTTTTTGTTTTTTCCACTATAAGTACTTAGTATTTGCATAGCTGTTGGTTGTAGTATCCCTTCTTCCACTTGCATTGCTTTACATATTTCCTTCCCCACCTCCCCTCTCATCTCTACCCATTGTCTTCCAAATGTCCATTCATTTACATTATCACAGACCTGTTACACTTTAGGTTCTTTTCTACCTTGGAGAACTCATAGAGTAGCAGTCTCCCAATGCCTGAGGAAGGGTGATTGTGCCCAAAAGCTTGCAAATAATTTTTTCCCCAACTACTCAGTTGGTCTAATGAAAGATATCACATCTATCCAAAAAGCCTGACCTACCTAGCATTTGCATAGTGCTTTAGGTGTTCTAAGAATGGCATGAACGTAAGCTAATTGAGGTTCTTTAGGCCTGGAACTGGTAAGAAAAGGAGGAATCAGAAGAAGGTTTTGTGCATAAGACATTCAACTTGGGGGTCATCATTGACCACAAGATGAACATGAGCCTCCAATGCGATGCTGCGGCTAGTAAAGCGACCAAAACACTGGCTTGCATAGATGCTTCTTGAGCAAATCCCGGGATGTCATTCTTGCCTTGTACTCAGCCTTGGTGAGGCTGCAGCTGGAGTACTGCATCCAGTTTTGGGCTCCACAATTCAAAAAGGATGTGGAGAAGCTTGAGAGAGTCCAGAGGAGAGCCACACGCATGATCAGAGGTCAGGAAAACAGATCTTACGATGATAGGCTGGACATAAGGAAAAATTTCTTTACTGTCCGAGCCCCCAAGGTCTGGAACAGTCTGCCAGCGGAGGTGGTTCAAGCACCTACATTGAACACCTTCAAGGGTAAATTGGATGCTTATCTTGCTGGGATCCTATGACCCCAGGTGACTTCCTGCCCTTTGGGCAGGGGGCTGGACTCGATGATCTCCCGAGGTCCCTTCCAGCCCTGATGTCTATGAAATCTATGAACTAGGATTCAGGAGATCTGAGTCTGGGTTCTTCTGTGGAGTTCTTGTGACCATGGAAAACTGTTTGAGTCTCAATGTGGCCTAGTGTTGGGAATATTGGTCTGGGGGGACCTGGGAGATCTGAGTTGCTTTCTCAGTCATATTTCTGGCCTGTTGGGTGACCATAGACAACTCCATTTGCCTTTTTTGTGCCTCACTTTCTCCTTCTGTGAAATGTGGTATTGTCCTCCTCAAGGACCCACTTTAAGCTCTAATGATCAACTGTGCTCTCTGTTAGGTAGGAATGATTTTTACTAATGACAGGGTGTTGCTGAGGGAAAATGGTCACTATGCTAATCAAAGAGGGAGGGGAACAGCTCCCTCAAACCTGAGAAACAAGGGATAGCTACTTTTTGCCTAAGGTGCAGTGTAGGAGCTTTTTCCCTCTTCCCCCTTCCCTTATTTTACCAAGGAGGTAGTTAAATGTTATCCTCACTAGTGTCAGCTAGGACACAACCCAATTAAATGACCTGCAAAAGTTAATGCAGAGATGAGGATGCAGTGCCACAGGGTTTCTGAGTCCCCACTGCTCATTCCTTCAGCTCATACTGCTGTGCTGAAAGGAATAGTTAGTTCTTAAATGCAGGGTGTTTATTTTTCTCACCTGTTATTCAGTAGTATTCCCACTGGAGAGACATTCCCCACTGTACTGTGTACATATAAATTATAATATGCCTAAATAAAGCAGCCTTTTACTGATGTTCAACTGTGCAAGGAACTCTAACCCAAGGATTTTGTTGTACAGAGACAGATTTTCAGAGATGTGAGACACACTCACAGCTCCTATGATGTTAACTGGAGTTGAAGGTGTTGAGCACACAGTGAAAAATCAGGCCTATAGTCAGAGGTGTAGCTCAGCAGCTCTGTACCTTGGGCCACATCTATGCATAGGGCAGGGGCAGTGGCTGGGTTGCCACAAGTGGTGGTGGCACTAGGCCAGCGCGGCTGCTGTTTTTCTGCCCCCTCTCATCTCCCCAAGTTGGCAGTCAGGGCTGTTGCCCTACTCACCCCTAGTCCCCATTCCCAGTTATGCTACTGCCTGTGGTTACATACTGCAAGTCCTCCTGAGAGACAGTGATGGTTTTCTTTTCTTTCCCTGCTCTTGAATGTCCTGATAACTTTCAGCTATTAAGAGCTGAAACCCCTGGCAAAAAAACAAAACCAAACCAAAAACCATTTGCTGTTGCAGTTGATTGAACTCAGAAGCAAGAGTCTGAACTCTGGGCATGTCTATGCACCGAGGCATGAACTGCATGTTACCCGTTGACCTTCAAAAGGATGAAGCTGGTGAATTCAGTTTCACGCACACACCATCTGCTGGCCAAGTGAAACAGAGGCACTGGCAACACTGCAGTTATACCGAGAGTGGGTTACAGAAAGAAAGTGTGAGGTTTGTTCACCGAACTTGACTCCCAGAAACGTGAATAATGTAATAGATATATGGGGAAATGGATTAACAGACTGCAGGGAAAAAATAATACTTGGCAGTAGCATAATAGTTCAAGGAAAGACCCATTCTAAAATGAGCATGAACCATTTGTTTATGGGGAGGAGAATTACTTTGAAAAGCAAAGAAATAATTAACTTCTATCTACAATTACAGTTGAAACCAGTCAAAAGTGTTCAGTAACACAATTGTTCTGGTGTTACTGACCAACTGCCACATCAACTAAAATGTGTCCTTAACATTTGCAGTGATATCATTTCTAGAGAGGTCACAAGGCTTAGTAGAGTGAATATAAGACAAAGCCAGAATCCAAACTCTTCATCCATGTTCTGCTACTGATTTGCAAGGGGGAGTTTGGCTATCCTGTTCTCACTTACCCTGAGGAAATTGTATTAACTTTTGGACCATCTGTGATGGTTTTTGCAATATCAGAGGATCCTCTATGAACAAAGTATCAAACAGTTACCCACCAGTAACGCCCATTTGCCTTCTACATATTGGCCGCATCTACATGAGACGCTGACTGCGTAGTAGCTCATTACTACTGTGCAGTACCATTGAGTGGCAGGAAGAATGATGCGATGCTACTGTGCAGTAGTAATGAGCTATTGGACGGTAGCAATGAGCTACGGTGCAGTCAGCATCACCAAAAAGCCATTTGGGGATACCACTGTGCAGTAACTCTGGTTATTGTGTATTCAAGTACTAAATGACTGCACAGTAGCAACTGTGCAGTCAGCATCTTGTGTAGGTGCGGCAATTATATATGAAACTTTTTGCTGGGTGTTGACTTCAAAGAGTAATTAGGCCAGGCAGTTAGCACCAGGATGTAGGTTCCTGACATCAGGATGAATGTTTAGATAACCAGCCAATTATTTCAGCAAGGCTTTCTATTGTCAAAGTATCACAAGTGCTATTGGTCCACTATGGTATGTCACTTGGTGGCCTTCATTTTGAATTATATTTTGCAGTATACATTGCATAGCACTTGTAACACGGTTTCTGACATGATTCAGTGATTAACGTTATACACTATCCAGAAAGAGAATGTCTTCCCCCTAACTGATGGCTCTTCTTGATCTTAAACACAGTCCCTGACAAGCCTCAAATGATTTCATTTTCCCTTCTCCACATTTAACAGGGAAACATGTTGAAAATCCACATCAGCAGTTGCAGAGACAGGCACATCCATCACTTTAACACAGCATTCAGTTGTAAATTCAAGCAAGATTTAAAAAGCCAAATTCTGTTTGGCCTACATTTTTATCAAATGGGTTCTTCAGAACTTGTAGCAAAGTGTTTCACTGAAATGCCCTGGGAACATACAAGAAAGCTCTTGACTGAGATGCTTGCCAAGATAATTTTGTTTCACTCTGTTCAGTGTACATTGTCCTTAAAGCTTACTGCAGTGTGTGAAAAGGTACAGTGTATCCTTAGGGATAATCAGAGGCAATTCACTTTCCATGCCAGTGAATTCTTAGACCTTCCTTTGACCCTGGACTTGCAGTACTAACAAATCGAGCTGGATAATGTCATCATAATTAAATCTTCCCTGTTAGCTGTTCTCATTGCAACCAACAGAACTTGCTGCTGTGTTGGTTATGAGGAATTTCTGGTTGTCTCTCATCACAAGGCAAGACTCATCCTGTGAACCTTAAGAGGAAGGAGGAGGACACTAATAATGACTATCATCATCATTATTGTTGTTGTTGTTATTGTTATGGTTATTATTATATTACACTTCCCAAGTAAAACTAGGTCTCATTTTTCTAGGTACTGTCTAATCACATTTCTAAAATTCCCATCGTTGCAGTACCTTGAAATCTCCAAAGCTTTTAAAAATCCAGAGATGGCTTACAAGCCATCATCCCTAATAACACAACAATGAGTTGTGCTTGATTTAACACAGTGCTTGTTTGCATACAGAATGTCACCGCTTTGGACCCGGAACAGGAGGCTAAGCAAGCACACAGGCCAAGTGAACCTTGTCAGAATAGAGGCTCCCACTATGCTTTGAGGACCTGGGATTTTGGTTGGGAACACAAAGATAGTAGCTGAAAGGGGATATCAGATGTATGTAATTGTTTTTAGTCACTGTGTCAGGATGAAGCCCTTAACGTAAGTTGATTAAATTACTTAAAATCCTGCTTGATCATTTCACAATGTTCAAGCTAGGCACTCTTTCCCATTAACACCCACAATCATTCAGACAAATAGCTTCTAGAAATGAGAGAACTGAGAATGTCCCCAATTATTCATGCCTCTCTCTCCATCTGAACTGAACTGAAACAGGCACTTCTGCTTGGGATGCATTTTCTTGGAGGGCCAGTTTATCCTTGACAACCTGTCAGTCACCTGTAACAATGACTCTTTTCTGCCTTTCATTATTTTTCTAATCATAATGTCTTTCCTGGGTCCCTAATTGTTCTTCATGGGCTGTAAAGCCAGCATAATTTGCTTTAGTGACAAACATTGGTTCTGATTTATATGGTTTCAATTACGTAGCAATTCTATTCAATCCATTTTACATTCAGTGTGAGGGAGAAAAACTTTCCATCACAAATGTAGAAGGTACAGCAAAACATCCTTTTATTTATTTATTTATATTTTCTTATTTTCCCTATGGAGGAAAGCGTGTTTATGTATGCCCTAGTGCTACAACAAGGCTAATATCAGGTCTGATACAAATATGTTTCGAGCATTAATTCTTTCGCGTGGTATCAGTCAAAATGAAAGCTAGTTAGCACTCCATATGATTTCACCTGGGTCTGTGTCAGTAGCTTTTTGTCTAACAATATACACTTCTCTCAACCACATCTCACAAATATCAATGCATCTGGCCTCAAAGGGCATCTTCCATTTTACAGACTGTATTCCCATTTTATAGACTGAAGGTAGTATGTCATCTGGTCAAGTCATGTAGGGAGGCAAGAGCAAAGTCAGGCTCAAAAGCTAGTCTCTAGCCCTCCTACAATGCCCTAACCCAGGTATTTGTCAACTGGGGTATGTGTACCCCTGGGGGTACTTGGACTGGTCCTAGGGGGTATATTTGGGCAGGTGAGGATGGAGTGCCACTGCCTCCCAGGAGCAGGGCTGGGGTGGGGTGAGGGCAGCAGTGTGCCTCTGCAGCATGGGAGAGCTCACACATGGCAGCCATCACCAACAAACACCAGCCCAGTGAGCTTCCCTGCCCTGCAGAGGTGTGCTGCTGCCCTCACCCCAGCCTGGTGAACTTCCCCACTCCACCTCCTCGACCCTGCTCCTGGCAGGTGGTGGTGCTCTGTCTCCATCCACCCGTGTGCTGTTCTCACCTTCCTGCTCTGTGTCCGGTCATGTGCTACCTCTGCTTGGTGTTCGGCCGTGCGCTAACATCCCCCCTCTGCTTGGCATTCAGCCACATGCTATTGCCCCCTGCCTGCTTGGCATTCAGCTGTGCACTACCCGCCCCCCTGTCCCCCATCCCGCTCGGTATCTGGCCGCGGGAGGTATTTAGACTAAAAAAGGTTGAAAACACCTGCCCTAGCCAAGAGACCAGCCTTCCTCCCACCAATTTAGTTAACACCTTTCATTTCATGGGATCATAGAAAAAGTAGGGCTGGAAGGGACCTCAGGAAGCCATTGAAGGCACAGACAGAAGAGCAGCTCCCTGTTGTAACTCTTGTCACTTTGCAGGAAGTGCCCTGAGTAACAATTCCCTGGATCCAACAGATATTCACTTTTAGGTCCCAGAGGGGTTGCTCAGCCAGTGCTGGAGGATGGGGTGGGTGGATTGGAGCCCCCCAACTCAGGAGAGGGGCTCCAATCCACCTGCCCCACTCTCCAATGCTGGCTGAAAAACCCCAGCCCAAACTCCTTCCGCTCCCTCCCCCCACCCCTTCTGAAGAGCGGTCCAGGAGCTCAGCCCTGCTCTAGCACACAAGTTACTGAAGGCTCTGTTTTGGACTGTCTTTATCTGAACCCTCATGCAATGAGGGTTCAGATTTTCACAGGATAGGGCCCTTTTAATGAGCTCTGCAGCTGTTCACTTGTGTTAGCTCATGGCTGTAAAGCACTTTCAGGGCCAGATTGGGTGAAAATTGTCACTTTGCTCTGCGTCTTGAGTCCAGCTCCCTGATCAAAGCAGGATCATCCCTATCCTGCTTAATGCAGTTGTACCCACTTTGGTTTCTGCTCTGCACAAAGTTTAAAACTAGTTGCCTGATAGTGGCAGCAGCATTGCTAGTCAGGCGGCAGTGTGGGAGTCAATTGACTTCATGGCTCATTAAAATCTCCACAGGAGTTAACGACCCTCTCTCCTTTTTTTATTGCCATGATGTTCCACTTATCAAACTATCTTTTGTTCTGCAATTTTGCTGTTAGCTGCTCCTGGTAATGTAGCTCCTATTTCACAGTCTTGTAGAGTGGTTTTACCTCATTCTAATAAACTTATAGTTGTTTTTGCATCAAAATTAAATTGAATAATCTAGCCCTAGGGTCCTACCTAGCATATTAGTAAAGATTCTAGTTTCTTTTTACCTGGAGAAAAATATGTTGTGTTATATGTGATGATGCACTTCAGCATGTGCACCCTCCTTTTCAGAATCCTTGATTTGCCCATGTCCCCATCCAAACCAATCTATAAAAGTAGAGGGCAGGGCAGAGTGATGCCACCTTGCCCTGCCTGCTGCCTAACATGGCTAAGTACCTCTCTCAACCTATCTGTCTTCTCTTTTCTTAAAACTGCATGAACAGCCCTCCTGCACAATGTATTTGACCTGTCTCAGATGATGATTTTTTATGATACTTTGAGGCCACGGGAGTGAATAAGAAATATCAGAAATGATCGCTTAATGCAACTTTGTGTGTGTGTGTTTGATAAAAGTTTTAATTGCTATAAAATGAAAGAGGTGTTTTAATACAGCTTTGAAAATTTATTATTGTATGATGTCTTCTCATCCTTCTCTTCCCAGTGTAGCACTTATCTCAGACAAGCAATGGATGGAAGAATAACACTTTCTTCTTTTTGTTTTTTCAACAGAATCCTTTTCTATGTTTGGAGGCTCCTTGAGGAATTCCAGTGTCTCAGTACGGTCCAGAGCATACTGGACCACACACTGCTCCACAGCAGCGAACATTATCATCTTTGGGAGCAACATTTTTATCAAGGTAGATGAAGTTGTTGTTGTTATCATTATTGTTTCATTATCTATACACCCCAACTGATCTTGCTACTAGCGAGCTTGTTACTACTGCACATCTATGCAACCTCATTTTGTTATCTGTCTTTTATTTATAAAATTTATAACACTTATAAAATTCCCATCTTTGCAGTACCTTGAATGGTGTTGTGCCCACTTATGTCAATAGGGTGACATTTAACCCTTTGCAGAGTTCAATATGTAGCCACTGCAGTGCTTAAATCACTTATGCCCCCTTAGCCTTATGAGTTTGAGTGGATCTTAAATGGTCTGCAGACATTTTTTTCACTCTGAATTTGTCCACTATGGGCTCAAGAGCCACAGAAACACTGCAAATAGTACTCGATATTGAATTGTATGAGAGTGGTTTCCCCCCTGGCTGCCTTCCCCACTACCCCCCTCTTCCACTTTTTGCTCTGAGCCTTATTTTCCACTCACTGATTTCAGGCTGTTTCTGATTTCAGTGAACATGGGCTCAAGCATTCTGACTAGGTCTTGTTCTGTCCCTGTGTGTGTCTCTCTCACCCGATCTACATAGGTGGAGTTTTAGACTTCAGCCAAATTTATTGCCTCATTATGTTAGGCACTGCACCAAACACATATTTAGAGAGTGCCTCAGTCCTGAAGGGTTGTAGGTTGTAGCCCTGTTGGTCTAAGGACATAGGCAGGCAAGGTTCTTTGCGTGAATCTGATATCTTTTATTAGACCAACTTAAATAGTTGGAAAAAAATTTTCTTAGCAAGCTTTCAGGTTTAAAAACCCTTTGTCAGGCTGAGGAAGTCTCTGCAGTTGGTGTGTGCTGTTCCTGGATGGAATGAATAGTAAAGAAGCCAGAGGCTGGGCTGCATGTAAGACAGGCAGTCAGTGAAGATGTAAATTCAGAAGTCAGTGGGTGAGAGCCAGGTCAGTGAGGAGCGGGGAGAAGGGGGATGAGTGTAGCAGTTAAATAGTGGAGAGGTACCTGGGGAGTCATGTCAGGCAGGTTGTAATGTGTCATAAATCCAATGTCTACATTTAGTCCATGATTTTTTTGTATCCAGGAGGTTGATGAAGTGACGTTCATAGGCCCGTCTCTGAGAAGTGTTTTGTAAGTTTCCTTTTGAGGATTAGCACTGAAGAGCCTTTGGCCTAAAGAGACAATTTTTCACAGGTGAGACATTTAAGAAAAAAAAAAGGCTGGAGAATTAATTAATGGGAATTAATGAGAATTGTTATGCTGCTTTATGGTAGAGTAGCTGTTCACAGTCATTTAGGGGCTGCAACCTCATTTCCAGTCTTGCAGCTCAGCTTCTAGTTGGGCTCATGATTACCCACATCTCCACTTCCAGCACGAGTCCATCTTTAGTAACTGGACTTCTGCGGTGGGCCCCATGACTCTACTTTCAAGTACTATGACCCCATTAGGGAACCACTAAGGTAGAATCTGCTGCCATTTCCCTACTGTATGAATATATTAGAAACTAACTAAACTTATTATGCATTATAAGCTATATGTTGGAAGTAAAGCTAAAAATTTTAATGAAAACTGAAGGTTGGGAGTATCAAACAAAACAATGTGAAGCTGTGAGTTTTATTTATTTAATATGAAGCCCAGTCTTATTTTTTACGCAGTTTCTTAAATATTTGACTAAAGTTCATAAATTTAGCTCCACTTATTGATGTATAAGCACTGAATACGACCAAGAATTCAGAGCGGCTGCTGATAGCTTCCTGCCTATACAGTAATTATAATCAGCCCTTAACAGAGCTGAAGATGAGTTACAAGCTGTGAGTTCTCTTTGTGTAGTTCTGAGAACTGTGGGGAGGAAAAAAAGCATCTTGACCAGACATCAAAAGATATTAAATGCTAACAGTTTTGAACTTCCTTTCTTCATGTTCTCCTTAATTTTGTGTAGTGCTTTGTGCTGTGCTCTTTATTTGGAAGGCAGACAGACTGATATCAGCAAGAGAGATAGATGAGTTTGGAAGCTTCACTTTTCCCTCTTCTTATCCTCTGATAACTGCAGATGCTATTTAATGACGGAAGCACTTCTAAATGCTCCAAATGTGGGATGAACAAGTTCGGATGCTTTTATGTTAATATTCTCTAGCCCAGACTCTTTAGATCAGCAAAACAGAGCTGACAGAAATGTGACCTTTTATTTATAATAGCAAGTTTGTTTCCAGTCCTACCAGGGCCTTAAAATACAATGGTATATAAAAAAGAAAAATAATGAGGGGAAAAAAAACAAATCAATGTTAATTAAGTGTGCCTGGACTTTATTACAAGTTTGCATGTGATTTGGTTAAGCTCTGGGACAAATTGTCAAGGGGTTCATCTATTTCTGGCTTTTGTTCTCTGTGCCTTATGTCTTAATCCAAGATTTGCGAAAGAAGTTTCATGTCTTATGCTTCTCAGCTAGCCAACTACATATATTTCAGCAGGGGAGAGAGGCAGGCTAGGATGCAGAAGTGATATATTACTTTCCTGCTGCACAGAATTAAGCTTAGAGAAAATACAGCACTCCTGACTTGGCTTCAAGTGCCAGTGTGAATCCTGAGCACAGAAGCTTCTTGTATTGTAAAAGCTCATAATTTGAGGTACAGGAAATAACTTGAGGTGTAGGAACTTGCTCTTGTGGAAGATCCCTTGCATGTAGAAAAGCAAGGCTACTATCTCTTTAATAACAAGGCAGCTTGCCTCCAGAGGGCACTATAAACTTGCTGTGCTAGTGGTCAGCAGTGTGGATTTGCAATATGGGAGCAACAGTTGTTAAATGGGCATTTTATTACGATTAGGGAACATTGAAGCATTTAGCTCTTTAATATCTTGGCTGTCACCTAGACTGAAGAGCATGTATTTTTTGGTTACATTGCATACAGCATGCTGAACTCAAGAAATCTCTTTGCCAGATGCAGCTGTCCTTTGCTAACAACAAGAGATGGTTGTGTTTTTAGAATCATGGTACATGACAGTACCTCTTAACACCGTCAGGGAACAAGTATAATTCATTCAAAAAAATTCTTTTAGTCTATTTTCCTAGTGCAAAGAAGGCCATTTACAGCTCTCTTGCAAACTGTATTTGTCATCATTTGCATGGATATCAATACTTTATTGTCACCTTTTTTGTTTCTTTCTGGCATAGCAGGTACTTTTAGTGTCTTGTGTGGCAATGGCAGTAGCTGGACCAGGATTTTGCACTCCCTCTAAGTTTGTGCTTGGGGCTGGTACCCTGGTTGCCTCCCTGTAGTTGTCCTACTGACCTCTTATCTTCATTTTATTGATATAAACCCAGGGTAACTCCAGCCTTACATGATGCAACTGTTAAGGGGGTGGGTGGGGGCATAGCAACTTGTTGGCTCAGGGCAGAGCATCAGTGTTCAGAAAAACCCATGCAGCTTGGGCAGGGACCATGTGCTTTTGCTGCTGGCTGAAGAGTAACAAGAACTTAGTTTTTGGAGACCTTTTCAGGCAGTAGGTCCCAGAAACAGAAGAAGTCAGGTCAGGGAAGGCAAACAATTCAGACATATTAAAGGAAGGTCTGACCACCATGGTGTCTAGAGCTCATTGCAAATGGAAATTTCTGTTTTGTGTGAAACTGATATTTCAGTGTCTGTTTTTAGTGTAATTTGGGACAAGAAATGAAAACACTGAATTTGGGGCAAATTCTATTCTTTCCATATAATAGAACATTTCAAATTGAGTTTAACATTGGACTGTTTAAGCGTAATATTTTGTGGTGCCTTCTGTCTCCATTCCCCTTGCTGGGCTCCGTTCTGTGGCTGGACATCACCTCCCGTGGTGCACCACAGCAATTAAGCCAGAGATGATACAACACTATAGCATAGGCATGAAATTCAGTCAGGGGACCCAGTATCTCAAGGACAGTGGGGAATGAAGCATATAAATTATAAAATTACTGAAACATGATGATAACTCAGGTGGATAAAGAGTAAGGTCAAGCTGATCTAAAACAAAATATGCCAATGTGGTTTACCTGAAATCTTTTAATTGGGTCAACATAACCTGAAGCAAAATAGTTTAGTCTGATTTCCTGAAGAAATGTAAAGTTTTTGGCAGTGCTTTCCTTTGAAAAACATCAACAGAAAGTTATGAACCAGCTGGACTGGTGGTACAGAAGAGATAGGGATACAGTGCTCTGGGTCATTGATATAATGTCTGAGTGCTACTTTTAGTTATGGATTAATTCCTGCCTCCCAAAATCTGTGGACTAGAACTGAGGGATTTGTACCTAGCAAGATGGAGTCTAGCAACAGCTTAGCAAACCCAGCTAACTCCATCCCTTTTTCTTTATTCTTCCTGTGTATTTTCAACTGAATATGCACAGAGCAGACGTGAGGGACAATCTGTTATTGCTTTCTGGTCCAGTTTTGTTGCTTCTGGGCTATTGCTCGTCTCTGAAATTAACAGGGCCCATCTGTTGTCCTCTTGGATCATATAGAAATAGGATATTCTGCAGGGAAATGCTGATTTGATTCATAGGATAAGATTAAGTTTCGCATCTGACTCTGTGATCACCTCAATCCTATCAAGTGTTTGTGGAATATTTTGGGATTTGTAGCAGCATTGTATCGTCAAAGTAAAAAAATCTACGGAAATCTTATGTGAAGACAGTTCTGGTCTGTAAAATGAAATACATAGGTATGATGGCCACATTGGCCATTCTGAGTTTTCTATGAGTCCTGTCCAGGACCATCAAAGGTCTTCCTGAGCCCAGCAATCCATTGAGCTGGCTCAGTAAAGCGACACCAGTTTCTTTAGCCAAGGGCACATAAAGGCGCGATGCAGCAAGAGCATCACATCTGTCCACCTTTGACTCCCAAGCCTAAATGACCATGTGCCCTTTTTACAGCTGCTGTGTGCATGAGTTGCTGTGTCTTATTTTCTGCTTTTGCTTTTGGGACTCTTAATCACAAAAAGGTACCTCTAGGAGATGGAAGTCTGGGCAAATCCAGGATTATTATACAGAATAAAATTTCTTTGTCAGCATTTGAGGCCAGATCCTAATCAACCTTGTAGGTAGCTCCTCAGAGGCATCACAATGCGTAAAGGTATTTGAGCTGCTAAATCAGCACATAGCTCCAGATATAAATATTTGGTTGGTTCAGCTCAGTATGAGGACTAGCTGTAAAATATGGTTCAGATTAAGAATTTCCACCTGAACTTCAGTGAAAAATTAGGGATGTTCAAGATCATAGAAAAACAGGGCTTGAAAGGAATTCAGGAGGTCATCTAGTCCAACACCCTGATACAGGCAGGACTATCCCTGTCTAAGCCATTCTGAGTCCTAATATTTTCTCTCTCCTCTATTCTTGGCAAGACCTTAGAAAAAATCATAAAGGATCACATTTGCAGGGGGCCAGCAAGTCACACTATGGTAAGGGGCAACCAGCGTGGGTTTATAGCAGGCAGATCCTGACTGACTAACCTGGTCTCTTTTTATGACCAGGTCACAAAGTGCTTAGATGCAGAAATAGATATTATTTACCTGGATTTTAAAAAGGCTTTTGACACAGTGTCACATCCAGTTCGATAGATCAAACTGAGTAGCTGTGATGTAGATTATTTTAAAGTAAGGTGAAAAAGCTGGCTTATGGGATGGACCCAGAGAGTGGTGGTGGATGGATCGGTTTCTCCCTGGAGGGATGTGGGCAGTAGTGTCCCCCAAGGCTCTGTCCTTGGACTAGTACTGTTTAATATCTTCATCAGTGATTTGGATGAGGGTGTTGAAAGCACCTTGTCTAAATTTGCAAGTGACACCAAACTATGGGGTATAGTTAACACACTGAACGGCAGGGAGCAAATTCAGGCAGACTTGGACAGATTGGGAAAGTGGGTGGATAGAATAGGATGCAATTTAACAAGGGTAAGTGCAAGGTGTTGCACCTGGGGAGAAAGACTGTCCAACATACCTACAGACTGGGAAGTACCATTGTGAGTACCACAGCAGCGGAAGGAGATCTTGGAGTCCTGGTTGATGCAAAAATGAACATGAGTTGCCAGTGTGATGAGGTAATAAGCAAGGCTAACCGCACTCTTTTTTGTATTAGCAGGTGCACCACAGGCAGGTCTAGGGAAGTGATAATTCCCCTCTATGCGGTACTGGTCAGGCCGCAGCTGGAGTACTGTGTCCAGTTCTGGGCACTGCACTTCAAGAGGGATGTGGACAACATGGAGAGGGTCCAGAGGAGGGTTACTCATATGGTTGAGGGCCTGCAGGGAAGACTCTATGAAGACAGACTGAGGGACCTGAATCTCTTCAGCCTCCGCAAGAGAAGCCTGACAGGTGATCTTGTGGCTGTCTACAAACTCACTGGGGGGGCCATCAGGGAATAGGGGGTACTCTGCTTATCAGGGCGCCCTTCAGGGTTTCTAGAAATAATGGCCACAAACTGAAGGAGAATAGATGTAGATTGGACATAAGGAAGAGATTCTTTATGGTGAGGGTTGCCAAAATATGGAATGGGCTTCCAAAGGAGGTGGTGCTTTCCCCTACCTTGGAGGTGTTCAAGAAGAGATTGGATAGGCATCTCACTGGGGTTACTTAACCCCAGCGCTCTTTCCTGCCTGGAGCAGGGGCTTGGACCTGAAGATCTGCCAGGTCCCTTCCGAAATCTATGAAATCTCTCTGTTCATTGTAGTACAGTGTTTAAGACTAGCTAAAGCTCAGAAACTGTTGTGATTTTATGACCAATAATATTGTTTGTAGTTTTGCAGACTAAGACAGGGAGACTTAGATCTCATTGTCTGGAGTATACACTGATTCTCTGTAATGGATATAGAGGGAATTCCCATTCTCCTGTGTGCACTGCACTCCATTGATTTCATCTTCTTCCAAAGCATCAGGTATTAGCAGTGCCTAGTGGGAGAAAAACAGATATAGGAAATCACTAGAGAGACTATGTATAGTCAATCCTTGTTTTTTTGAAGCATGGAAATACTTTGATTATATGGGGTGGCCTGTTGTGTGATGGTCAGTCAGTAAGTTAAAGAGAAGCACCCCCTGCACCAGCAGAAGGCTGACAAAAATCCCAGAGAAAGTTTAAAGCAAGGGTTTATTTGCAAACAGATGAAAACAAGCAAATTAATCAGTAAGCCAAAAGAAAATGATGTCCTGGAAGCCTCAAGCAGTCTGAATCATGTGCCGATTTGGAGCCAGAGGCAACCTCATGCTTGCCAGCATGGGCCCCTGAGGAAAATGCGGATCAGTGAACTAATGTTAGCAAATAAGCCTCCAATGCAACCAGCCGCTGGGGTCCCCAGGTTGAAATTTAGGGAGGCAAAGACAGACGCTCACTATGTTTGACATTTTGCAAATGTTTTCTGAATAATTTGTATCTGCTTGGGAAAGAAGAAAAGGAAAAACCTTTCTCTGAAAGAAAAAAATGATGATGTTTTCCCCAAAGACAACTTATTTTGGAGGGCTTTCAGCCAAGGTTAGGTTTTAAAACATGACTGATGTTTTTAAGTGTCTCAGTTCCTGAGGGCTCAGCTTAAGAGTCATAGGGGCTAGGGACAGGCATTCAAAAAGCCTAAGCCTGAATTGATTCAGTCTTTGCAGGTTAGTCTAACCTGGCTAGACTAAATCAGTTTTGTAATTGGACAGACATCCCAGAAATGCAGGCACATGCCTGCAGTGGCTCAGGCAAGAAGCTGGGAGGTGCTAGAGCTGCCCTCCCTTCCTTCCACAGAACTGAGCTAGAGGGCATGGCCATGCCTTTCAGGATGCTCTGATTAGCTCTGCAGAGACTTGATAACAGTGTTTATCACCCCCAACTCGGTGTTTATCACCACATTAAGAAAACAACACAGGGACATTACCAGCTACCTGTTGATTCTACCTGTTGATTCAGCATGGACCATAGCCAGCATGTGGCCTGCTAGCTAATACACAGACACTTCTCTGCAAGGCAGAGGGGAGGGGGAATTCCTGCTTGCAGGGAGTGGTGAGAAGGTAAGGGGGAGAAGCCCACAGTCTTGCCCGAACCACAGCCAGGGAGCAGAGGGGAGGGGCCAGCCCTGCTGTGGACCAGAGAGCTCTGCCCAGCCCAGAGAGTATGCTGGGGTGCTGGGGGAGTCTGGCTTATCTTAAACCAACAAGAAGTCTGGGACAGGCATTGCATAAACTGGTTTGAGCCAAATCAGTTAAGTCTGATACTATATTCAACCAGGTTTATCTCAAACTGGTTTTAGCCATTTTCAAACTGGTTTATGTACACTGAACATCTATTCTGTTACAGGTTTAAACCAGTTTCTGATCACTTAAACTGTTTTATGTGTAATGTCTGTCCCTAGCCTAAATGAGTGCTGCTGGGTATTGTTAGGCAGCAGCCATATTCCATTTCAGAGGTGTCTGCATTTTTGTGGTGGCACAAATGATTCCTGTTTATAAAAAAACATTGGTTTTCTTTGGGTTGGAAGACTCAATTTAATCTTTTAATCTATTTATGTTTTGCCTGCTGGCAATTAATAAAGGCAGGCTGTAGGTCCATCCTTCTGCTGATAGTTGGCTTCTTCGCATTAGGTAAATAATGCAGTACAGTAACTCTGCAGAAGTCAGCAGACTACCCTATTAGCCTCCCCTTCCTGTTAAAAAATTGATGTCTCACCTTACAGTGTCACTGCAGTAAGGAAGTTGTTGGAAGTAGGGAACAGGAAGGATAGATATTGAGATATATTTTAAAATAGAGCTTAAGAAATCATTTTCAACCAGGGTTCATGGCACCCTAGGGTGCTGTAAGATCTTTTTAAGGATGCCACGAGGATGGAAACACTTACACATAAATCAGAAGATAAACCCCCAAATGTCAACTAAAAATCCATAGTGTCAACAATGTTCCGACCTCTTGTGGTTTGTCTGCATTCTTTGCAACATAAGAATAGTCCTATTATTTTTTTGTAATAAGAAACAAACAAAAGCTAAGATCTGGGATTTTCTGAAGGGTGCCTTGAATCTAATGACAAGTGTCTCAAGGCTAAAAAGGTTGAGAACCACTGGTTTAAGCAGTGAGAATGTATTTTTATATCAAATTTCCACTTTTTTTCCTAATTAAAGATGGAATGAAGGTGGCAAAAATTACTCAAACACATTTCTAAAGGAATTTGTTTATACTGTGGTAGGTCCCTTCTGAATTTGCTTTCTGTGAATATATTCTTGGTCAGAATGTTTTCTGGAAATGTACAGTTTTCAGAGAATGTTAGAGATTATTTACAACTGTGCCTTTTAAATATGTAAATACAAATAGTTTGCATTGGAAAGCAGATTCCCTGTGTTGTACTCCTTCAGTCAAAGAACACAAACAATACTAAATGACCTGAAATGTCTAACCGCAGCTGCTGGAACGTCGCATTGCTGCAAATGCCTAAGAATTATGCACAGAAATGTTTTAAACAAATAATTTTGAACAACAAACTTGTATGGGAAGTTTCCCATCAATTCATAGCCCAGACTCAGGGACAAGAATATTTTTTGTTTTTCAGTTCATTCTCTTCAGCTAAGTGAAGTCTTTCCATTTATTTGCAGTCTTATTTGGAGCCAGTTATTCAACTGCAAGTCTTTGCTTTGCATGTGGTACTCAGGGTTTCCAGGTAGTTTCCCAACAAACACCCAACAGGCTTGCTTCTGAGATCGGATGAAATTAGTTCATTTAATCCAGCCATAGGTAAACTCTGATATCCATCAATTTAAATATTTTTTCCAAATTTTTCGCACATCACTGCTTGTGACTAGCCATGTTGGTATTCTCCTAAATCTTCCAGGACTCTAGGGCCTGAATAGGAACCCCTTACATAGGAAGCAACCCCATCGAAGCCCCTGGTATCACTTTGGGACTAACTGTTCCAGTTTAAGTAAAAGAGGCACAGCCTGGTCTTGAAGTATTATCCATTTCTTTGCAATAGACTTTGCCCCTTCACATTTTTAGCTCTGTTTCTATGGACAAGTTTCATTTAAGGTGGTATACTTAGAGCCTCTTGTACTGTCACTCCAGGAAAAGTGTTAATGATGTCCCTTGGTAGAACAGCAACTTGGGATGTATATACAATTCAAAACCTGCCACAGAACAAGCAATTCCTTTTTATGAGGCTGCGTGACAAGGTCCTGTGCATGTAGCACTCATTAATGCTCAGTGCTCATTAATAGACTGTTTCAGAACATCATTGTTTTGCCCCTGATGCCTTCACTGGAGATGACCCTTCCTCTGCCCACTTGTTACTAAGCAGGTGATGTCACCCTGTTCTTCCTCCCTTCCTCTGGGCAAAATCTGATGACAATGAACAAATAATAGGTTAGATTTGGAGCGGGGACGCTGATGGATTTGAAATGCTGGGTGACACCAGTGACAGTCACTGTCACTGAGTCAGAAGATGACATCAACACTTCAGCTCCGCTGACAGGTTTGCTATCTGCAAAAAAAATGGGCTTAGGCCTGTACTCCTATTGTGTTGCAGTTAATGCTGGCATTCATGGGCAAACAGAGGCCACTCTCAGTTAATCTGATAAAATGTAGTTTAATAGGATAGATAATAGCAATGTAAATTCTAAAAGGGTGATGCCATTCATTGGTCTGGAAATGAAAGCAGTCATGAATATGAGTGAGGAGCCAACAATTCACCTCACTGCTTTTCCAGAGCATGAGGTCTGTTCTGGATGTGACAGATCTGTGCCTTTTGCAGACACCTGAGCCTTATTGCCTGTAGAACAACAACAATATGCAGTGCTTGGGTTAGAAGGAAAAGTAAAATTGAGATCCTGTTCCCTTAGGGACATTATAAAGGATCCTGTATCACCTTAAAAATGGGGAGGTTAGATGTACATCTTGGATAAATTCTAGTTTGGGACATTAAAGCAGAATCTATTAGGCTCTTGTAAACTGTATGCAGATGGTAGATTTTTATCTTCTGTGGGGATTGGTGGTTTGCTGCATGCATGGGAGCATAAGTTGTTCTCCCAGACTCTAAGGAGTCTTCAAGGGTCCACAGGTGGCACAGGGAAGAAGGCAGATTAGGGACAAAGCTGAAAGAGCTGTAGATCTTCCCTTCAGTAACGTAGCAGAGAATTTCCCAGGAAGAGCGATAAGGTCCCATGCTGCATTATCTTCCAGATGCATCAAATCTGCAGAGAGGAATTTCCCCTAACAAGGCACTGAGGGAACTTGTGAGGTGGAGAGTCCTGCCCCACACAGGCTGCACTACCAAGGAGCAGTAAGGGTCCTGAAGAATAGCACCAAAGGAGAGGTTCTTTGCAAGTGACCTTGGCCTTCAGAGGATATAGAGGATCTAAAGAGTAGTCCTCTGAGTGCTGCAAACCCTCTTTCCCTAACAGAACTAGAGGAATTAGTCTCTCTGAGGGGAAATCATATGGAGATTTCCTTCCCTTAAAATCTCTCCCAAAGTCTTTTTTCCCTTCTTTTTTTCTGGGAAGGGGGTGGGGGAGGAAAGCAGGGGAAGTCAAGTCCCAAATCCATTCAGCTTAGTGCCGTATTAGGGGAAGTTCCTCTCTGCAGGTGTGATGCATCTGGGAGATACTTAGGCAACTGCATGGTAAACATCTTGTGTGGATGCGCCAGGATATAATCTCTTCACTCTGGATGGGTGAGGCTACTCCTCCAAGAGACAATCTCCAGCTAGTTCTTCTCTGCAAGTTTGATGCATCTGGAAGATAATACAGCCTGCATTCTCCATCACAGGAGACTTAAGCACACGTGCTCCCGGAGTGGTGGTGAGGGGCTTTAATTAGAGTGGCTCCAATGAGCAGCTCATTCGATGTGTTTTAGTTAAAGCACCCTGGCTGCCATTTTTTAGCACAGGGACATTGATACACGAGATAGTTTCATAGTAGCTAGAGTCGGAAGGGACCTAGGTAGATCACCTAGTCCGACCCCCTGCCTTGGCAGGAAAGAGCACCAGGGTCAGATGACCCCGGCAAGGTGCTCATCTAACTTCCTTTTAAAAATCCCCAG
>NW_017728943.1:68785332-68799386 GCF_001723895.1 Crocodylus porosus | reverse complement strand
CAAGGTCCCCCCTTAACCTTCTCTTGTGGAGGCTAAACAGGTTCAGGTCCCGTAGCCTCTCCTCATAAGGCCTGCCCTGCTGACCCCTGCTCATACGAGTGGCCCTCCTCTGAACTCTTTCCATATCGTCCGCGTCCCTCTTGAAGTGTGGCGCCCAGAACTGGACGCAGTACTCCAGCTGCGGCCTCACCCAGGCCGAAAACAAACGAAGAACGACCACAGACTCAATTGATTGAGTCTGTCCTGACACACTGCAATTACAGTGTGTTGGAGCAGCCTCACTGCTTGTGTATAGGTACCCATAGAGGATATCATAGATGAGGGTGTGGTCTGAATTCTGCCCATCTTGAACCCATTAGGTTTGACATTTGTCATAAGTCAGAGCAACCCTTAGGATGCTTCAGCATGTATTGGAGGATGAACTGATTCCCAACAGAATAACAAGGTGCAAACATGGCACTATAACACCTGTCTTCCCTGCTTTTACCCACCTTTGTCCAAAATGCACTTTGGATTCTGCAGAAGAACAGATCAGAGGACAACTGTGCGCTCAAACCTAATCCCCATTGTTGAACCTGGACCTCAAGCTTTGATGCTCCAATTCCAGATCTCTGTCTTGTAACACTGTCCATACTTACTAAATTGCATGTAACAGTGCCACAATGCCACCGTGTTTAAGTTCACAGCACTACTGGCAAATGCTTAAATCCCAAAGAAAACTGCTTTAATTGACCATTAAATTGAAAGGCACCCCATGAAAACATTTACATTTATATTAGGTTTGCTATAATTCCTTTTAGACAAAGTCTAAATCTGGGGCCCATAACTCTTTCAAAAGAAGTGCTGTGTCTCTAGAACAAATCAGCCAGCCTCTTCTAGGGAATTATTTCCAGGCCACATAGCAGGAGCAAATGATGTGAAATAATATTGCACTCGCAGCATTGAGTAAAAGGGTTATATAACTAGCTACCTTTCCCCCTCCCCCTTGTCTAATTTTCCAGTAAGGTAGGTCACTACCATTCCTTGATAAATCAAGTAGGCCAGACTTTGTTGCACCTTCATATAGTCAGTTACTATAACTTAAAAGAAAAAAAATAAGATTATTTTCCCTGAGTCAGACACCTGTACATGCTCACAAAACCAATTGAACAGCTTTTCTCTGGCAGTATTACAGGAGGTTTTTTCCCCCCCAATGATTAGAGCAGGTAACTGGGAGTTAGGAGACCTGGAATTTGTCTGGCTCTGTCACTGACTCACTATATGACCTTGGGCTAGTCATTCAGCTTCTCTAGTATCCTAGACATTCAGTATTCAGGTCCCTCTGCTGTTGAATCTGTGAATGAGAAATAGTAATTGCACCCGCTGGGCCTCGATCACATGAGCCCGTGCCACCCGGCCCAAGGACTTGGTGGTAACCTTTCGCTCTGTCCCTTAGGGAAGGTGCCACCGACCTGCTGGTTCAGGTGGTCTTCCCCCTCTTTATCCTGCCTGCCACGACTTTGATGATATTTCAGTGGTGGAGGGGTACAACTGTCTGATCCTGGCTGCCTCCCCGCGGCCAAGGCGTGATGTTCTTCACGAGGCTCCAACCTCCCCTGTACCTCACCCTATCCCAGCCTCAGCGGTGTGCTATTGTGGTTGCCAACGACCGACCCTTACTTGATGTAGGGTCCCTCCTGATTTTAGTCAGGCCCAGGAAGAGGGCCATATAAACCCAGACCCTTTCCTGACTCGTGTGAGCTTAGGGGCCCTAACTCCCTCTGGCTGCGACGCTCACCAACAACGACAATAAGAGGAATAATGGTAGTGATAATAATAATAATAATAATAACAATAATAGGTCCACCAAGAAGCTACGGTGACCTTACTTCAACACCCCTTTACAACCTTCCCTATATCTCTGCCCAGGCATGCCTAACGCCATGCTATCCCCTTAAATCCCAACTACCCTTCCCCTTAAGGGCTACTATGTAAGCTTGGAGAGGGATTTTCTCACGGAAGTATGCCCTCTACATTCCTCGATGAAGGAGCCCTCCCTCAACGGGGTTCCAGTCTGTGTCCTCTGTTACAAGCGTGAAGGTTTCAGTTGGCCCTCTTGTACGGATATCTCTTGCTTTGTACTTCTGCTGGCCTCGAGCCCCAGTTGACGAGGTCTCTCCTGTCGGCTCCCCTCACGGCCCGAGGGTTATATACAGTCGGGACACCTGCATCTTCTCGGGTCCGCTGGCAGCGTCTCCCCCTGGGCACGGTTCGGATACCTTTTGTGAGCCCGGAGCAGCGTCCCCTGTTCCCTCTACTGCCTTAGTGGCCCCCAGGGCTCTTCTCTTGCCACTCTCTTGCCACCGCTCCTCCTCCTCTGTCCGCCTATTCCCCCTTCTTATACTCCTGAGTTGGTTCTCCTCCCCCTCTCTCCCAGCTGTTTCCCCTTTAAGTAAACTGTGGCTAATGAGTCACGTGGGCTCCGCCACGGTTCCCGCCGTTGCTTCCAGTCCCGCTGTGCCTCGTGCTGCCGGTGAGTTTTTTTTGCTCATTCTTCCTTTCTCCTTCCTCTCCCTGGGGTGTGCTGTCCCCCAGGGTCCCTCTTTGACCCTTCAGGGTTCAAGTCTCCCCCTTGTCCCGGGACAGTAATGCCTGGGGCACATCTACATTGTCTCCAGGATGAGCCTAGAAGCACTGGCATGAAACACGCCTTTGCCTGTTCGTTCTGTGTATGCTGATGCATGGAGGCAGAATGATGTAGAAGATATAGAATAGTGCTCAGTGGGTATCCAAGGCTGCTCTGAAGTCTTTTGTCTTTGATGTGCTTATTGCACAGGCTCAAAGCCACTCTAGCATACCTCCATTGCCTTATTTCTGGAACTGGAATGGGAGCAAGTATATGGGATGTGGTTCACAGGTGCCTGGAGGCAGCGTAGACATGCCCACATCAGATTTTGTAAGTTGCTTTGCCATCTTTGAATAGTAAGATGGATAGATGAGAAATTCAAATATTGCCACAGTTATAATTAAGAAGTTTTCCATCAGAAGAGTTTGGGACTTCAGAAGAAGAAGAATTATTTTCAGTGAGATGATTCAGGCTGATAATATTGCACAAGCTTGGCTAGACTTCGCTTTAACATCATAATCTCTAACTATTCTCCTGACCAAGTATCCAACCATCTTAATCTGGTGTCATGGATCTATACATCAGAGACAGAAAGAGAAATACTGCCTGCCTGTGTCACTCTCCAGGGCTCCAGAATGATTTAGTGGAGTGAGCATCTGTGTTTGCATTAGAAATGGGCTGCAGCCCCTAAATTCACATCTGTATCTGCATCTGCCTTTCAGCTGTTTTTACTCCCACACAAAGTCCTATGATGCTGTACACAGCAGTGTTCAACCCCTTGTAAAGATAGAAGCCATTTGCAAACTGTGGATCTAGGTCTGTATTGGGAACCTCAAAAGCTCCTGGCAGTTGAGATGCAAAGGGTTTTGGTTCAGGTTCATTGTCCATAAGTATACATGTGAGAAACAGTCAATCCAATGGGGACACACAGAAGTCCAACAGAGAAGCAACAGTACGTAGCTTCATAATACCTTTGGAGTACTCAAGACACGCTCCTAGATGCTTTGCAGAAGTACAAAAAGAAGGGTCTTGTGCCAAAGATCTGAGCCTGTGAGCAGACTGACAGGCTAGAGAAAGGGGAACAAAAGGGGATTTTTATATAAATCAGCAGTCATAAGTATGACAAAGTGGTATGTTAAGGGAGGCACAAAAATGGAGGATAGTTCCTATTTTATGGATGAGCTCACAGTAGTGTTGAACCATGTCTGGCTGCATGGAAAACAATCTGGGGGCAACTGCTCTGGAGTCTGGCAAATGGGCACTCTGCCAGAGGGTCTGGCAGAGTGCAAAAGTTGACTGACAACATGAAGAAGATACAGGTTTAAAAAATTGGTGCCTAAAATTAAATCATCTGACTCAGCAGTATGCCTCGTCCCGGTGGATCCAATCCCCTCCCCCTTCCTGGTTAAGCAAGCTGGTTCGTGTGCTTGCAGAGATCCTACTTCTAACATGCTTGTATCTGTTTTGTAAAGACTAGAGTACATTTTGCAGGTGTGGTTAGCTCTTTGATACTGATGCTGGAAAATACTGCCCTGAATGTCTTGGGTGTGAAATGAACAGACATTTTGAAAAGAAGCAAGCTTTTATCTTCTGTGCCTACGACTGAACAAAATGGCTTCCTCCTTCAGTAGTGCATTAGCTTTCATTCTTTTTTGCTAGCTGATATCCCCCGTTGGTTGAGATCCTTCTGTCTTTGATCTACCTTTTTGTTTTGGAACAGCTTATTCTTTCATCAGAAACCATCAGTTTCTCCTGTGGGCAGGACATGAATAAACGCACTAGAGAAAAATGGAAGAGATAATAATAGGCATTTCTCTTCTGAGTAAGTTCCTGTTCCAGAAAACCAAGCAAACTCTCTTCCTCCCCAATGACACCTCTTTAATAACAGTTTCATTATTAACAGGCTACAAATAAAAGAACCATAATAGCTCCAAAATGTTGTTCTGTTCAATCAGAAAAGGGTGTATAGTGGAATCTGTAGACAATAAAGTCATCAGACATTCATGGTATTTTTTGGCAGGGATCAGACAATGATTAAATAATGACAGTAATCTTGCTTACATTTTAATATGCTTTGGACTTAAAATTTCTTTCCATGGTGCAAACATCCCCTAATTAGGACCTGATACAAAGTGCTGTAAAGTCAATGACTTTTCCCATTGACTTTAAAGAGGTTGATTTCAGGCGTATATTAAGTTTAGGGAACTTTGAACCAGGCTCTTGAATCTAGCTTCCTGTGGCACAGATTAAAACTAAATCTCATCCCCACTTTACAGCCAGGAAAACTGAAGACAGAAAATGTTGCAGCAAATTCTTGTGGCACAGTATCAGCAGCAGCTTTGGGATTAGAGGTCTCCCAACCCCATGTACCTCCTGTTAGGCGGCATAGCTTCTCACTGCCGTATTCCTTACATAGCATCTGAATCCTACAGGATCCCCAGCAGTTTGTGCTCTCTAGCAAGTGAGAAATGAGGTAAACTTTTAATGATAGTATCCACATTATAATATATAAGTGGCACCATAATATATACCATTACAAATATCTAGTGGGAATTACATAAGGAGTGTTACCTGCAATATTTACAGATGTCAGCCTTCAGTCATTTTGCTATAGATGTCAGTAGAAACTGTCAGCCTTTCCTTGCTTCATGTATTGCCAGCCTATTGTTTTTCATTAGTGGGACTGGTTAGTGCAGTTTTAAATGATATGAACATCTCTGTTTTCTCTCTGGGACAAGCTGTGAATATCTTGCCCCACTGGTGATATCTTATGCCATGAACAGCTCCATTGATTTCAATTGCCTTTTTGTAAAGTAAGATATTGTTGTATGTGAGGAAAGTCTCATATAAAAAATTCTGACATAGTTTTTCATTGCCACTTTGCGACATTATCCTCAGTTTTTGTTTTCATGTTTGTGTTTTAGTGATTTTATACTTCGTGAAATGGGCTGGCTTGAGAGTCCTAGAGAAATGTGTCCTTTATGCACATTTTATCATGACTTCTTACCATTGGGAAAGGTTAGGTTAACACACATTTTTGCCTCCATCTGTGATTTGGCCATAATGTATACCATATCCACATTCTGCTAGGTGTATAGATGGGGCAGGGCGACTGCCCAGCCACATGCTAGAGTGGCTGGTGAGGTTGCTAAATATGTGCCACCACAGCACTGGTTTAGGGAGCATCCCCCATCTGGAGACTGTCACTCTGTCCATCCTTCTTGCCTCTCCCCCCTAACACCTCATTTATAATGGGGTTAAAGGGTGGTGGGTGGCACAGAATTTGGCCAGTCCATGTAGTCATCTTGTCACCTAAGGGCAAGGTGAGTGGTGTGGGGCTATGCCTCTAACTTATGTTTATGGGGTGGACTTGCTGCATTTATTTAACTATAAGATGAAGTTCTCCCCCCACCCCTGTCAACATGGGGGAAAAAGCTTCTCATCTTATACATGCATACAAGGAACTCAAATTAAATACATTGCCTATCTTTAAACTGCTGCTAAAAGCAGTATGTGCTCAGTAATGGAAACCAACTATGAAGCACACACACATACTAAGCAGTACTGAGCTATGGGGTAATTGTGGCTTGAAATGTTGTTGACTCTGCTGGGGCCCGGCCCAACCAAACATATGGTAAATAATGAGCTTTTTGGCTTTGAACTAATATGTATAGTTTGTACAATATAAGCAGGTCTGTACAATATAAAAGTAAGTTTAAGAAGTACCGTTATTAAAGCTTGCAGCAGTGTCAAAAAAAGGTAAAAATCAATCATTTCTGGGTGAATTAAGACTACGGGCACTATATGCAAATTGCTACAGCTATGTTTATTTCAAGGTAAGTTCTTTCAAATTTCTTCCCCACTTCTACATGCTTTGGGAAGGAAGGTCTGACAGTAAGGAGAGGGGGAAGGGGCTACCTGACCCCCAGATTTATTTTCTCTGCTGTAGCAGCGGGTGGTTGATAAATATACAACAAACCTCTAATAATTAGATTCTCTCTCTCGAAAGTTGTATCAAATTTATAAATTTTCCAGAGAGAGAATCTATTAGGGGGTCATCTTATTTTCAAGTAAGTGTGGTGATTGGTCTTTTTATCTCTTATTATAAATGTCTGATTATTCATCACTTTGTCTCCTGTGTATACTATACTTATTTGAGTATTATGCTTCTATGTATAACCTTAGCACATCAAAGCATTTATTTCTGTGCAAAGCATTAATGATTAATTTTTCCATATGCATTAAAATGCATTGTTTTCATAATTCATATTGCTGCTGACTATTGAGAAGATCAATATCTGGTAGAGGTAGCCTGTTATCACTTAGCAGCAGTTGATATATTAGTGGACTGTGATGAGCACAGTTGTAAGTATAAGGTGTATCCATTTTTTGTAGCATATTTTATCTGTAAAAGTAACAGTTGCTCAGTATTCAATTCATTATCTTTGCCCTTGAAAGCTGGAACTGAAGTATGAAAGCAATTTGCACCCAGCCTGACATATACTCTCTGCCTTTCATAATTCAGTATGGGAGAGGCTGAGACATAGTCATGGGGGTAGAGGGAAAGGAGGAGTCATATTTTGAAGAATAAGGACAATCTTTGCCAGAAGCAGAGGTGACTGAATAATCATGTTCTTTTTCACAGTTCTGTAGGTACCTCTGATCCATTTTTAGCCTCCTGAGTGGCCTTCTTATAAGTTTCCATCTTTTCATAGCCATCCTTTAGGACCCGTATTTTTCCTCTTTCCAGATTTGGGCTGCAGCCTTACTGAATTTCACTGCAATGATTGCAACTGGTCTGAGACAGCTGAGATCTGTGATATCAAAATGGCCCCATTTTCATAGAAGGCCAATCACCTTCCTTCTGAAAATCTCATACCTTTAAGGTATCTAAAGTTGGGAAACTAGAATCAGGTAGATTTTAATGAACCACAAAGTCAATTGACTCCTTTCCTACTGCCTGACTAGAAATGCTGCTGCTACTTCCAGGCAGTTGGTTTCAGACTTTGCCTGGAAGAGAAATCAAAGAGGGATACAACTGCACCATTGTAACCACTTTGTATTTGGTCCATGTGTACATGTGTGTGTATGTTAACATTGCAGTCATTTATAACAATTCAGAGAAGTTAAAGGCAAAGAGACCTATTTGATTAAATTATGCTGCCTTTGGTTATCAGTTTGTGATCAATGTCTGGTTAACTGGTCACAAATATTGAGCAAATATAGATTCTTGGAGAAGGTTAACGTCTACATTTGTATTTTTCTGAATGCTCCTTACCCAGTGTCCCTCTCCCCATGGAACGTGGAAGAACAAAAGGAGCAGTTAACCATTAGAGCAATGAGGTATTACTGAACTGGTTGAACAGTCAGTTCACTGAGTTCTTGAAAAACTCAGTGGAAAAAATTGTTGCTCTTGCTGCAAAAGCCTTTATCAGCAGGAGTCATAAAAGCAGAACAGAAAAATCAAGAAGTGGTTATAATCTAGTTTGAGAGGCTGTGTGTACGTATGTTAACAATGAAGACAAACACGTTAACATTAAAGGCAAAAGGGAAAAATAGAGGAAGTCAGAAAGCACTGAAACATAATCAGCTATTTCTAGAACTCGAGGACACCTATACCAGTGTACTGAGGCTGCTCCAATGTGCTGTAATTACAGTGCATTGGAGCAGACTCATTTAAATCGAGTCTGTTGGAGGGTGGTAATTACCATAATCCAGCAAACTCCAGTGTCATGTCCCCATGCTGAAAAATGGTAGTGTGGCCAGGCACTTTAAATAAAGTCTGTTTGACAAGCTTTAGTTAAAGTGCACCTATTGTCATTTTTCAGTGTGGGGATGCTAATACACATGACATTCTGGGTGCTTTAATTAGAGTGGCGCTCGGAGCCATTTTATTTAAAATGCCCCTACTCCCAGAGCATGTGCATAAGTGCTCTTAATGGTCAGAGTCTTTATTTTACAAATAGCCTAATTGACCTTTTGCTGACAAGTTCAAGGCTATGCTACTACTTTGCTTCAGGGACCCAGGCTTATATCCCCTGGCTCCTCCCCTTACAGTTAGGTGCTCTTCTGATGGGTTGCAGGTGTGTCTTCTCAGCCTCAGAGCAGCTTACTACCATTTCTGTGGCCAAACTTGAATAGTACCCTTGCTGTCTAACCACAGCTATGGCCTGTTGTCCTATTGCTAGGCAGTAGGCCTGTGTGAAGTGGCTAGTATTCACTTTGGATTTGGCCGATTTGGGGGAAAATGATTTGATTTGGTGATTCAGCCAAATCTGATTCAGAGGTTGAGCTGCTGCAAAACCGGCTGAATCTTCGAATCACACAGGCTCCATCCCCCGCCTGCTCTCAATGGCAGCCCTGCCTGCCCCAGCTCTTTGAGGAAAAAAAGAGACCCAGCTCACCGGCTGCTGCCAGGTGGGGTGGGGGGAAATCCCTGGTGCCCCCCACCGCCCCTGCCTCCCCATGGCTGCCCTGCCTGCCCCATCTCCCAGCCCTTAAAAAAACAAAACAAAACAAAATCCTGAACCACTGGCTCCTGCCTGGAGGGTGGGCGGAGGCAATCCCTGCTTCCCCGCCACTGCCCCACATAGTGTGGGGGCTCTTCCATGAGCCCTGCAAAGCCCCAAGGTGGCTGAAGGAGCTGGTGAGCCCAGGGGTTTTTGTGGGTTTGTTTTTAAAGGGCCAGGAGCTGAGCTGGGCTGGGCAGGGCAGGGCAGGGCAGCGATGGGGAGGCTGGGAGAATGGGTGCAGGTTGGGGGACTCATGGCAGAGCCCCCCCATGCAGCATGGGGCAGTGGGGGGCAGCTAGGATCACCCCCCTCACCTGGCAGCATCCACGAATAGGGGCTTTTTTTTAAACAACTGGGTGCTGGGCTGGGCAGGGCAGCCATGGAGGGGGGAGGGCTGGGGGAGCTGGCAGTGGTCAGGGGGCACTTGGGGGAGGGGGAGAGAGGGCAGGCAGGGGATGAGGCCTGGCAGGGGTCCCCCCATGGTCCTCTCACCCCTCCCCCAGCTCCCCTTCCCACCCCCTACTTACCAGCATGGAGTCCGGGTCCAGCTCCATGCAGCAGCCAGCAGGGACTGCTTGAATTGCCAAAGCTCTTTAAATCTTTTCTGAATCAATTTTGACCTTTTAATTGGTCCCCTGATTCGATTCGGATTTGGAGATTCAGCCACCAAATTGGGCCAACTCTCCTCTGAATTGAATCGGCACCTGAAGCTTTGCACATCTCTACTAGGCAGCTAGCCATGCAAAAGGCACTTGCAGCTTATGGGTCCCTGGCTGCCTACTCCCCTGCAGCTATTCCATAGTCTACTGTCTTCTCCCACCTTGGAACTCCCCTTTACCCTGCAAGTCTCAAAAGAGTCCCAAAAAGAGTCTGCTCCCCTCTCCTCTCCCTCTGTTGCACACAGGTAACAGGGTTTGGGTTCCTTGTTACAGAACGGTTCTGTGCGATCAATAGTAAAGGCATTGCATCTCTTGGCTGGCCCTCTGCTTCCTGTGAGACAGCTGAGTCCCAGGCCTATCATCTTTTATTACGCTTTGAAAATAGAAGCCAATGGGAGCATCTGTCCTAAGACACTGGATTGTGAAGTGATTTTACCCTTCACTTACCTGATGTTAGGAAGTGCACTGATAAATGCAGTATCATGCCTCAGACTGTGAATGACTTGAATGACTGATTTAGACTTTTTTTCCATGTGGCCCAAAGTGTTCTGGTTGTGGTCCTCTTGGTTAGGTGGTTGGTATTGCAGGTGGACTTTAAATTGAAGCATATTTTAAACTGAGAATGGAGTTGGTTGTGTGTGCAAGTTCACTTGCCATGAGATTTGTATAAAAAAAAAATTCCCTGCAGGTAGTCACTAAACAATCACTCCTCAGCGAGTGAAAGCATGGATGTCATTTTACATCAGCTATACAGAAGCAGCCGCTTGCTTTCCTTCCTCTTGGCTGGAGGCAGAATTTCAGAAGCCACTGGGTATGACTGATAGATGGAAGTAGTAAAACAGCACAGAAAAAAATGAAACACAAACCTGAAAGATAGCAACATAACTCTAAAATGAGCTCTTCTTAAGATCTGCTCTATCAGAGAGAGGAAATTGTTTGTCTTCTGGGTTGCATCTGCTACAGAAAGATTAGAAAAAATGGAAGTAGGCTTGTAGGTTTTTATTCCTGATGCTGAAAAATGGGAACAACATGAGATATAAGATACCAATCATCTGATTAACTGGCACACTCCAGCTGTTTTTTGCTGCTGGAGCTGCTGCTGATGGACAGATGAAAGCATTTTCAAGGATTTGTGAACATAGTGCAGTGACCTTTTGTTAAAGTAGCATACCCACAGTTGCTCAGTTCAGTATGTAGGGTAAATGTGCACCTGCACATTCCTTGCTGATGATGAGGTCTTACATGACAAAATCCATTAATATTGCTTTCTGTCACCTCCAGTACACCAGGAGTCTCTGTCCTGTCCTTGTTGGTGAAAACCTAGGTTCAGGTGGTTGCATCTTCCTTCCTTCAGCAGATCTAGGCATGAAGCCTTCAGTGCTTATGAATGTCCAAGTGGTACAGAATATTGTTGTGCCTGGCATTGGTACCTTTTAGCATGTTGTGCCGCTCTATGCAGGATGCTTCTTAAACTGGAAGCAATATCACTGTTTTCACAGAGCTCTTTAGAGGCTAATTAGCTTGTGGATCTGCTAATTGGCATGGACATTCAGGAGGGCTAATTAGCCTTCCTGAAGTAGTGTATGTACATGGCTACACTGCTTCCACATTTGGAGGCAGCCAACACAGAGCAGCCCAGTACAGGGTACCATGCTCAAGGGCATTGCTGATGGGTGTGGTAAGTTTACCAGCCATATATGGCCTCAGAGTTCCTCACTGAGAGTGTGTGGACGTTTGGTTCCCCAGGAACAAGTAGCAGTGCTGCACCTTGCGCTGTAGCTACTTGTCCCTGGGGAATGGCCATGCAATGCACGGTTTGGCGTGCAGCAAGTTGCCCTGAGTTGAGGTAGGGGAGGCTGGTGCTGACCCCAGCAGCCTTACCTGGGGTCCTGGGGACCTCCTGGGGCTGCAGACATGGTAATCCTGCTAGGCAGAGCCTGGCTGGCAGCCGCAGCACAGTTTCAGGTGGCTCAGCTCCACTTTTCAGCAGCTTTTCTTTAAGCGGAGAGTGTGATAAAGACCAGGGTGGAGGGTTTCTAGTTACCTTCTTTCCAAAACCATTAAAACATACTTTTAAGAAATAAAAAGAACTGCCTGACTAGAAAGAGGCCTCCCAGCCTGGGATGAGCTCATTTGCATGTACATCACACAATGCTTGCTACGCCTGCTCTCTCATCCTGGGAACCAACTTAGCATCACCTTCCAGTGTGGCTCACACAATAAATTATACTTTAATCTAAATCTTGTGCATTATTCCTAGTGCAATAGCTGGGCAAATTCTTTATTTCTTTTTTTTCCATGTCCCTTAGATCCTCTTTATCAGCTATATTGTTTCATATTAAATAAGTTATTGGGTTTACCTGCTAAGTCATTTACACTCAGCATGAAAATGAGAATCACCAAGCTATTCTCCTTACCATTTTCCCCTTCAGGAAACACAGTACATATTCTAAGTTTCAGATTTAGTTTAAAGGAAGAAACTGCACATAGGGTCAAATCCTGTAATGACTACTCCAAGAGTAGACACATAATATCTACACACCAGCTAAACTGGCCTTTACACTGGTATGAAAAAAGAACAGACCAATGATGGAGAGCCCTACTGCAATGTAATTTAGGGTGTAGTCACATGCTCACTTGCAGTGGTTACAGTTCAGTGCAATGCTGTGTCCTATTAACGTTAGTAAAGGTCTGAATTTCACAGAGTGTAACGCTTTGATATTTCAAACTTTTACTCTTGTTTGGGACAAAACAAATGTTGAAATATCAGAAAATCTTATAGGACGGAAATTCTGGTTACTGATCAATGCCAGTGTTTAACAACTGCAGACATGCAAGCCAATATAATAGGCTATAATCGCATATACCTTTAATTTTCTGGTATCACTTTCTGTATTTTTTGTTGGTCCTTATACTGAATTGGAAAAGCATTTAAGACTGACATAAAGCAAAATTAAATAACCCAAAAAGGCACTGAAGTCTTATTTTTCTACCTTGGATCACCTAGTAATAGGAGTGATAAAACTTGACCATAATAAAAAATTAATGTGTTAATCATCACCTGAAATTGACAAGAAAAGTTCATGCTGTGCACACCTGTATCAAATCAAATAGCAAATTGATCCTTTCAGTGTGACCAATTCAAATTATCTCTGGGTAATTTATTGCCCTTGTGACATTAATCTTATCAAAGTTCGGCAAGGACACATATTTGTTCTTAGTGCTTTCTCATGCTGCTCTATATTTTTTGACTTTCAACCAAGTTTGAAAGTTCAAGAGATAAATGTTGACTTATATGAGCACTATATCATTGAGACTCTTTCCTAGGACTGGAAGCAAGCTATATTTGGTTTCAAGAGAAACAGCATAAAACTGAGGGAAACCTCACAGGGGAAAATTAAAAATAAAATAAAAATTAAAAATAAAAGGCCTGAGTCATTTTTTTTTTTTATTCGCATGAATTTCACACCCATGTTACTATTTTGTCTTAGGGGAAATATTCTTGATTTGTCATATTCCACTGGAAGAGGAGGATTATTTCTGGACTTTCTGTTTTCTCATCTGTTCACATGGGTTCAACCTTCATTTTTCATCATGACTCACAAACTGATGTATCTTTTTTGGATGCATCTTCTTCTATATATCCTCCATTGTGGTTTGGTTTCTCTGACATCTCTGGGATGACTCGATTTACAGACAGTGTGACCAAGACAAGGACCAGATTCCTTGTCTTTCCCCAGAGACTTCATAGATTTCATAGACATTAGGGCTGGAAGGGACCTCGGGAGATCATCGAGTCCAGCCCCCTGCCCAAAGGGCAGGAAGTCAGCTGGGGTCATAGGATCCCAGGAAGAAAAGCATCCAATTTGCTCTTGAAGGTGTTCAATGTAGGCGCTTGAGCCACCTCCAATGGCAGACTGTTCCAGAACTTGGGAGCTCAAACGGTAAAGAAATTCTTCCTTATGTCCAGCCTGAAACAATTTTGCAGGAGATTATAACCTCATCATCCCTTGGGGTGATCTGGTGAACAAATGCTCCCCCAGATCCTGGTGGTCACCCCTGATAAACTTATAGGTGGCCATCAGATCACCCCTAGGCCTGCATTTTTCCAGGCTAAAGAGCCCCGTGGCTCTCAGCCCGTCATCGTAAGGTTTGTTTTCCTGACCTCTGATCATGCATGTGGCTCTTCTCTGGACTCTCCCAAGCTTCTCCACATCCTTTTTGAATTGTAGAGTCCAAAACTGGACGCAGTACTCCAGCTGCGGCCTCACCAAGGCC
>NW_017728943.1:68778346-68785130 GCF_001723895.1 Crocodylus porosus | reverse complement strand
GGGACCCCACTGGTCACTGGGCACCATGACGATTGACTTCCATCAATTACCACACTCTGGGTCTGACCACGGAGCCAGTTCTCCAGCCAGCAGGTCATGGGGGATGCAAGGCCACAATTGGCCAGTTTCGCCAAGAGGTGATCATGGGTTACCAGACTGAAGGCTTTTTTGAAGTCAAGATATATGACATCAATCTCTTTTCCCTTGTCCAGGTGATAGGTCACCTGGTCGTAGAAGGTAATGAGATTGGTCAAGCAAGACCTACCCACAACAAACTCATGCTGGTTATTCCTCAGGAAGTTGGCATCTTCCAGTCCATTAAGGATGGCCTCTTTAATAAACTTCCTCACTCCTGCTCCTCAGTAATTTGGATTTCATCTTTGACACTGACTTCTTGCTAGCTTCACGCATATACAGTCTGTGTATGAATTTTGCCACCATCTCTTTCATAATACCTCTACTGGGACTCCTATATGTCTAGAGACCTCTATCCTTTCATGTCTGAATTATTGCAATGTTTCCTATACCAGTGGTTTTCAACCTTTTCAGACTTGAGGAACCCCTCATTGGACTCAATTCCTCATTGGACTCAAGTTACCCTGCCATAACTTGTGTGAATTGAGAGTCATGCAAAAACTAATTTATATATGGTAGTACTTACTTCCTTGATAGGGGCCAGGTGCTGGGGATGGGAAAACAACCAGGCAGGGACAAACCTAAATCTCTGCTTATATATCATCTCCTCACCTCACTTACCTTGTCACACCTTTATCTGCTTATCTCCTCACACCTTGCTTATTTCCTCACCCCTCAGGACACTTCAAAAGATCTCATGGCACCACAGGGTGTCATAGCACCGTAGTTGAGAATTACTGTCCTATATCTTCCTGATACCCAAATTCCTCCCCAAAGTACATTCAAAATGCTGCTGTTAACTTCATGCTGGACTGTAATTTTAACACATCATCCATAGCCAAACCTTTTTGCTGAATGAATTCCAAACTTATTTCCTCTTCCTTTAAGATCCTTTTTCATGCATCTTTTTCTGGCTCAGTCTTATGATCTTATCTCCCTCCCATCTCTGGTTTTTGGATGATGTCATCTCTAAATTCCTATTTTTCCATTTCATTCACAAAAAAACCTTTTCTGTTTTCTTTCTTGCCTCTTTTCTGGACCAGGGTGTTAACTCACTGTCTTGTCCTTCAAATCCTATCTTAGGAAACTCCTCTCCCATGATACCTTGGGTCTGAGGCACCCCACAACCCCCATGTCTGTCTCTCAGTATCAGGGAAAGGAGAGATGACATTGTCACCACCTAAAACACTGTGAGGCACTCAGGTGTTATGTGCAGGCTATGGACCAGCAAATAGATTGTGCAAAAGCATGTTCAGTCCCAGAGGCAGAGTCTGAGTCCCCTTTAGACCTATGCCTAAGACCTTCTTTCAACAAGTTGATCCATCTGAAAATAGACATCTGGACAGTCATACTTGGGAGTCAAATCTGGCTGATGTGATGGTCTAGACAGACACATCGCTCCCTTGTAAGCTGCTGACTATAGAAACTAAAGTGCTTTTACTATGCTTTCCCAATGAGCTGTTAAGCTTGGCCAGAGCTTTTTTTTCTTTTTTTAATGACTGTTAGAATTTCTGAGATTAACTTTATTTGTGTGTGTGTGTGTGTGTGTGTAATATATATATATATATATATATATAAAAATTGTCTTGAGTCAATCTGTCTGATCTACACAACCACGGTTCTTTTCTCCTTTTCTTCTCAGTCTCCTTATTTATCTATACGTTGTATCCACGTGCTGCATCTAGTGTTAAATTAGGTTATAAACCCTCCAGGTCCAGAATGGGCCTTTATTGTGTATTTGTACAGTGTCTAGCACAACAGGATCTTTTATTGGGCTTTGGGGCCCATTGCAATATAGATATTAAATGATAAAAAAGGAATCCCTGTTGATTTAAAATGCATTCGCTTGAAATCTGCATTTTAGCTTAAATTGTGCTTCTCTGTGACCAATACACTTTCTTGCTGTGGTTGCAAAATATCATATAATGATAAAGAAGATGCAGAGTGTCAAGCGAATGAATACTGATCACACCAGCATATTAAAAACATCAACACAATTAGAAAACAGTTATTTAAAAAAAAACATTTGCGGTGAATGCAAAATGCTGAGTAAGTGGGTGAGTCAGGGGAGCTTTTTTTAATAGAATGCAAGGTAAAAAAAGCCTATGTCTGGGGTTTTCCATGTTTTCATTCAAACTGAGGAAACATCCAGGGCAAGGAGATATGCTCATTACTCTGAGGCTTGTGATCTGTGGGATACTCTGTATGGCTTCTGTTTGCTGCTATCGCTAGGTCAGTCCTTAGAAGTTGGACGATGGAAAAAGAAATAGAGTCAAACATTTTCTCAATACATTGGTTGAATTTTATGGACTAATATGGAAGCACCTAGTGATTTTGTTTCTTTAGAAATGGTTCCAGTTCATCATTGCTGGATGCAGTGTTTCAGCTTTCATAGCCTTTGTTTTCCTATGCCTATTGCTTTGCAGCCTTTTCAGTGTTTTTAACCCTATTCATTGCAACTTCTATTTTCAAAATTGTAACTTCATGTTAGTCATGGGTGACTGGTGCCATCATAGTGTGGGGGGGCACATGCCCCCCCCAGTGACCAGTCAGTGACTGGGGGGTTGGTCCCCCATGGCCAATCTCGCCAACTGGGAGCAGCCATGGCCTACATCTGGTGCTCACATGCCCCAGCCAGCGCTTACAGGGGGGGTCACTGGCACTCCCGCCTGCACCCCCTGCCTGTCACCTGAGTGGGGACCGCAGCCTGACAGGGGGTACACCGGCACTCTCAGGGGCCCCTACACATTGCCACTGATGCTAGTTAAAAAGTATTTAAATACATTGTTACCACATAAAAAAGATTTCTTTCTGGTCTCAGTGTCCTACTTGTTTAGAATCCCATTCTGAGGTACTTAGATGTGTATTTACATGATGCAAGGCAGCACTGTACTGAGATGCTCCATGCACAGTGGGTCCAGAACTAAAAGTATCAGAGTCATGTTAGCATGGGGCTGCAATGCAGGCTAATAATTTTTGCACTCCAAAGGAGGAAGAGGTGGAGGTGAATCTTTATAGTCACAAAGCAGCAGAGGTGCAGAAGCAATCTATGGATGCAATTAAATAGTGTCTCAGGAACATAAAGCCTGTCCTACTAGTAAATTATTTTCAACTAAACAAGTCCAGGTGGGTAGACAAAGGTTTATGCAGACTCTGTCAGTCATCAAAAGAAAATAAGAGGATTGAACAAGAGCTAATAAATGAATCTGAGATCAAAGGAGAGGGGAGATTTTTATGGTTTACCTTGGTCTCACACACTGAGAACTAAAATCTACCCTGATCCTGTGGAGATCCACTGGCTCCAGTTATATTGCATAGGACATAATTAATGGTAATACTCTCCCCGGCTAAGCAGGCAGGCCATGCCTTCAGGCACAAGGCTGTTATTTCTAAGAAGGGGTGTTGTAAGTTCAGTTGAATGCCTCTTTATTGTTACAAAGCTTTTCAATGACATAACCAAGATTACTCAATAGTATTTAGTAATGCATGAGCTGCATAGTCTGATTGTAGTTCTTATTCTCTTTGGTGTATGATGTTAGCATTTGAAAAATAGACATCAGATTATTGTGAAACTATTATTGCCTTCTAAGATAAACCAAGGAGACTGCCAGTGAGGCTTGACCCATGGTGACTGTTGGCTAAGTGCAGTATTGAGGTGAATGGGAGAGAAGTCCATGATGACTATGCATAGGACATAGTCTGATTGGGGCAAGATTTAATAAAGAACTTAGGGTTCTAAAAATTAGATGCTGCAACATGTACTGTTTACTTAGACACCTGGCCCCCAGTGTGGGACTCAGCACCCTGCGTTAATAAGCTAGACTCACTATATGGTGCCTAGAGAAACTTTATGGTATGGCTGTAAGCAGTGCCATAGCAAGGGGTGTGTGGGGGCATCAAGTGGGGCCACTGCCTTGGGTGCTGAAGTTGAGTGCCCAACAGGCACTACCCAGCTGGGGTGGGGCATGGGACGGAGCTGTGAGCAGCATGTTTGGGGGCAGGGGGGCATGGGGATGGGAGAAAGGCAGCTCCCATTGCTGCTTGCACTTCCAGGCAAGCATAGGAGAGATGTGCCTCCTGGCTCTGTGTGCAGGGCAAAGGTGGGCTGCTGCTGTGGGCTTTGCCCACCATGGGCTAGGTTTGGAACCAGAGCAATTTAACTGTGCTAATGGATTGCTTCTTCTCCTTTGATGCCTTGTGAATGTGAGTAATTACTCCCTGATCTTCCACAATTTTTGAGTACTTCAGAGTCTTAAGAAAGATATCTATGTCTTGGAAGCGTAGCTTGAAGATTTCTAGACATGGGGTTTTAAAGATCTGTCCATAAATACTGTTTCTTGCCTTTCCTGATACAAGTCAATAAAGAGGTGTGGCTGAAATTTAGGTGATATCATTTGAACCCTATTGGTGCCAATGGATCTCCAAGAAACTCTTATTTCTGTAGAATTGAAGTGCTGTATGGTTATGTTCCAAGGAATCAATTTTAGATTACAACACCATCCATTGCAGTAGTGTTATTCTGGTCTCAGAGTGGGGTAAAACAATGAAAGATCATGTCGCAATTTAAACTAGTTTTATTTCTCATGGCAAATGAAATATTATTAAAGAAAAAAAACAATAGGCAAAACTCATATATCATCACGGCAGAAATTAAACTGAACAATTACCGGCAGTCCTCAGACTTATGACACAACTGGTTCCTGAAAACTGCATCTTAAGTCAAAATGTCGTAACTCGGAACCGATTTTCCCATATTAACAATGTTATAGATGGGGGATTGGTTCCTGAACCAAAGCCCGATACCCTATTTTTACCAAGAATAATCCAGAATTTTGTACTCAATCAATTATAGATGAGTAATATAGCTACATTAATGTATTTGTATTATAAGCAGCAATCATATTGATTTGGAATGACTTCTTTGAGGTGGCTTTGTTGGACTTTTTGAAGGGTTTTTGGCTGGACTCTTCTCAGGAGTCTTAGCTGCAGGATTTTCTGGAGTCTTGGCTGCTTTCTTGAAGAAAGTGTCCATGGAAATTTGGACAGATGTTCTCCAGGCAGGTGGGTGATGCAGCAAACTTGTTTGCTAGCATGGTGTTGGATCAAGCCTCATAAAGTTGAAACTCATGTCAGAAAGTCGAAACAGGGTGTCAATTTAAAAAATGTTGTAAGTGCTGTTCATTGTAACTTGAAACAACTTAAGTTGAGGACTGCCTTGAATATCTCTACCCCATTGAGTGTGATAACTCTATTCCCTTTACAAGTTAAAGAAACAGTCTTGAACAGTATTTAATACAATTTCAAACCCCTCAGAAATATATTTTTAATTGGTTAGTTTCCATTTTGTGATTTTTTTCTCATACTGGGGTACCTTTTTATAGCATAGTGTTCATTTAAAGCATTTAGGCAAGATCCTTATCCTCTGTGAAGCCCTTTTTGTGTTGCCCTGATAGCACAAAGAGGACTTTAGTTTGTCTTAAGCCCTAGTATGGTTAAATCTTGGCCTGGAGTAAGACTTGTATAACCCTGCCCTTTAGCCTGGTAAATGTTCTTAAAATCCTAGAAAATTAGGATTGAAAGGGACCTTCTGAGGTCATCTTTTCCAACCCCCTGCTCAAGGCAGGACTGTTCCCAAGTATAAGATCCCAGCCAAGGCTTAAGAACCGCCAAGAATGGAGATTCCACACCCTCTCTGGGTAACCCGTTCCAGAGCTTTGTTACTCTCTTCATAGGAAAGTTTTCCCTAATAACTAAACTCAGCTTCCCTGGCTGCAACTTAAGCCCATTGTTCCTTGTTCTGTCATCTGCCACCACTGAGAACAGTCTAGCTCAGGGGTGGGGAAAATGAAAGATCTGGCCAGCAGCCAGACTCTATTTCCCAGCAGCCCCTGCTGGCATGGTGGGGGCCAGTCTCCATGGCGAGCCCAGCCACAGCCGTGCTGTGATAGCGTAAGGCTGGGATTGCCATGGAGACTGGCTCCAGCTGTGCGGGCACGACACGTGGCAGGGCACATGGGGGCAGGGCAGGGGGCTACTTGGGAGCCCTGGGATCTTGCAGCAGGGGCAGCTTGGTGTGGGGCCAGGGCAGAGCCACAATCTGCAGCCTGCACACTCGGGGCAGGGGTGAGCAGGCAACAGATGATGACTCTGCCTTGGCTCGGGACCACACAGTCACTGCTGCAAGGAGCTGGGGCAGAGCCATGGCTGGGCCCTGCCATACCCCATGCTCTGCCAGCACAGCTGAGGCCAGTCTCCATGGCAACCCCAGTCTAGCTGCAGCTGGGGTCTCCATGGAGACTGGCCCCCACCATGTGGGCTGCTGGAAAATGGAGTCCACTGCCAACTACATCCAGCCCGTGGGCCGGAGTTAGCCCACCCCAGTCTAGCTCCATCCTCTTTGGAAACTCCCTTCAGGCAGTTGAAGGCTCCTATTAAATCCTCCCTCAGTCTTCTCTTCTCTAGATTAAATAAGCCCGGTTCCCTCAGCCTCTCCTCAGAAGTCATAGTTTCATAGTTTCTAGGGTCGGAAGGGACCTGAGCAGATAGTTTCATAGTAGCTAGAGTTGGAAGGGACCTAGGTAGATCATCTAGTCCGACCCCCTGCCTTGGCAGGAAAGAGCACCGGGGTCAGATGACCCCAGCAAGGTGC
>NW_017728943.1:68764256-68778335 GCF_001723895.1 Crocodylus porosus | reverse complement strand
GGAGCCAGCACCACTTCTCTTGGAAGTTGGTTCCAGACCCTAGCCGCCCTGACCGTGAAGTAGCGCCTCCTGATATCTAACCTAAGTCACATCCCCCCAGCCCCCTAATTCTTTTTGTTGCCCTCCATTGGACTCTCTAATTTGTCCACATCTTTTCTGTAGAGGCTAAATTTGCAATACGATGAGCCCTGGCTATCTTGGTTGGTGGAGTGGGTCTCTGGAGTTCATTTCCTTTGACGTAACTTAGCATTTTGGTGGGGCTGGGCACTCAGAAGCCCTTAGGATCTGGGGCCAGAAGAATTGTGCAAGATTAGCTGCTCCTCTTCTTACAACAGAGCCATCCTAAGTTAAAGGAAGTGGTGAGGCCTAGATTTTCCTGAGTCACCTACCGCTATGGTGTTATATGCCCATTAATTAGTTACTTGTATTAGAAGTCTATCTGTGGTTAGGTACTGGCAGTAAACACAACTCCTCTTCCTGTCTCACTTTGTGTTTGTATGTCCTGATGAATGCACAACTGATTTTTAATTAGCCATAGTCTGTGCCCAGGACTCTGAGTCAGGAACTCCTCCTGAATCCTATTGCCAGGTTTGATATTTCTTTCTGTGGCTATATGCATTTCACTTTCCCTCTTTCACCTAGTACAATGGCAATTCTTCTTCTTCTTCACCTGCTTTGTTTAAATACATGGTCCAAGAGAGCTGACATGGCCTTTTATGTTTCTCTTGTCCGGAGACCTCCCTGGGTCAGGTCAGTGCCCTGAAGGTAGTCTAAATTTACCCGAGCTGCCAGTCATTTTAATGGGACAGCATGGCAGGATCAGCAGCTATGGCAGCCTGTGCCAAAGTTATAACTATCAATAGCATAACTGAGAGGGGAGACCAGGGCAGCAACCCCATGTTCTGCTGCTGCCTGTTACACCTCAGATAATCATAAGACTGGTGAGGTATAGTACAGAATAAACACTTTGTACCAAGCATCTGGTACAAAGTGTTTATTCTGTACTGGTCTCTAAAGCCCTGTATAAGGTGAAATTTCCTGTTAGCTATAAATAAGTTGGACCCACAAGCACAGTAGCTTCAGGGTTGACAGTGGGTATTCCACCTACAGGCGATGTGCCCCCATGGGAATGGGGCTTTGTATACAGCATTTTCATGCCCCATTGCTTTCATTTATCCTACCAGCAGTCACATGTGGAAGGACCTCCATTATGAAATGAGATGAATTGGTGACATTCATGAATGGAGCCTTACATCCAAGTGGTCCAGAAAGCATATCTGCAAACAGGTGCCTTGAATGAATAATGTGATCTGCATTTCTTTGATTTAATAAAATGATCAAGTGTCTTTGTAGTCTGTTCTCTTTCACTGAAATTAAATACATTTGCGCTATAGCTCTTTGTCCTTCAATAAGATTATTAACAAATGAAAAACAGAGATAACTTTCCCTTTGATTCCTCAGCATAAACAAGAAAAAAGATAGAATTAAAAACTGTAGTTAAAAGAGCCAGGTGAATTAAACAAGAAACAGGGATTAAATTGGTTGAATCAAATTACCACTTGGTTGTGAAACAAGCTGTAACAAATGAATCAAAGGACTTGGTTTCTGTTTCTTATGAACAGTTATTTGTGCTTATCAACCATAATAAGTACTTACCAGTTACCTATTGCACTTTCATTTGAAGACCTCAAAAGGTTTTGCCAACGCATGTCCTGCTGATGATTACTGATGACTAAAGTGAGGCACAAAAAGGCTCACTTACTTCCTGAGGTTACTCAATGAGTCAGTGGCAGAGTTAATAATGAAACCCAGGAATCCTGGGTTTCATCCAACTTCAACCCTGAGAATCAATTGGCAGTGTCAAGTTCAAGGAATGAAAGATCTCAGTTATAATGTAGGTTTGTATTAGTTTGTGTATTGGTACATTTTGGCTCAGTATTGACACAGGTTACTTTGCCCTGGTATGAATTGATTATTTGCATCCAACCAGCTCCTTTGTGTTCCACAAGCAACTTCCAGGCAGACAGGATGTACTTTTATCAGAAAAATCCATATTGAAAATAGCAACTGGTATTAAACTATCCTCTTATGTTAGGCATCTATTATCTCTGTAGCAGAGAGATGGAGTGGGCAATGAGGGAGACCCCAGTACTGAGACCTGCTGTCCAAGCATAGGTTTTGGGAAGGCAGGCAAACAAGTGATCAAAAGGTAAGAAAGCTATGTAGGCAAAGAAAGGAGCTGCTGGAAGGGAAGACCTCTGTCTTTGGCTGCACTGAGTGGAAAGAAGGAAAAGCTGCAGGAGTCAGGAGAGACCAGAGCATTAAAGATTCAGGAAGACTGAAAAGAGGGCAGCTTTAACAACCATTTCAGCAAGGGTCAGAGAAGAACAAAAGGACTTACTGAGTCCACTTACTCAAAGAGGGTTTGCAAAATGCTTTTTTGGCTGGCAGAATAGAAAATGGGAGCAATCCTCAGAGCTGACGAACAATGCTTGGGCTCTGGACTCATGATTACACACCAAAGAAGAACACAATTAACTAGAGACAGCAGAACGAGCACATCTGTGTTTTGACATAAAGCCCCTCCTTTAGTTTTCAATGTCTAGGAAACTTCTAGAACTTTCCAGGAAAGTTTGGTAGCCCTTATTCCCAAGGTCCCTACCCCTAGGGCTGTGGTTTTCAAATTGTGTCCTGTGGCCCCATAATAAGTCCCCAGGGGTTTCACAAAGTCACTGGGGGCTATGGCAGAGTGGGCCAGGAGGCAGTATGTTGCCATTTTGGGCTCCAGCTCAGCTTACAGGGTAGGGGCAGGGGTTCTGTGACTGAAGAAAGGATATGAAAAGATTCTTTAGGACATCAGCGACTGGTGCCTCCCGAGCCTGGAGGGGCACCAGCGGGGCACAACCAGGTGGGGACAGCCGGCAACCCTCTGGCATGTGGTAAGTTACCCTGGGTGGGGTAAGGGAGGCTGGAGCCAGCACTAGGCTAGCCTCAGTAGCCTTACCTGGGGTCCTGGGAGCCTCCTGGGGCTGCAGCAGTGGCGATCCTGCTGCTCAGAGCCTGGCCGGCAGCCAGAGCATGGCTCTGGTCAGTCAGGCCCTGGTTTTAAATAGCATGTGCTACCCCCGTGTACACCACATTTTTTTTTTGCATGGGTTTTTTGACCCCAGATATCCAGGGGTCTAAATCCCCCCCATGCTGCTCCGTTGCAGCACAGAGAACAGCAGAATGTGTAGTATGTGGTGCCACGGACGCGTCCACAGCGCCACAACTGCACGGCACACTCGTCTGGACACAGCCACTGACAGTCAGGTTTATCTTCTTTGTGACCACCCATCAGGCTGGGATGATCTAGTTGGGGATGGTCCTGCCTTGAGCTGGGTTGGACTAGATGACCTGATTAAATCCCCTCTCAGTGTTCTCTTCTCCAGACTAAATAAGCCCAGTTCTCTCAGCCTGTCCTCAAAAGTCATGTGCCCCAGCTCCCTAACAAGTTTTGTGGCCCTCCACTGGACTCTCTCCAACTTGTCCACATCCTTTCTGTAGTGGGAGGCCCAAAACTGGACACAGGTCTTCAGATGTGGCCTCACCAGTGCTGAATAGAGAGAAATAATCACTTCCCTTAACTGCTGCCAACATTCCTACTAATGCAGCCCGGTATGCTGTTAGCTTTCTTCATAACAAGGGCGTGCCATTGGCTCATATTCAGTTTATTGTCCACTGTCACCCTTAGGTCCTTTTCTACAGAGCTCTTGCTTAGCTGGTCAGCCCCCAGCCTGTACCAGTGCATGAGATTATTTTGTTTTAAGTGCAGGACTTTGCACTTGCCCTTGTTAAACTTCATGAGATTTCTCTTTGTCCAATCCTCCAATTTGTCAATGGCTCTCTGAATCCTAGCCCTACCCTCCAGCATATCTATTATTCACCCCAGCTTCTTGCCGTCTGCGAACTTGCTGAGGGTACACTCCATCCTGCCATCTGTCTGCCCACAGGTAGCTGCTTATAGTGTTGGGTGGGTAGAGCAGGTAGGAGCTGCCTGTGTGAAGTTTCCCCCACTCTGGGGCAGTGTAGCAGGGGCAGGACCAGGAGCAGCAGCAGCTGGAGGCAAGGAGAGCACAGTAGCCCTGGTGGCCTGTGTCCAGCTTCGGTAGGGCTGTTCCCAGTGCAGCTGCAGCTGGCCGGGTGGAGCTCTGTTCCCCTCACCTCCCAGTGACAGTGCAAGCCTGGCTGGCTGCAGCTGCACCAGCAACAGCCCCGGCAGAAGCTGTGCACTAACCAGGGCCCAGACTGGGACTAAGGCTGGGGCCGGGGCTGGGGCTGGGGCTGGGGGTGTGGGCAGGAGCACAGTATGAGCTGCCCTGGGCAGGGCTTAGCCCCATGTGGAGCGCTGCTGGGGCAGCTAGGCAAACTCTGCTGCATGTGCCCCATGCCTTCCCTTCCCTCCCCTCAGTGCCAGCTGGCTCCCAGGCAGCTCCCCTCATATGCACACATGCCCCCCTCACAGGGCAGGGCATGCAGGGTGCGGATCACACCTGTCCAGCTCCTAAACACTGCTCTCCACCCACCCAAAATCCCAGAGGAAGCTGGGGTGAGTTGTTGCTGACCCAGCCCACAACAGCTCATCAAAACTCCCTATGTGGCCCTCAGGCCCAAATAATTGCCCCCTCCCCAATCTAGAAGAATACCAGCTGAGCCCCTGTCCCCTTCACCCTTGCCCTGTAATTACTTTTGATCTGCTCAGGGTTCCTGCTCTGCTCTGGCAGTACCATTGATACCCCCATGGAAGAGCTGCATGGGGTAATAGTCAGAGGCGTAAGTCTCCGTAATGTCTTGATCATGTTTTTTATTATAAAATTGGCTAATTTATGGAGCAGAAAGACTCTGAATTGGTATACCTTCAGCTGGTATACAATGTCATACAAAGGATTAGAATGCCTTTGCCCAATTTTGTTTGTCATGGTGACATGAGCTTGTGGCAGTTGGTTAGTAATCTTTGTTCTGAAGACCACAAACTTGCCTTCAGAAAGCTCTGCAGAGTCTTCTCATAATAAGGAGTGTTGGATACTGCCTGCACAGTCTGAAATAGGTTGGAGTATAGTTTTTATCCTCAGTTATGAACTGACTGTTTCTACCTCTAAGTGATTTTTGCCCACTTGGCAGGTCTATAAACCTTTCTCTACTTTAATTCCCACATCTTCTTTTGAATGTAAAGTTACAAAGTAACTCCAATATTGGGAGGCCCTTGGGAACAGACACATGAAATTTTCAGATAATCCACAGTTGAGATAATGAGGGCCATTTGTTCATGGTTGTGAGTCAGCTTTAGAGCCTGATGCATATCAAAGTTTGTTGGTGAAATTAAAGATAACGTTCATATAAAGGTTTACTCAGAAAGCAAAGGATAAGGATCATCTGTTACCAGTGCATGTGATTATCAGCAGACTCCAGTTTCCCTAAAGGCTTCTGGATAATTAAATCATATCACATTATTACACCCACTTTAAAGATGAGGAAACTGCAGCCCTTAGTGTTTTGGCTACTTGCTTTAGTCCCCCAAATTAGGGCCAGGAATAGGTCAGGGAGTCTTAGCTCTTAATTCTTTCTCCCAGCCAGTCAATTACAGTTGTGATCAAGCACTGCAGTATGATGCAAGTGCTACCCTGTTTTAGCCCTAGGTTTCCTGTGCTAGCCATCTATACCAGGTGATTGTTGTTCCCCACTGCACTTGTTTTATCAACTGTACTGAATTAAGCTTTGAGAGCTGAACATCCTCCTTTTCAAAAGGAAACTCTTTTGGCCCAACCTGGCAGGTTAGGCTAATTATTAATAATTAGCTTCAGTATTTCATGATTCAAAATGTATATGGCTTTCCTTTTCTTGCAGTATCACATAGTGTTACATTAAAGCAAACAGAAGCTTTCATTGCTCACTAAGAAGTCAACTGAAGTTTGTACCTGGCTTTAATGAGAGAATGGTATGAACTCTGTTTTGGGCCGAGTCACAGTCTCTGTAGGATCTGGCATCTAATACTAATCTTTTTCAGCATCTGCTAACCTTAATTGATTTGCACACAGGACAGCAGATTGCCTGGGATGTTCTGAGATGCTGTATTGTCAAACCCTGCCAGTTTTCTGGCCCTTGCACTGGAAATGTCTCTTCTTGTTTGCACATCTTTCATCATTAAAAGCCTAGGCTACATAGAAACAAGCTAGCCAAGTTCAAACTGTGATCTCTTCTGCCAGTCTAATGCCCAGCAATTGCATTAATTATATCTATCTTGGCTAGAATAAAAAAGGCCAAACAAATGAAGTTAAGCAGCACATGGGAAGGGAATAATTCTACAGCAGTTCTACAGTTGTAGTTCAGTGCCATCCAAGTTTCTTTTTTCTGTCAGTGTGTGCAATGTATGGTTATGGAAGACTTTCAAAATACTTTAAAGAGTTTGTTTTTAATCACATTTTCCAGGTGCAGACCAAGGAACTCTAGTGTGAAAAAAGTATTGGCACATCTTACATTTCTGGGTGCATTTGTGATCATCCCTGCTTGAGTGAACCTAGAATCATGAAACAGTAAAGCTTGAAGGGAGACCTTAGGAAGTTATCAGGTTCAAACCCCTGTTCAGGGTAACATCACCCTGAGTAAGGGTGGGATTGGACTAAACCATTTCATTCAAGTGTATACCTCTAACCCACTCTTAAAAACTAGAGATGGAGATTCTAGAATCTAATCTGTTCCAGTGCTTAATCTTTCACATAGTTAGCAAGTTCTTACAGACATCCAACCTAAATTTCCCTTTTTGACTTCTTGTCCTGTTCTCTGGGGCCACAGAGAATAGTCTATTACCCTCTTTATAGCTACCTTTCAGGTATTTGAAGACTCTTATCAAATCCACCCTCTGCCTTCTTTTCTCCAGACTAAAAAATTCCAGTTCTTCCAACCTTTTCTCATAAATCATGTTTCCTAGACCTCCATTATATTATTTTTTGTGCTGCTGAATTCCTTTGTTCACATCTTTCTTGAAGAGTTGTGCCTAACGCTTGACACAGTATTCCAGGTGAGGCCTCAGTTTCCTTAATTTTCAAGTGGTGCTCCTGTTAATGCATCCCAAGATGCAATTGGTTTTTTGCAACAAGATCACACTATTAATGCATAGTCCACTATAATCTCCAAGTCCTTTTTTTTGTTGTTTCTCAGTGTCAGGCCATAGCCTTGAACCTGCTGCTCATTCTGGTCTGCTGCCTCCTCACCACAACATTAGGGTGGCACAGGTGGCCAGAACTCTCCAGCTGGACCTGGCCACATGCCTACACCCTCCTACTAGAGTGGCCAGCCAGGGTCAGCTGACCCCTCAACCCTTCCAATATAACCTCTGATCTGAAAGAGCAACTGTCTGGGCAACAACGTCTGGCTTAGCCTTTAGGTTTCTGCAGCTGGCTTTCTAACAGACTGAATAATTGACTTCTCCATGGATCCCCTCAGATTTGGCCTGACCCTTGGGATACCTGATTCAATTCTGGTTTGATTTCCTGGATACCTGATCCAGCTAGCTTCTTGACCCTGTGGTTTGTCTGACTTTCTAGATCTCTGACTTGGTTCCCTGGATGGATGTCTTTGCCTTCTGGTGTCCCTGCACTCCCACTTGGTAGGTTTCCCCTTTTGACCTTAGCTGCTTCTCTAGACCCTGAGGTAACCCCCAAACCTGGCTGCCTAAAATCTAGCATAACACTTAGTTTCTATTTGTATATGTGATTGTTCTATCCTAAATGCAACACTCTATGCTTGTGCTTATTAAATTTCATTTGATAAACTAGAAAAATGTTACTAAATTTATTAAGGTCATTCTGAATCCTAATCCTATCCTTCAAAGTGTCTGAAACCATCCATCTTGGTGTCATGTGCTAATTTGCTAAATGTGCATTCAATCTCATCCTTCAAATCATTGATGATGATAATAAACACAGTACCAGACTCAAAACAGACCCCTGGGAAATGCCACTTGATACCTCATTCCTAATTGGACACTTCTGAGCACAATGCTTCAATCAGTTATTTATCCACCTTCAGTAATTTCATCTAGATTGTATTTCCTTAACTTAATAATGAGAATAGCAGGCATTTGACACGGCCTCCCTTGTCAAAGTCAAGGTATACCACATCAACTGTGTACTCTCCACCTACAGAGTCTATCACTGTCTTGTAGAGGGAAAACAACTTGGTCAGGCATGACTTGACCTTGATGAATCCATCAGCTGTTTCCTGATCACCTTGTTCTCCTTCAGGTGCTTAGAAATAGATTTCTTGATAACATACTGTATGGCTTTTTCTAGGGATCAAGGTGAGATTGACTGACTGGTCTGTAATTTCTCAGTTCTTCTTTTCCTTTTCTTAATGATGGACACTATATTTGCCCCTTTCCAGTCATCCAGGAACCTACCCAACCTCTGAGTTCTCAAATGACTCTAGTTGCTGGAGCCATTTTCTTGAGTCCTCTAGCACACATCTAACCTGGCCCTGATGACTTGCAGACATCCCTAACTGGTTCTTTTTTCTATTCTAGGCTGCTTTATTTGCTTCCCCTATCCTTGCTACTCGCTGTGTTTGTCATCTGATAGTTGCCTTTATTTGTGAAGATGGAAGTAAAGAAGGCAAGGCAGCATGTATCTGCCTCATCCATTACTAGATTGCCCTCTACATTTTAATAAGGGACCTATGCCTTCCTTGGTATGCCTCTTGTAAAATACCTTTTTGTTTTTTAGTTCCCAACTAGCAGTGTCTCTGACTGTACCCTTGCCTTCCTGACTTTCTCTTGCATGCTTGTGTGATTGTGGTGGGTATATTTGTTTGTTAGTTATAAATTTCAGCTCACTGAAGAGTTTTCTATTAAGCCAGGCCAGACTTTTGTGACTTTTTCCATTCTTTGTTCACACTGGGATAACCTACCCTAATGTCCTAAATATGGTCTCTTTAAAGCACAGCCAGCTCTGAATCTTTCTCCTTAGATTCCCCTCTCGGAGGATCCTGCCTATCAGTTTCCCCCAATTTGTTAAAGTCATTTTTTCTGAAGTTCAGTAACTATTCCGCTTCTTCCTTCCTTTCTGTATGATCTTGAACTCTATCACTTTATGGTCGCTTATGCAAGTTGCCTTCAGTCCCTGTTCTTAGTCAGCAAATCAAGAAGTGCTTCCCCCACTAATTGGCTTCTTTAACAGCTGTATTAAAATCTCTTTTGACAGAAGGACTTGCTGGTTTGCCTTTGTGCTATTCAGACAGTGCACTCTTGTGCCTTTTCTCTTACCTTTCCCATCATCCTGTCACAGGATCCAATTATTTTAAGGGGAAAGTGCAACAGGGCAAGCTTGCAGTATGGGCAGGCAGATGAGCAAAAGCTAGCTGCGCTGCAGTAAGCCTGCAGAAGACCAGGCAGACTGAGACCAAATGCTGCAAGCACCTGGGTTAGGCTGCAGTAGGGAAAGGGCAGGCTGGCCATCAGACAAAATGGAAACCCTTGTACGTGGCTAGGGAGTCGCATGACTGAAGTGGTGAGGAGTTGGGGCTTATAAAATCCATGACTGGAGCAAGGAGGGGCAGTTGCCTTTGCATGCCATAGGGAGAGGAGGGCTGCAGGAGATGGGTGGCTTGGGTGCCTGCCAGCCTAAGAGAGCTGGGATGAAAGTGCTTAAAGGGAAGTATGGCTTGTAGGGCAACATGAATCCAGAATGGGGAACATTAGTTTATGAAGCAGCTTGCTTATATTGGTTGTGTTGTATTTGTGGGAAGGTATGGAGGCCACAGAGGGGTACCTGGTGGGATATTCGGTGATAGGTAGCCTAGCCTGGGGTCAGGGACCCAGATGGTTGAGGGCTAGTGTTGAGAGGAGCTTGGTCTGGGGTCAGGGGGGCTGAGGGCTGTCCCACAGCATGAGACAGAGCCTGGAGTCCAAGAGCATGCAAATACAAGATGGAGCTGAGGCCCAGAAACCAAGGTATGGGGTAGAGGACTTGGGCTGAGGGTTACAGCTAGAACAAAAAGGCTGAGGCCTGGATGGATGTTCAAGGCCTAAGGGCCAAAAGCTGTGTTGAGGCAAGGGGGTGTTTCTGAGTGAATATGGAATAACATTTGTAAGGCTACAGGGGAGGATGGAGGCCATGAATACAGCTCATAAGGCAACTGGTGTCATGAGGCACTGATAGGGCCAGGAGGGCTATAATAAAGCCAGGAGGGCTGTAACTCAGTGGCTGAGGAGTAAAACTGGGGCCAGCTGGGTATGAGAAGTACCAGTTGGCTAAAGTGAACTGGGGCTCACTCTGGGACCCTAGGGCAACCTCCCTTAATACTTTAATAATTCTATTCTAGTACACTACCCTATATGTTTGATGAATTTATACCAGCTGTAGTTCTGGTCTGATGTAACTTTTTTTACTTTATGAATAATGGAACAAAATCAGTGTTACTACCCTTCCTCCTTTTATGACAACTGTTCCTGGGAGTAAATGCCCTCTTTACTAGTAAAATTATTTTAGTGGGGATGGAAGAACCTACTGAACCTCCTTCAGCTGGAAATTGTAAGAACAGGGCATTTTGCAAGTTTCTTCGAGTAATTTTGCTAAGCTGAGCATATAACAAAAACATAATTCTTCTATTAGTGTTTCATGCTTCCACTCCCAGGCTTTATGAGAACAAAGAAGAACCAACCCAACTGGCTGAGATAGAAGAGTCAAAGGGCTTGAGGGATTTATATGAATAATAATTAGCATTTTTATGACTGTTTATCAATAGCTATATAAGCCTTATAGAGGATCTGAAAGCTGTACTTTCTATTTTGTTCCTCCCAGTCTGTGCCAATCCATAGTCAATGGAGGAATCCTTCTCTACTGCAGCAAGTGGGAATGTTTTGGCGCACACATACTGTGCAATCCTTTGGCAAGTAAGTCAATGGCAGAGCTCGAAACAAAGTTCAAGGCTATGTATCAAATGGCTATAGCTCAATGTATGGGTCTGTGTTGCTTCCTTAGCTACAGTTGAAATAACAAATAGGAATTTGGTGACTGATATAAATGAAAGCAGGATTTCATCCTAAATGCTTATCCACACTTTGTCAAGCTCCCTTAATCTTTTTGAGTTAGTTTCTTTGTCTCTGCAATAGATCATCCCAAAGAAAGCTATTCTATAAACTACATTAAATGCAAACACACCCATCTTAAAGTAAGTTAACTTTATTACTTTCATTTTGAAGCTTGACTTCTGCTTTTTTAAGGAAAAATCTGGGAAAACACAAATGCTGACAAATTTAAGGCAAACTTCCACTTTATTCTATAGATCAATGGAGTATTACAGCAAATATGAATGCTAGCCAAATAAATTCATGACTATAGCTGGTGAGACAAATAAGTTGCTATTTACTGTATCCTGAAAGATCAGAGCAGTCTGTATTTTTTGGAACATGTTCCACTCACTTTATTCTTTGAGGATTACAATTGGAAGTATCAAAAGGATCAGAGAGCTGGAAACAACTACCTATTCATTTACTTATTCAATAAAGAAATAAGTTTGCATTAGGCATCCATCCAAAAGCCACCTCTTTTATTAAATTTCAGTGGATCACAGCAGGACACTTAGAAATAGATTTCTTCAATAGCATTAGAGGCTGGATGCAAATGTACATTGATTATTTCCAGTTGTTTTATGAATTACTGGAATTTTAACCTTGGCATGTATTACTTTGGGGTGAAAATGTAATCTGACAAACATTCTGAACATATACAGATGACAGTGTTTTCTTCCACACACAAAATGCATGCTAGTCAATTAATAAAGTAGCAGTGCCAAATGTACAGCATAAATTAGACAAATGGTTTTATTTTATTTCCTTACTAATGGGGGATTTAGTGATAATTATAAAAATACTTTATGTGCATCGAGTTGCATAATTTTTCCAAGCTCATACAGAGCTAGAGGCCACTGCCATCACTCATGCTGAGTAGCATCTACTTAACCATCAGTGACACTCAATTCAGGGGGACCATTTGCAGAGTAATATCTCGTAATATGAGTCTAGGTAGCTCAATCTGATTCAAAGTGAACCAGTGACAGAGAAGGGGCTATAACGTGGAACTAGAAACTGTTAGGGCAATGATTCCCACAGGGCCAACTGTGGCACACTAGTATGTTGCGAGAGCGTGAAAAAAGGGCTGGATGGGGGCTCCAGTGGGGCCACCCCTGCAGGGCTGAATGGGGCTCCAAGGACCCTAAATCTGTATGGAGGGATTGGGCCCATAGACCAGCCTGTAGACGGGCAGTGAAGCGTGCTGCCAATTTTAATCCAGAGAAAATAGTGGCCCCCTGGTATCAAAAGTCTGGGATACACCAGAGGTGGTGTTTGCAAGAAATTACAGGGCTAGGCAAAGAGTTGTAGTTTGGGTATGAGACAAAATGGCTGAATGGTTTGTTAGCTCTTTTTGTGATGGCTTGTTTTGCCATCTTGGGTCACTCTGTGAACTGGTATAATGGGACCTCAATCCTCATACTGCAAGATGAATAATAACAGCTATACTTTTAGAAATTAGTAGGCTGATGTCCTTTCAAAAGGATTTTTTTAAATCAATTTACTTACAGCATAGAGTAATAATTATTTGTGACATTGTCCAAGTTGATTGAAATTCTGTAAATTTGCCCTTAAATTCTATAAAGCTTCTCATAATGGACATTCAAAGCAATAGGAAAAAATGTATCCAAAATATTTTCAAATTTGAAAAAATCCTTGTAATTGTTGTTGGGAGGTTTGGGTAAACTCTTATTTCCAACTCATTTTTTCCAACCAGCTCTGAAAATCCTTCACTCTCTGTAGGCAAACCAGTATGGAATAAAATTCCATACTGGTTTGCCTACAGACAGTGAAGGTTTTTAGTTCTCAGTCTGTTATGTTTTATATACTCTTCTCTTTCTTGATCTATGAAGATGTGGGATTCTTGTAGGAATAACAGGTAAGTAAGACCATACATCATGTAATAGATTGTAGTCCTTATTCTCTTGGCACTTCTTGTATTCTCTGAGTGTATATGGAACTGTTTCCCCTCCTTACAAGAACGTGTACTCAATTTTGACATTGTCATTGTGTTGATTTCTAATGCATCTAGATAAAGGCCTGACCCACAGACTGAATTCATTTCTCTTAAAATGATTTATCTTAAGGCACACCCTCTAGGTGTGGGAAGGAAGTTGCTGCATGTGATCCTTTTATACCTTAGAAAGGACAGTCATAGCATTCATTTTGGAAAAAGAAATAGCAACACACAAGTAGAACCAGGTATACTGCATTTCTTTTCATAGGTAGTGCATATAGTTTCCTCCCCAGTCAGCTTCCCAAAATTGGGTACGTGGATTTAAATGGAAAGCTAGTTTTTTTTTTTTTTTGGTTTTTTTGTTGCCCCAGATGGAAGCAACATGCTTTAACTTCTACTCCACAGTACAGCAGCTCTAGTATTATTATTATTCAGGCAGCTGAGGGAGTCAGTGGCCCATTATTCTTCATTTCACAGGTGTTAACAATCACCTCCATTTTATATTTATATCTGGGGGAATGTTATGTGCAAGAAAATATGGTACTCCTAACAAGTCACATTTTAGAAAAATACTAGGAAACTTTTTTTTCTTTAAATGGGTATGATGCACCTAGTTGTCTTTGATGCCTTTCCATAATGTCATCCTGAGGCTTAATTGATCATTCTAAACCAATCAATGAGAACTGTAACATGTCTAGAGAATAATACGTTTAAACCCAAATGAACAGTAATAATAAAACAAGAAGACAATGGGGATGTTTGTGCAGTGCATCATGGTCAGAAATCAACAAAGCTGAATGTAATCAAAGTGGACTTCTAGAACGTAGGGTCGGCATGATTAAGGAAGTAAAGAAAATCATGCTTAAACCTTCACTGTTTTCCTTTATTTCTGAGAAGAAACTACCATGTCTAATGAAGCTGATAAAAGCGAAGCAATTATTATGACATGACACACATATGCCCTCCTATGTGTTGAAACAAATCCATGTAACAGAGTGGCTTCACAGTTGGTCTGGTTAAA
>NW_017728943.1:68685263-68764156 GCF_001723895.1 Crocodylus porosus | reverse complement strand
CCCCCCCCCCCCCAAAAAAAAAATTCCCACTAAAAAACCCCTTTGATTGGGAGATGAACATCTGTTTTCCTTCAAAATGTTTTTGGATGAAACTTTTTTTTACAAGCTCTGTAGCTAATGGGGAAGTACAATACTTGCAAACATTTCATTGGAAAATGATTTTCGCTTTTCAGCAGAAAACTTTCCAACTCGTTCTTTCCAACCAGCTCTGTACATCTTGCATAGTGGCTGCCTGAATGTTGATGGAACAGATGGGAAGGGATACAGATGTCCTGTTTCAAAAATCCAGTGGCCTACAGAAGAAAAGAAAATCTCTACTGATTTTTAACAACCTATGATATTCAGTTAAAGAATTAATTCAGTGGAGGGCAGTGGAGCACATGTATGTTGGGTGGTTCTGTTCAGTATCACACTGTTAAGTAATTTATTGTATATGGCATAAACTATTTCATACACCAGCGTGGGTTGGAAATAACAATGGCTGGACCTCAAGAAGGCTTAGTCTTAGTTTGGGATACCACAGAAATGTCAACATTTGCTAATGGTTGCAGGTCTCTGTTATCTGGGATGCCACCCTTTCAATTTATACTCAGTGCAGGAAATGACTGTGGTGTTTTCATATACCACAATGTGTTAATTTTTGGCAGATGATAAATTTTTAATGATGACCACTGTATTTTATTTTTGCTACTAGAGCTTTTGCTATATATGAAGCAGTTTTTTTATACTCTGACACAGTAGCACATGCACAAATACATGAATACACAAAAGTGCAGGTACATTGATACATGCATTTTCACACATTTTAGCCCAAATAAAACAGGTTTGATACAACTTCTTTTTTTAGTTGTCTGCACTGAAAAGAATGAGGTTGCATATTGTAGGCCCATGCTTCAAAAGTCTGCTTCACCCACAGCTGAAAACATGTCCCCAGCCAGCAAGGCTATATAATTTAACCATCACTGCACAGGGAATGCAGCAGGCCACTGGCTGAGGAGTGAATCACTGCATCACACATGCAGAAGTCCATCAGCTGAACATTGCATTATCCATTTACTCTATTACAAACCAATCCATTTGTTCTAAACTATAGGCTGGTCACTTGGACCTTGATACCAGGTAAAATTTTGGAAAAGATTACCATGAAGTCCATTTGTGAGAGGCTGGCAGAAGGCACAATGCTGAGGGATGGCCAACATGGTTTCATTGTGGGCAGGTCGTGTGAGACCAACTTAGTCTCCTTCTATGATCAAGAAACAAACCACTTGGATGTGTGAGATGCGGGTCATATACTTGGATTTTTTAAAGGCCTTCAATGTGGTCTCCCATGACACTCTTATAAAAAAAACAACTGGGGGACTGTGGGCTGACAGAGGCCATGGTTAGCTGCGTAGGGAACTGGCTCAGGGGTCTAACCCAGAGAGTGGTAGCAGATGGGTCTGTATTGTCTTGGTGGGAGGTGGCCAGTGGTGTCTTGCAGGGTTCTGTTCTTGGCCCTCTGCCGTTCAGCATCTCCATCAACAATTTAGATGAGGATGTGGAAAGCACGCTGGTCACATTTGCAGATGATAGTAAGTTATGGGGAAAAGCGGTAACATGAGAGATTAGGATACGGATCCAAGTGGACCTGGACAAGCTGGAAAGGTGCACAGTTCAATAAGGATAAATGCAGAGTGCTCCATCTGGGGAGAAATAACCAGCAACATGAATATAGTTTAGGAGGAGATGTCCTGGCCAGCGCAATAGCTGAAAGGGACCTTGGGATTATCGTTGATCGCAGAATGAACATGAGCTGCCAGTGCGACAGTGTAGTCAACAGAGTTAATAGCATAATGAGATGCATTAGTTGATGCGTTGCAAGCAGGGCTAAGGAAGTGATACTTCCTCTCTACTCAGCATTAGTGAGACCACAGATGGAGTACTATGTCCAGTCCTGGGCACTGCACTTCAAAAAAGCTGTGGAGAATCTTGAAAGGGGCCAGAGAAGGGTCGCAAGAATGATTAAGGGCCTGGAGGACAAACCTGATGAGGAAGAACTAAAGGATCTGTGACTGTTCGGCCTGGGGAAAAGAAGACTGAGGGGAGACTTGGTGGCTGTTTATAAGTATGTAAGCAATGAACATCAGGAGCTGGGAGAAAAACTGTTCATTAGGGTGCCCTGGGGAGGACAAGGAGCAATGGCCATAAACTGTTAGGGAATGGTTTCAGGTTAGATGTAAGGAAGAACTTCTTTATGGTAAGGGTGACCAGAATCTGGAATAGACTTCCCAGTGGTGCAGTCCCCAACCTTAGAAGTCTTCAAGAGGAGACTGGACAGACACCTTGATGGTATCATTTGATCTCAGCAGTGTTCCTGCCCAAAGCAGGGTGATTGGACTTGATGATCTTGTGAGATCCCTTCCATCCTTTAATTTTTATGATTTTATGGGTACAAAGGGTTTGAACTGAAGCCTGTGGGGATGGTAGATAGAGCAAGCTGCTTTGGCTATCTCAGCACTGGAGGGGCTTTACGTGTAGATATTGCAATTTTTGCCAGTGTTACTAAATGCTCTGACCCATCCACAGAGATTATCTTGCTATAGTGCCTAGGTACCACCATATACCATCTCTCTCTACTGTACATAACTCAACTTTCTGTGATGGCTTTTCCTTTTCCATAATTTCATTAGGACCAGATTTTACCTGGCTTTAGCAAGGATTGCCATAGAATACCTTCCCCAGTTTTGGGTCCTGCATTAGATTAGCTCTCAGAGGACAATGATCTGGAGGGAAGAGACTGAGATATGTACTCATCTAATCACTGGCTGGCTGAGCTGGCTAGTTGCTTGAAGTAATCAGTAAGCTTCAGCAAAAGCTCAGACTCTTCAAACCTGGGGATTGTGGGAGGAGTTGTGTGTCCTCCATTCTTAGGCAGAATTTCTTCTGTTTAGTAACCCATGATATGAACTGGGCCCAGTGGCACAACATAGGGCCCTGTTTATTTCACTCCTGTTGAATAGACCTTTTAATGATATCTCATTTCAATACTATGCAACAGTTTTTGCTGTGTTCGCTATTGTAGGTTTTAAGACATCCGCCTCCTTACCATGGCTATACAACCAGCCCACTTCTTTATCTTTACCTCTACATTTTCATGTGAGCATAGTACAGGAGAGAGGTGTGAATCTTTAGAGTCTGAAAGATCAGAGTTTGGGTCTGATTCTGCCCTTGACTCTTCTGCTGAGATTAAAGGCGACACCAATGCCAAGTACCTCAAACATTTTTTATTCTGTTGAAGATACAATAATTCTGTATATGCAGTAGAAATCTGCAGAATTAGAGTTATCACACAGTGTGACTAGATGACATGACACAACACACAAGGTATTTATTTATAGTCAGGTATATTGTGATAGTTTTTCCTTCCAAGCAAATTCACCAGGTCTAGATTTTACCTGGCCCTTGTGTTGGTGCCTGTCTGCATCAGAGAGGGTGGCAGGCAACCTCTTTCACCTGTACACCCATGTAAGGGCCTGGCAGCATGAAGCCCGGGGGCTCCTTTTGGGTTGAAAGGGGAGCTCCACTGAAGTCATTTTATGCCATTTGAGGATCTGTCTCTCTACACATAATTTTCAGTCTGCCACATTGTCCTGGTTCTTAGTGAATTAATTAATTAAATTTTAAATGAAGCTCTTATGAAATGTTTAGCTTTTTTATATCAGGTCATTAAAAAAAATTACACTCCTGCATTGGGACCTGTTATGGTTGCTCTAAGAAATCTGGGACACGTTCCTCTCACTTCCCAAGTGCTTGGGCATATAATCACCTCCAGAAAAGATACTATTTTTTTTTCACAATGTTAACACTATGCCACCTCTCCTCTCACAGTCCCATATTTAGAGTTGTGTGAAATGTTTCTGATGACTAGAAAATTCACTGAAGAATGGAGTTTTAGGGAGACCAAAACAATTTGTGAATTGGGGTTGAATTCAGCCGGTAGTTTTGGCTGAAACAAATGGGAGAGGAAACTTGGAAAATATCTAGTAAATATTTCATTTAAATATTTTAAATTTTTTTCCCCGTTAAGATATGTAGAATTACTTCATTTTGATACAAAATGTTCTTGACTTTTTGCAGCAGCAGCTTTTTCTCTCTCAGAAACTGGCTTACTTTAAAAGAGGCAAGGCTAAAGAAATGGGTTAAATGGCAGGGAGATGTAATAAACTGTTTAAGTTTAGGTCAAATTTCTATTTCAGTTTGAACTGAACTCAATGTTGTGCACCAAATTTTTGGTTCTGCCACAGATCCATTCATTAGTTCCCTGGTTTAATCATATTAAATGTGAAGTGTTTGACAGCCTTAGCTCCTACTGCACAGATTCTAATATCTCACAGAGCCAACATTAAAGATAGGCCTGAACCAAAACCTTGGATCCAACTAAGCACATCCAACCTGAGACTGAAGTGTGTTGTATGGGCATCATTGTACTTTGAGTTAACCTGAGCTCACCCCTTGTAAGGGAAGACTCATTTGCCATTGGGGGCTGGGGCAGCGCTAGCAGCAGGTTGGGACTTAAGTTCAAGAAGCTGGTTCTCTTCTAGGATGGTCTCTCCCTCTGTAGAAAAGAGGCTAAGTTCTAAATTAATTTTGGTGAGTTGAAGCAATAGGTTAGTAACAGAGATTGCTTTATAGAAGTGGGGGAAAAAAACCTCAGAAGAGGGAGCTCTATTGTGATCTTTTATGATGGGACTGTAGAACACACAGGAAGAGGGCTCCTCAACGGAGACTCGTAAGAGCAACTGCTGTTGCCCCAAGACTTGAAGGAGAGGTGGGATTTTTCCAGAAGGAGCAAGTTTTCAAGTCAGTCTGACAAAGATAAGCTCACTCAATTTTGCCATAATTTTTTCTTGTCACATCTACAGATGAATTACCTATGCAGTTAGTGTTTGAATGGATCAAAAGAATAGAGAGAATTTTTATGGGATATCTTGTGACAAGCCAGATTTGCCCTACATTGCAGTCCCTCATTTTCCTGTAAGGCTAGGGACAGACATTACACATAAACTGGTTTAAGTGATCAGAGACTGGTTTAAACCTGTAACAGAACAGATATTCAGTGCATATAAACCAGTTTGAAAATGGCTGTAACCAGTTTGAGATAAACCTTAGACTTTACTGATTTGGCTCAAACTTTTTTATGCAATGTCTGTCCCAGACCCCTTGCTGGTTTAAGATAAACCAGATACACCCAGCATCCCGGCATGCTCCCTGGGCTGAGCAGGGCTCTCTGCTCCACTGCAGGGCTGGCCCCTCCCCTCTGCTTCCTGGCTCCAGGGCTGGTAGAGACTTGCAGTCACAGCAGGATCTGCCTGGCTTTCCCCTTCCCTACCCCCCGCCCCACTTGCTGCTTGCTGGACAAGCTGGGATCCCACCCCCCATCTCACACAGCCTGGTCCCATGCCCCATGGACTCTATGCATGTGGTATGCTAGCTAATACTGAGAGGTGTCTCCGTACGTGAGTCTCTCCAATTTCACTGGGACAGGCAGACAGAACAGTGACTGCTTAAGGCTTTTTGAAGCTAATCAACAGGTCAGCCGGTAAGCTGTTTATGAGTTTGAAGTAATGGAGAGAGGCTGTAGGTATGTTGGGGATTATTTGCCTGTAGATGGAGCATTTTACATTTGTCATTGTTGAACCTCATCTGGTTCCAATTCACCCACCTCTCCAATCTGCCCAGGTCCACCTGTATCTGCAGCCTATCTGCAGGCATGATCATGCTCCCCCAGAACCTGGTGTCATCTGTGAACCTGGTCAGTGAGCTCTTCACCCCCCACCCCATCCAAATAATTAATAAAGATTTTGAAAAGCACCTACCAAGCCTGGACCCTTGAGGGACACCACTGGCCACTTCTTGCCAGGACAGCACAGGTCCAGTCATAAGAACTTTCTGGGCCCTACCTTGCAACCAGTTTCCCACCCACTGAACTGTCGAGCAGTTAAGCCCACAATCTTCCAGTTTTCCCATAAGGAAACCATGACATACTAAACCAAAGGCCTTTTGGAAGTCTAGGTATATAATGTCAACCTCCTTTCCCATGTCCAGGTGGCGAGATACCTGGTCATAGAAGGAGATGAGATTGGTAAGACAGGACCTGCCCACGACAAATTCATGTTGTTCAGAATCCTATCTTCTATGACTGAGTTGCATATAGACTCCTTGATGAGTTTTTCTAGGATTTTCCCTGGGATAGAAGTTAGGCTGATTGGCCTATAGTTTCCTGGGTCCTCCCTTCCCCTTCTTGATGATAGGCACAGTGTTGGCCCTCTTCCAATCCTCAGGGATCTCTCCTGAGTGCTACAATTTTTTTAAAAAGATTCACCAGCGGTCCCGCATGTCTAGCATGTCTGTGCAGATACAAAGTGATTTAGCCTAGCCAGTTTAGACTAACCAGCAAAGACTGAATCAATTCAAGCTCAGGCTTTTTGAATGACTGTCCCTAGTCTAAATGGTTTGCTTTGACTTGAATCAGTGATGGTAAAGAGCTGGCTGAATTGTCACTGAAATGTGACTACTCTTAGATTCATAGATCATTAGAGGCTGGGGGGGACCTCAGAAGATCATCAGGTCCAGCCCCCTGCACCAGGAAGGAGAGATAACTGGGGGTCAGGTGACTCCAGCAAGGTGACTGTCCAGTCTCCTTTTGAAGATTTCCAGGGTAGGTGACTGCACCACCTCTGGAGGGAGCTTATTCCACAGTCTGGACACCCTGACTGTGAAGAAGTTTTTCCTAATGTTGAGTCTGAATTGATCTTTCAGGACTTTGTGGCCATTACTCCTAGTTTTCCCCAGTGGTGCACTGGTGAACAGTTGTTCACCGAGCCCTTGATGTACTCCCCTAATGTAGTGGTAAACTGCTCCCAAGTACCATCTCAGCCTTCTCTTTTTCAGGCTGAAGGGTCCTAGATCCCTCAGCCTTTGCTCGTATGGCTTGCCATGCAAGTCTCTGATCAAACGGGTGGCTCTTCCCTAGACTCTCTCAAGCTTTTCCACGTCCTTGTTAAAGTCTTCAACTTCTTACAGGCAGAAGCTAATATATTCTAGCACTTGCCTGCTTCTCTGATATGCCAAACATTCCTGCTGATATTTTAACATCCCCCTGCCTGCAAAGAGAAAACTTGCTGGTAATATTTGTTTGTTTGCTTTTTTTTAAAGAGACAGACATATGTAGACATATTTCTAGTGACATTACTAATTAGAGGTGGCACACACCAAAAATGTGTTTAACTTAACATCAACCTATTATGAAAGCAGTACCAATAGCGATGTGACTTAGTACTTTTACTTCATCCATTTGGTGTTTTTACAGGAGACAGCTCAATAGAGAATTTGTGATGCTGTGAGGAGGCTGTAAAATTTTACTGCCAGAACTGCAATGCATATGAATGGCAGAGGTGCTAGTGAATTATGCAGGTCATCCCAAACAAGCAGTGATAAAATCTTTATGGCAGCATTCCATAATTTGTTTCTGTCTGATTTTGTTACTTAGTTTTTGGGGGGTGGGGTTTGGTCTTGGTTGGAAGTACACCTGTAACCATGAAAACAATTACATCATCAATATGGGTGGAAGTTAATGACCTTCACAGGTACCATGTAAAACCGGTTCATCATTTAATTTTTGTAAAATAACCTTGAAACTGTTTTCATTTTAATGTTGCTTTCTTATTCCAGTCGACTGACACTCACTGTTTCTGTCTCATTCCTCTGTTGCCTTCTGTGTCATTTAGATTGTGAATACTTTTAGGCAGGTCCCGTCTCTGTTGAGCTTGCCCTTGCAAAGCCTAGCACCATAGTTTCTTGAGTTGGGATAACTAGATGCCCCTATATACAAGTGGTGAGTAATTGCATGCATGTGTAGAAAGTAGGAAAGTATCATTATCCCCCTGTCTCACATGTGGAAACTGAGACACAAAGGCAAAGTGACTTGGTTGTGGTCACTCAGCAGTAGAGATGAGATTTGTTCTGAAGAATTCCTGATTCACATTATGCTGGTTTCAAAGGGCAGTCTGGTTTAGACAATGATTTGCTATTTGCTGAGAGCGCAATGTACACAATGTTTACCCTCATCACTTTATCCTTCTCTGAAATGCAGCCACTTCAGGGGTGGAACAGGAAGACCATTTAATAGTATGCAAGGGTAACTTTGGCCCCAGTCCAAAGACTTATGTGCCTATTTAATTTTGTTGTACTATTAGTACTTCCATTAAAACCAATGGAAGTTTTCAGAGCAGGTCAAGTTAGGTACATATGTAAGTCCTTGCATTACCAGTGACTTGCCATTTCCATTTGATTTAAAAATGAGATTTATCAGCTTTAAAATCCATCGTCATCTTTTTTTTTAATGTTGCTATGGAAAGGCACTATTGGGCAATGCATGGTTTCAAAGACTGGTTCGGGGATGGGGGGATGGCTTCTGATGTTGTTTGTATTGCTGCAGGGCCTTGGAACCCTAGCCCTGGAGTTTCTTATAGCACTGGGGGCTGCACATACATGTTTAGAAGAAAAACCTGTGTTAACTTCACTGAGACTAAGTGTCTTTCATTTACAAAGCTCTTTGCATCCCTCTGTTATTTACACATTACCATATATATGTAGTATACATACAGCATTGATCAGATATAGTCATTTGGATTGTGAGTGCCTACCATGATAAATGAGAGACTGGAGGGTTGTGGGAGGGACTGCTAAGGGTTCTCATGCAATTCCTTATGTGAAGAGTCATGGGATACTTTATGTGCAGGGAAAGCGAACTAAGTGTGAGTAGATGCAAAACACTCGTGTCCTAGCCAGCAAACACTTCTTGAAATTATCACAAAAATATGACAAATGAAACACTTTGCAAACTTTTCCCTGACCAAACAATTTAGGGACCAGATTGTAGTTGGTCAAATATTTGAAATTTCAAGGATCATTTTCCACCAAAAAGATTCCAAATGTCCACATGGGAAATGTTCAGCTTGTTGTTTTTGTTTTTTTTTAATGGCCCTATGACAGAAGGAAGAAAAATTAATTTGACACTGATGGGATTTTAATCCCAATGCTTATGGCCACTGACAGATGTGAGCCCCCCCCTCCCCCCAAATACAGCATTTTACCAGAAGAGGAAGTGTGTCAGTTTGATCCCGGTCGCCCAACATCTGTATAGATTGTGGACTCCAGTGGAGCTTTTTGGCACTTCTATCTAATAGCCGATTCAATCAGCTATTAAAGGACCACAAAGCCCTTCTGAAGTGCACGATCTATACAGATGCTGGGTGAGCTGGGTCAAACTGACATCATGCCTCTTTTGGGCATATGCTGTGCTCCGTATGGGAGTGTGCTGAACAGAAAGTGAAATGCTGGGTTGTTTTTTTCCCCCCCTCCACCTCTGTAAACAGCTTACATTGCTAAACTATTGCTTCAGCTCACCAAAATTAGCTTGTTTTGGAAAAAAATATGGAACGAAAGAGACTCCATGGCACTTTTTGCAAAGCCCCAAATTTGTGATCACTGTAAGTTGTAGGTGAGTAAAGAGGGGATAGTGTCACATAGTATGAGTACAAGGAGGTCATTTGCTTATTTTTAAAACATGACTAATAATATTTGCCCTCATCCAGAGATGGAGCATTGACATCTCTGGATAAAAGTAAAATAAAATAAAAAACTTTTATGTGGACATACTAAGCATTATTCTCTGCACTATCTAACTTCAGATCATATGTAGCCATACCCATAACATTTTATTTCCCTAGGTAATTAGACAGGGACAATATCTGATGTTCCACAATGCTGTCTGGATAAATATAAACTACATCAAGATTTTGCTTAATTGTTGGTGCAGTGGTACCAAAGGAAGGATAGCTAGTGTTGATATGCTTCTGTTACTTTAACTGCTGGTTCAACTAGATTTGCTCTGAGATGGGATAAAAACCAGCAGCAGCTCTACAGTACTGGTAACAAGAAGTCTATTGGAACTATCTTTCACTTGCATTATCACTAGTACCATTGCAAAGTTGGGTTTTCAACTAAAACAAATATTCTCTAATGTGTTGGCTGACTGCGGGGGAAAAATGGATTTTTCACTGAGAACAGAGTGGCTGAAAACTGAAGTAATTTGATTCCAAAATGCTCCCGTGGGCTATCAGTATTGCTATTTGTGTGCTTTATGCTTCCATTCTCCTCTTTGCACCCTGACATCTAAATGATTTCAGGTCCCATGACACACTGTGGCAGTGGCACTGACCTAATGCATCCCTTCCTCTTCTGTGGAAAATTTCAGTGAAAACTAAATGCCGCTGTTGAGTTTGGCTTCTTTCTTTTTCGTGTTGTACAGTTTCCATTTCAAACAGCGAAATTTGATATCTTCCATATTACAGGGGTATAGGTTGTAGCTGTGTTGGCCTAAGTACATAGGCAGATGAGGTTCTTTGAGTAAATATGACATCTTTTATTAGAACAACCCAAGAAGAATTTTTCCAACTATTTGAGTTGGTCTAATAAAAGATATCAGATTTACTCAAAGAGTGCCAGTGAAAACTAAATATTTTCCAACTAGCTCTTGTCTACATGACACCATTATTTATTATTTCTGGAGATGATATGAAATAATCTAAGAATATAGAGATGCAAGAACCTTTTGAATGCAGCCTGTAGTGCTCAACCTCTAGCCTATGGGGCTGGATCAGGGCCAAAGAGCCATGTCATCAGATCTGGGGGGCTCCTCACAGGTCCATGAAATTGATGGTAGGAGAGTAGTGGCATATTAATTTCTCTGGGACCTGTGGCAATTAGTGATGCCTCCACTTCTCCACTGTCACAATTTGGACAGGTGGGGAGCCCTGTGGGCCAGATGACATGGCCCTGATCACTTGGTCAGACTGGTGCATTGGGTCCATCCATGGCTTTATTGGCATACAGGGCCAGTTGTGGGGTCAGTCTGTGGGCACAATCTAGTGTGCAGGGCTGGCCCTGTGCCAGTCATTTGGTCTACAGACCACAGGTATGTGAGTACCATAGGTCTATGTGCTCTGGTCAGTGAGATGAAGTTATTGTACATTTGATTATAAGACCTTCGATGTGTGTGTGTTACTCTAGCTAATAGGAAGTCACAGAAATAGCAAATAGGGGATCAAAAGTATGGATCTGGATAAAAAAATCTCTGAATGGTAAGCACAAAGGGTAAGCACAAGGGGGAAAAGCTATTAGTTTATAGGATCCTATATTAAATCTCCAGCAAGGTGAAAAACTTTTTTGCCTTGTGGGGACCTTGAAGATCAAAAAAAGTATGCACCTCTTCATGAAGATTCTCCCTGACATACATAAGGGGAGAGGGGTAAATGATTCGTGAAATAAGGGCTTGGAAAATACAAGCCATACCACTGTTGTCTTGAGGTGTGTATAGGAAGCTTAGATATACCAGATTCCCACAGGGAGGATGGTTGCTCCCCTGGAAGATAGACAGGTATATAGCCTGTTTTGCTGTTTGAACTTTTCTCTCTGAAATTATTTTATTCTAAATACTTTTGGGAGAAAACAACAGGTCCTGGACACAAACCAGATCTGTGGGGGTAATCACAGTGGATACTTATGGGACTGCAACCCAGTGTCTGGTCAGAAAGTGTGAGGTTTATGTTGAACCAGCTAATGGCTAGAAGTCTGAGCTGGAGGAGATATGATAAGAGGCCCAGAGGAATTAAAGGTGCAGTTAGCCTGAAAATTGACAACGACCACTAAGATCACTAGAAAAAACTACTCTAGTGACAGAAAGAATTTAGTCACAGCCACAGTGCATACAACAGTTCATGTGTGGTCCAAGTGGAATCAAGGCAGGACATTTTGTTTAAGTAAAAAGCTGGGAGAGGGGAAATAAACAACTTTCCCGACTCTTTTTAGAATGCAAGCCGGTTACCCAAAGCATTGTTGCATGTAAGCAGATCCTGTGTCTCCTAATTTAATAAGGTCAGACTTGGCAGGGGGATCTTTGTTGAATAACAGGAGTAAGCTGTCTGCTATATAACAGCAACAACAGAAGCACCTTCCAAGACCACTTGAGTTTTTCCTTTATGAAATACATTGATAAATATAGTTCAGCTAGCAACCAGCTTATGATATCCTGTCTGGGAGTTATGGCAAGCTTTCAAAAAAAAAAAAAAAGAAAAAAGCCAGTGAAACCTATACTTAGAAGCAACCCCCACATTTTCATGGAAAGCACAGGAAAGCCAGGAATAACAAAAGAGGCAAGATAGTTTCTCACCTACTTCTGTCTCTCTACCCGCCTGCTGTTTCACATGTTCTTCTCAAAACCTCATAATTGTGACTTCTAGGAATGCAGCTATGTTTCTGAGTCTCCTTGTGCCACAGAAGTCATGCCATTTTATGTCTGACCTTTTCAGCAACGTGTTGACATGTTCAGAAATAAACCCTGATCTGTAAAGATTACACTTTGGACTGAAAGGGGACAAAACTACATAGATCTGGCAAAATTGAGGTGGATTTTTCAGGGAGCTGCCAAGTGCTGGAGTATTCCAATTGTTGTTTTGGATCCTGTAATTAATACTCTTTTTCCAATTTTATTCCATTTTTGGTTCTTCTCTGGAGCTCATCACTGCAGAATCTGAACATCTTGTGTACATCAATCAATGTATCCTCATATCACATCATGCCTGTGAGGTGGGACATTTTAGAGAGAGGAAAGTGAACTCAGTTCAGACCATACCTCCACCACTGAGTCTTACCTCCCATCAAGGAGATCAAATGACTTGCCCAACATCACTCAGGAGGCTTGTCAGTGCTGAGAATAGCCTGTATCCTCATCCAGTGTCTTAGACTATACTTCCTCGCAAGACCATTTGGGTCTATTTTAAAGTTTATCTTCAGTTGACCGTAAGGCTTTGAGTACGCTTTTCTTCGCCACCTTGCTACTGTAACTGCCTGCAACACAGCCTCTTTTTTAAAGCACTGGCACACAGGTCACTGGAGCTGTATCACCCTTAATCACAGCAGCACTGCAGAAAGAGATAAGCTTCTATAACTGCTCACAATAGTGACGGTTATCAAGGCTATGGAAAATCTTTCACTGTGAAATTGAGTTTGTTATTTCACTCAATTGCATGGCTCAAATCAGCACCTAGGAACACTTAGGGCCCTGCCTGGAATGTTATAATGTTATACTGCACAGAGGTACTTGGTCCCTTTTGCTGCTCTCAAACTTTCCTCTGAACATGACTTGCGGTGCATGTTACTAAAATGCCTATTGTACTTCTTTCTTATATATCTGGGAGGCCTTAGCAAGTGGTAAAGAAATAATAGGATTTAGAGAGCAGGGCCAAGGCTTATGGGTTGCATTCCTACCTTATCATTGATCTCTTGCATTTGGATAAACCATTTAGTATTTGATCTCACAAGCTGTTACTCACTCGAATCACACTTATTATTGTAACCATTTCTGATGAAGTCAATGGGAGTGGTATGATAAAGACTTCCAGAGGTCAGTAACTTTTATTTAGGTGCCTAGATATGGATATAAATGACTATCCATAGGTGTCCACATTTAAATGTGGCATTTCTTACTTATTGGTAGTTCTAGAAATCCTTGTCATAAGTTGCTAATTGACTCATAAGTACCTACTTCTGGGTGGACTATTCAGGAGAACAAAGATTTGCAAGGCTGCCTTAAAGTTCACTGATATGGAACAAACCCAAGTCTTTTTCCTCTTGTTTTGATCTACTCTATTTGTGAGTTATTCCATAGTAAAATTCTTAAGCACTCAGCTGTATACCGTAAATCTGATTTCCCCCTTCCCCCCATCAGCTGACTGGGAACCACTGACATGAGTAAATGGTAAAAGAGATTCTTTTTTGGAATGAAAAATAGTCTGTCACACAACTCATCTAACCCGCCATATGATTATTTAAATACTTTTATGTTTTTGGTTACCTGTTGACTACTAATTTATTTATGTGTTATTTAGCAGAGATGCTGTGTTATCAGTGGATAAAATATGTTGCAGATTGATTATGGTATCTCCATTAGTGGAAGTTTCCAAATACAGGTTAGGCAGTTTAAAGTCCTCAGGTAAGTGGGGAAGTGGGTGACCTAGAGAAAGCACAAGCAGAGAGGGCAACAGGGGAGGCCACTTCATTCTTCCTGAGAAAGTAGAGCAATCAGCTAGTTGCCTCGTATGTCTGTACATGAACACATGGAGCCTGAGAAACAAGCAAGAGGAACTGGAAGTTCTTGCACAGCCACAGACCTATATTGTGATTGGAAAAACAGATACTTGGTGGGATAGCTTGCATGACTAGAGCACTGATGGGTATAAACTGTTCAGGAAAGGCAGGCAGGGGAGAAGAGGAGGAGGAGTTGCGCTTCATGTAAAAGAGCCATTTGATTACTCAGAGCTCCAGTATGAAACTGGAGATAGGCCTGTTGAAAGTGTCAGGTTTAGGGTCAGAGGAGAAAGCAACAAAAGATGGTGTTGTGGTGGGGGTCCGCTATAGACTACCAGACCAGGAGGAGGTGGTGGATGAGGCTTCCTTCAAACACCTAGCAGAAGTTTCTTGGTCACAGACCCTGGTTCTCATGGGGGATGTCAATCACCCTGACATCTGCTGGGTGGACAATACAGGGGTACGCAGGCAATTCAGGAAGTTTTTGGACAGTGTTGGGGACAACTTCCTGGTGCAAGTGCTAGCTTCCTGGTGCTGGCCAACTAGGGGCCAGGCTTTTCTTGACCTGCTGCTCACAAACAGGGAAGAATTGGTGGGGAATGTACTAGTAGATGGCAACTTGGGCAGCAGAGACCATGAGATGATTGAGTCTAGGATCCTGAGGAAAGGAAGGGAGGAGAGCAGCAGAGTAAGGACACTGGACTTTAGAAAAGTGGACTTCAACTCACTCAGGGAACTCATGAGCAGGATCCCCTGGAAAGCCAGTCTGAGGGGGACAAGAGCCCAGGAGAGCTGACTGTACTTTAAAGAAGCCTTACTGAGAGTGCAGGAACAAGCCATCCCAATGTGCAGGAAGACTAGCAACTTGTAGAAATATGGCAGAAGACCAGCTTGGCTTAGCAGGAAACTCTTTAGTAAACTAAATCACAAGAAGGAAGCTTATAAGAAGTGAAAACTTGGACAAACAACCAGGGAGGGCATATAAGAGTATTTCCTGGGCATGCAGGAATGAAGTCAGGAAGGCCAAAGTGCAATTGGAGTTCCAGTTGTGAAGGGTAACAAGAACAGTTTCTACAAGTATGTCAGTAATAAGAGGAACTTGGGCAGCAGAGGAAGATTGGAGAAAGTGTTGGGTTCCTTACTGAATGGGGGAGGCAACTTAGTGACAGAGGATGCAGAAAAAGCTGAAGTACACAATGCTTTTTTCACCTCAGTCTTCATAGGCAAGGTCAGCTCCCAGACTACTGCACCTGGGAGCACAGTTTGGGGAGAAAGTGAACAGCCAACAGAGGCAAAAGAACAGGTTAGGGACTAATTAGAAAAGCTGCACTTACATAAGTCCATGTGACCAGACAGGATGCATTCAAGGGTGCTGAGTTGGCTGATGGGATTGCAGAGCCACTGGCCATTATCTTTTGAAACTCATGGCAATAAAGAGGTCCCAGATGATTGGAAAAGGGCAAACATAGTGCCCATATTTAAAAAAGGGAGAAAGAAGGATCCAAGAAATTACAGCCTGACCTCAGTCCCTTGAAAAATCATGGAGCAGATCCTCAAAGAATCCATTTCTAAGCACTTTGAGGAGAGGAAGGTGATTTGGAGTAGTCAGCACAGGTTCACCAAGGGCAAGTCATGCCTGACCAACCTGATTGTCTTCTATGAGGAGAGGACTGGCTCTGTGGATGCGGGGAGACCAGCGCATGTGGTCTACCTTGATTTTAGGAAGACTTTTGATATAGTTTCCCTCAACATACCCACAGGCAACCTAAGGAAGTATGGGCTGGATGTAATAGACTGTAAGGTGGATAGAAAACTGGCTGGAACATTGGGCACAGAGAGTAATAATCAATGGCTCAATGTCTAGGTGGCAGCTGGTATCAAGTGGAGTGTCCCAGGGGTCGGTCCTCGGGCTGGTTTTGTTCAATATCTTCATCAATGACCTGGAAGATGGCAAAGAGTGCACCCTCAGCAAGTTTGTGGGTGACACCAAGCTTGGGGACGTAGCAGATACACTGAAGGGTAGGGCTAGGATTCAGAGTGGCCGAGACAAATTGGAGAATTGGGCCAAAAGAAATTTCATGAGGTTCTACAAGAATAAGTTAAAAGTCCTGCACTTAGGACAGAAAAATCCCATGCATCACTACACTACCGAATCCAAATCTGAAAATGCAATGCTGATTCAGAGAATCAGCAATTCAGCCATAGAAACAGTTTTAAATACTTTTTCTACATACCTTGATGTACCAGGTATGGCTCATGAATGCTGCAATGGTGGGGCAGATGGAGCGTCCCACAGGAGTACAGGGGGTCCTCATGTGTTTGGTGGTGAACCCGGAAGCGGACCGGAAAGACTTCTGGTCCACTTCTGGGTCTGCTGCCAAGCTTCTGGGTCTGCCATTGGCTTGGCGATTGTCTGTGGGGGACTCCAGGTGCCCCCCCCCCAAACCCAGGAGGCACCAGTCACTGAGCTGGGGAGGATGCAGGGGGGGTCCCCACCATACTCCCCAGAGGACCCGGAAGTTTACCAGAAGTGCTTCTGGTCCATTTCTGGGTCCACTGCCGAGCATGCTTGGGAGCCCCCTGCATTCCTGTGGGATGCTCTATCTGCCCCAGCATCACAGTGTTCATGAGCCGCCTGCTACTTTGAGGTATGTAGAAAAAACACGTAAAATTGTGTCTACGTCTGAATCATTGAATCTTTCCAAATCTCTCTGAATTGATTTGGAGGGTTCTGATTCAATTCAGAGAGATTAAAGGGTCTCCTGATTTGATCTGGATTCAGAGATTTGGCTGCTGAATTGGGCTGAATCTCTGCCGAATTGAATCAGTAACTGAAACTTTGCACAGCCCTACCAAATAGCATTGCACGTATAGGCACCAGATGTTTACGGTTGAGCTAATTAGTCAACTCCTCCTGCCCCCACTCCCAACCCCCCCAGTAAATGTCTCATGTAGACACACCTTATGTTTCTACATTTAGGCCCAAAATACTATGTCTACTTTTGCTACAGGCCTGTGGGTGATTTGGGGCCAGTTATTTCACGTCTATATGCCTCTTTTCACCCATTTTGGAAACCAGGGTAATAACTTTCCATTTGTGCATTTTATTTCTGAGCTCAAATAGTGCGCTTGGCATATTTGAAATGTCCCTACCTTAAGAAACTCATAGGATAGCTTAATTCCCACAAAAGGCAGGAAAACCTTATCTGGAATGTGTCAGAGCCAAGTACAGGGATCATAAGGAATGGATGTATCACAGGTATTGCCTTAGGGTCTTCTATTTTCCTAGTTCATTCATCTTCACCCCTGCATACATGTATGTCATGGGCCAGAGAAACTTTCAATCATTGGCAGAAGAACAATTTGCTGATGCTCTGTCTTCAGAGATTGAATTATTTCCTCCTGGACCCCATCTAGTTAGGTTTGTCCCATAAAATACTGGTTATCTTCTCAGGGTGGTGAAGAATCCTGCTAACCTTTCCTGGCAGGGCATAGTTTGAGGGGTTTTATACACACTTTAACTGGTTATCCCCACCATCAATCAGGCTTTGATTCCCACCATCAAAAAGGCTGGTGTGTACAGCACTTTTTGAAGGACCCTCTCCTGTACACAGAAGCTAGGTCATGCCTGTCTATGTAATCCAACATTTATCCCAGGGGGTAAGTGGTATAAATATCATATTCCATAAAAGAATGGCCTGACCTTTCCTGTTTATACCATAAGTGTGTCCAGGAGGCTTCTTTGTCAGTTTGATAGCCCCAGCTGCCAGCTTTCAGTGCGTCTTGTCACTTTCAAAGCTCACCAGGGTTTTGAAGTTAACAAGAAACTATTTGACCTGGCACTGAACATCTTGTGGGCTTATGCCATCTTCTTTCACAGAACACCTCGTTGCAGGAATGCAATAAAAATGTTCTCTTGTGTTGGAGTTGGGCACATTTAGCTGCATCAGGGTAATAATGCATTATAATAGTGTGGATTTTATATAGATCTATCCATCTCTGTCCAAACCCTGATGAGATTGAAGCCACAGGATGAGAATGCAGTTCATCAGTGATATTTAAGTACCAGGTATGTGATCTCATGTCTGACATCACTATCCAAGGAAGGGGGGAACTTTCTGCAGCTAGAAAACTTGGCAAAGGCAAGAGTCCAGTGGAACTTATTTTAGGTACTGATCAGCTGCGGAATATGAAAGCATTGAGATCCAGTGAGAGTAATATGTAAAGGGGAGCTTAAATCTGCAGTGAACCTGGTGCTGGTGAAAGGGGGTGGTATTTGTTTACTCAACTGCATGGATAGGGGATTCCCTCACACCACCCCAAATACTATCTAAAGGACTGCTATTAGAATGAGGAAGTAGTTCCACCTTAATTCTCACTCAGTCTCAGTCCCTCCTTGTTGAGACCCTGACTAGGTGCATGCCTGCTGGATCTTTAGGTGTAAAGCTAGTAAAAGGGCTCCAGTATGATGTCTTCTGCTCTGTAAAATAATTGATCAAAATTTCCTTGGCTTAATGTTATGCCTGTGTGTGCTTGTAAGGTAGAATGTAATAATGCTTGTACTAAGAAATATTCCCCACGCTCCCTGTTTTCTTGGAGTTAAGTAGCATTTAAGAGCTCTAAACTTATTTGGGGCATTTGTGTGCTAGACAATACTTGCCTCAAAGAGCTTACAGTCTAAAATGAGACGGATCAAGAGAGAGATGGAGAATATTGTGCAGGGGATGAAGGGAGGCAGAGAGAAAATGTGAGTTGTTCAGAATCACACAAAGGACCTGTTACAGAACTGGAAACGAACCCCCAGCTGCCTGAGTCTCAGTCCAGGGGCTTAATCACAAGACCATCTGTCCTTTCTTTTTATATGTAATAAAATAAAAATAAAACTGACAAATCTAAATGGGTCCTTTCAGATTAAACTTAACATGCCTTGGATTATACTAACCACATGACATTTGAATGTAGCCAAGCTATAATTACTAAGTGCATCATACAACTGATTTTCTTATGACTGAAATGTATCAAATGTCACATCTATTCTTCGATGCTGACTTAGATTATATTCAGTACTAGGTAATTCTGATGTAAACATGTCCCAGAATATCTGCATCCGTCACCATGTTTGCAAGTTACCGAGCAAAGCAAAACAGAGTAGCCCTGTTTGCCTGCAAGCAATACTATGACCCCGTGAAATATTTTTGACTAGGATGTATCTGGATTTGCATAGGTATGCAAACAGCTTTCCATCCTCTTCCATGTGCTGCCATGCAGGGGGTCAGGCAGAGAGATAGTCCCCATGCTCCTGAGGCACTGAGAAGTGCCTCCACCTGCACTGGACAGCAAAGCTGGTTGGTCAGGAAGGGTGGCACACAATGCATCCCCTAAGGCAGTGCCCAGCTGTCTTTTTTTGACTGATTTGCAACTCAGCTTCCAATCAGTTCACGCCCCACTTCCTGCATAAACCCGACTTTTACAACTGAATTTCTGAGGGGTTTGTAACCCTACTTGTAAGTGCTGTGGCACCACTTGGGTATTTGGCCCTTAGTTTGGGAACAACTACTGTAAGGCATGGTAGAGTAGACTCATTCTTTCTGCTTATTGGGGAGTTCTTTCTAGATGTATCCTGGCTCCTCAACACCTTCAGGATGTTCCTGTATTTTATCTAGAGTTGAGTAGGAAGTGATTTTTTCCCCATCTCATGAACATTTTCAAGATTTTAAATATTTTGCTCCATTCTGCATCAAGGCAAAGCTTAGATCTTTTTGAAGTTGTTCATGAAAAATGAGAGACCTATGAGAAAAGAATCAATAGATTAGTGTTAAGGACATTCACTTAGAGAGTAGAAGACAAGGATTCAAGACTATGCCATCTGATCTAGACCAAGCGAATGCCTTAATTATCGGACTACTGGCTATTTAGAGGTGGATCACTTTTTGACGAGCATTTCTCCCTGGATCAGAGAAATCTTTTCCAGCGAGAGTTCATCAAGATACAGGTGCTTCTGTGATGGTTTAATTTAAATAGAAATGCATTTTCCAACCCAAAAACAGTTTGTTGGAAAATTTTTGTCCAGCTGTATTTCTCAGGTTTCCGGTGACAGACTCATCACTAGACTATACCCAAAGAAGGTCTTATTTTCAATCCTCTCAGTAGCAGTGATATAAGACAAGAATGACATAACTGAAGACATTAAATTAGTGCATATGAGATGAGAATCATATTTTAGCTCTAAAATAAATCTACAGCTTTGATAGAGTTGTATCTAGAAAGTTTAGTGCTCAATTTTAGTTGTCTCTATAAGTTTGTTTATTATAAACCTCTTCTTTGAGGCCTGAGCAGTTGGCACTGTTATGGTGGCCTAGCTTTACAATGAGGGAGAGTGCCAACAGAATTCTTAAACCTCTCTAAGAGAGTATCCAAGTGGCTTGAGGTGATGCAAAGAGTGTACTGACATTTGGGCTTACTACATCATTCACTTGTGTCTTTGCCCATTGGGTGAAATGCAAGCTTTCCCAAATGAGTGTTCATAAAATCTTCATGCTACCCGAGGTCAGGATGCATTACTCATCAATTAAATAGGGCACAGCAATTTAGGACAGGCATGCAGAACATCCACTTAATACTGTGCAAGGAATTTTAAATAGGCTGGGAAGTCAGTTTAAAAAAAAAATCAGCCATATTTAGGGAAAGATTTTCAAGAGACTAGATCATATTTAAGCACCTATAACATGGCCAAATTTCAAAAGAGACCAACAGTCATTCAAAACAATTATTGATGGATGCTGGAGATTATTGACTGGCATCTGGAGATCTGGGCACCTTTATTCAGGTGTCTAAATTATATTTGTTGGATGCTGAATTCTGTTTTAAAACCAAATTTAAAAACTGGCCTGTGTCAGCTATTTGCCCTGTGTGCATGGGCCAAGATGGAGGCCATAATGCAGGACCAATGGCTGGGCCCAAAATTTTTGGCAGTTGTTACAAATTAGCCCCTCACCCACCCTGAATGCCATTCCTATCCCTTTTTCTAAATGGATCTGCTGCTCTGCTCTCTGCCCTGTACTCCCTGCCCAAGTTGCTGCTCTTTCTGTTCCCTGCCCTATATTCCACTGTGCTGTCCCCTCACCAGTCTGCTGTGTGCCAGACACACAGAAGCTGCCCTGTGCCTCTTGTGGCATCCATGCTGCATTTTGGGCACCCCTTATGTAGGAGACTGAGATTTCAAGAATAGCTGCAGAGGTGGTTTGGAGCAGCCTCACTGTAGCTGTAGTGTAGACCTATCTGGCCTGCCTGGACAGATGGCATATTTACAGTGGTGTGATTGGTATTCCACCAGAATAAAAGGGTAGTGAACACATAATGCAAACCTCTAATCCTGACTAATGTCACTTAAACCAGCAGAAATTTCTCCTTGGTGTAAGTTATGCTGGTTTAGGTTTCATCCATCCATATTCCAGGGTATAGGCAGACACGGTTCTTTGAATAAATCTGATATCTTTTAATAGACCAAATAAAATAGTTGGAAAAAAATCTTTGAAAGCTTTTGGGTACAAACACCCTTTTACCCATATTCCAGGGTAGTCATTTATTAACAGCAAATGGGTCTGCTCCCCAGCCACAGAGTGGTGAGGCACAGTAGTCACCACTTACTCTTTTCAGCTACCCCAGGATAGGTTCATGTCTGTTAAATTTTGATCCTGGTAGAATTTACATGGTGTACAAAACCAATATAGGTACATTATGCTGGCATATGTATTTGTCTGCCTAGATCCATGCCCTAAGTAAAATGTATACAACTGGCTAAGAATAAAGGGCTTATGGACAGTATATACACATATATAGAGCTATTCTGTAATAGCTGTAATAGTTTGGATGTGTAATCTCTGAATTTTAGCAGAAAGATGAGTATGGCAGTTGTTTAGAGATATCTAAAACCAGTAGGGCTGAACTTGGGTAGTATTGTAATCTGTATTGTAGAGTAAATGAGCCTAAACTTTTCAGATGTACCTGACATGCAGTGTTTTCCCCACTGTGGGGGCCCAGTAACCAAGTTAACTGAGAGTTTGGCAGAAACGTTGCACCTGCCATGTGATAAACTGATTTCCTATGGCTCAGATCCATCTGAACCTGCATACAGATATATTGCAGTTGGGTTTAAGGAAAGTTTTGTGAAAATGTGGTAGCTTCCTCAGGCATAACATTTTTATTTCTTTGAGAACCATTCTTTGCATTGAAAACAACAACCTTCAACTGAAACAAATTCAGAAAGCTCCACTGGGTTGAAATGTTCCAAATGTTTTTGCTCTTTTTCTTCGTACCTTGCAGAGAAAACAAAATAATAATAATAATAATAATAAAATGTTCCATCTTTGCTGGTGGTACATAATGGGCATTCCTAGGTGAGATTTTAAAACCATTTGGGGTTATTAGGTTTTTCTGTACAAAAGCGCAAGTATATGTTTTCAGCCTGCATTATTTGTTGGTAGAATAGCAGCACACAGGAATTCAAATCAACAAGCATTTTGTTGACGTCTACCAGAGAGCAACACAAAGGACAGTTCTTGCCACCGATGATTTACAGTCTAGTTGTTAGCATTCAAAAGTTACATGAAACAGGAGGAAGAAGTGGGTGAGGGCTGTAGTAAGAAAAAGGTCAGGTCCCTGTATTTTATATTAAGAGAAGAATAGAATAAGAAATAACTAGAGTAAGATTTGCTGGCTCCGAGTTCTCTCCACAGTGCAAGAACAAGGGAACCATGAAACTGAAAGACTGCAAATTTAAAAAGAGCCAAGAGAAATACATTTTTTTTTTTTGCTCAAGATGCAGTTAATCTGTAGAACTCATTGTCTTGAGGTGCCATTGAAGCCAAGAATTCAGTGGATTGAAATAAGGGAAGCTTTTGTGGGGAAACCCAAAGGAGTTAGGCATCTGCCTACAATTTATTCAGTGGGATTTAGCCACCTAAGTCTTTTCACTTGCAAATCCCATCCTTTGTGGAAAATGAGAACATTCACAGTAGAATTAAGATAGTTTTAAAGACACTTTGGATGTGTAGAACAGGTGATAGGAAGAAAAATCCCGTGTGCCCATTATTCAGGCCTTATGAAGAGAGGCTGAGAACCATACAGTCTTCAGCCTTGAAATGCTCAGGCTCAGCGGGGACCTGGTAGCTGCTCATGAGTACATAAGGGGGGTGTGCATCAGGACCTGGGAGAATGTCTGTTCACCAGAGCACCCCAAGGGAAAGCAAGGACCAATGGCCTTAAACTCCTCCAAGACTGTTTCAGGCTGGACATAAGAAAAAATGTATTTATTGTCCAAGCCCCCAAGAGCTGGAATAGACTCCCTCCAGAAGTGTTGCAGGCAACTACTCTGTACTTATTCAAGTAATGCTTGGATTCTTATCTTTCTGGGATCCTTTGACCCCAGCTAACTTCCTGTCCCTGGGGCAGGGGGCTGGACTTTATGATTTTCGAGGTCTCTTCTAGCCCTAACGGCTATGAAATTTTATAGTTGTCTTTTTAAGATTTCCTACAATTTTTACTGTATCAGCTGATACTGGTTACTATTGGAGACAGTGCATCAAACTAAGTAGTGCTCTTGTCTGATCCAGTATAGAAATAACTACATTCCTGATGTCCTTTAGGAGTCATGGATTTGCAAATAGCATGCTAAATGCTGTACTATATCATAGTTTCTGAAAAAGATCTACAGTTAAGACCAGCATTATGGTTTTAGCAAATCCATATATTTAATAATCCTTGATGAGACTGTGTTGATTATAGGTTATGATGTATGTGGGGAAACTATGTACTGTATACATATATATCTGTATTGACTTTTTTTTGAAGATAGTGAATACCATTCCCAATCATTTGTAATTGTCATTTGTTTTCTTTCTAAAATACTAAACACCTGCTATGTCTTTTATATTAAGGAGTGTCTCTTAGTTCATTGCTTTGTCTTATTCCATTTAATTCCTGAGGTAATACTTGTAGCATGTTCATTTATTACCACCCTCAGACAGGAATTGTTTCAAATTAAAAACATTGTGCTAGTTCAGACAGTGAGTGACCACAGTGGAGTGTCTGCACTTTCACAATGCACATCCATTGACTGTAAACATACTTACTAGGTAGTAAATATATTCCATAAAAAATGAAATATGTTTTGATGAAAAGAAGGATGGATTCAGATCCCTGAAGTCTTTTCTCCATTGAGCAGATGCAGAGGTACTGTAAGCTTTTCTATACCACCTTGCCAAGATCTATTAACCTGAAATGTGACAGGGCCTGCTCTGTAGATATCTGCTAGTTCATTATCATACTACTTGCACTTTATCTCTCTGCTGAAAATGAGAACTGGACCAGGACTGCTAGTAAATTCCATCAAGGCAGCTGAATAGCTACTAGATATCAGTGACTTTTGCTCACTACCTTCCACAAATAATCTGCTTCAGCAGGATAGTATAGACTGGTTTCTTAATGGCTTAAAGTTTGTATCAGGTAGACAGTAGATGCTAATTTCCTTTTCCTTTTACAGCCAACCATGTTAAGTCTTAAGGGATAGGGACAGACATTCAAAAAGCCCAAGCCTGAATTGATTCAATCTTTGCAGGTTAGTCTAACCTGCAGAGATTGAACTGATTTGCAAGTGGATAGACATTCACTTTTGCTTCCGGAAATATAGGCATGGGTCTGCAAAGACTCAGGCTAGAAACTGAGGGGCATTAGAGAGAGCCCTTCCTTCCCTTCCACAGTGCTGAGTTGGGGTGGGGGTGTGGCCAGGTCCCAGCAGGGATTAGGGAGGGGTTTAAACTCCCACCCTGGTTTGCACGGTCTCCAGCCTGGGTATGACTGGAGGGGGAAGCAACCCTCACCAGGCTTTCCCCCACACTCACTGCTCAAGGATCAAGGAGTGTTGCTAGACCTCGGCCCCCAGCTAGCACTCTGAGGGAAAGGGCAGAGGGAGGAGAGAAGACTGCTTGTGTGGACTGCATGAATTTGTTGATGATACTGAGCTTTTCAGTTTCCTACTCCCTGCTTCTTCATGCTGTCTGCAGAAAACTGATGGAGACTGCATTCATTGCAAACCTCTCTCTGTCCCGTTAAACACTGACAGCAAGTGAGCAGGGAGCTTATCAGAACATGAAGCTTATCCCATCATGAAAACAAAGTCTCCTGCTCATTAGTTCAAGCTCTTCTTAAACAGCCTTATGCAAAGCATTTTTAAGGAAGAACAGAGGGACATTACCAGATGACCAGTTGATTAGCTCCAAAAAGCCCTAAGTGAACACTGTTCTGTCTGCCTTCATTCCAATAAAATTGGAGACATACACAGATAAACACCTGTCAGCATTAGCTAGCATGGGGGTGGCATGACCACGACCAGATGCTGGCTGGGGTCCATGCTGTGAGAGGGGGGAGATCCCTGCTTGAGCAGCAAGTGGTAGGGTGGGGCAGGAGGAAGCTAGGCAGACGCTGCTGTACCTACAGTCTCCACCTCCTTCTCAGCCAGCTGGAGCTCCAGCTAGGGAGGAGAGGGGTGGGGCCAGCTCTGCTCTCTGGAGCAGACAGCTCAGACCAGGGCTGAAAAGAATGCTGGGATTCTGGGGGACTCTGATCAGACTTAATCCAGGAAGGTGTCTGAGGCAGAAGTTCCATAAACTGGTTTGACCCAGATCAGTTAAGTCTGATACTACATTCAACCAGGTTTACCTCAAACTGGTTTCAGCCATTTTGAGACTGGTTTATGTGCACTAAACTTATGTTCTATTACAGGTTTAAAGTTTCTGATCACTTAAACCAGTTTATATGTAACTTGTCCCGAGCCAGAATTACATCCCAGTTATTTACATACTAGAGAACTGTAGAATGGCAGCATGTCATTTGGTCATTATTTTGACCAACGGTGCTGGGGAAAAAAACCCTCACTATTCTTAAAACATTCTCACAGCTTTAGAAGAACTCCTAGCTTTTTTCAGTGTACCCTCAGCCATGGTAAGTCCAAGAGTAAACATAGCCAGTTGGCAAACTCCAACGTCCAGTAACAGTTTGTCAGTCTGCCACCTCAAACCTCATTTGGCCACTGTTGTAGTCTATAGTGAGCAGGCATTCATTTGAGGATACCAATTTACTCCTGCATGAATTGACAATTTATTCCTGTTCGGTTTGCTCAGTTTGGTCCTTTGCAGCCTATGATTCTATACCCTCATACTTTTTCCATCTACTCAGAGTCACTCAAGAAGATGGTTAAAATAATCATTCATGTACTTTACCCTGAATGGGGCAACATCACACAGAGAGCTGCTCTGCAGGGATATTTCTTTGGAAAGAGGAAGATGTTTCCACTGGGGAGAGCAAGATTTAATTTGTACAGTGAGCAACTTTGGACAACCACTGAGGACTTTCTCCATGTCAGGACACATACTAAGACAGGGTGTTCTACAAAAAGAAGCCTTGCTCATGATTTCTCCTGTGTAAGCACAGCACATCTTTAGGGGCACCTGGGCCCATTGTTTTCTGATATCACAGCCTGTCCTCTCTTAGTGGATTTTCCAACTTAAAGGTTGTCATCTTAAGTTTCCATCTGTGGAAACCTGCAGAAATCTAGACTTACTCTGATCTAAGCAGAGTCAGTAATGGAAAAAGGGGATGTGTTGGGGCAAACTTTGCTCATGTTAATTGATAATTACACCTGCAAGTAGCCCACTGAATTCAGTGGGCTACTTGAGCAAATTCAAGTGAGCAAATTCAAACTTATGTTAGCAAGGGGTGAAGAACTGAACATGATGGGTATAAGAGACGTTTAAGGTAAAAGAGAGGATAAACTCTTTAGAGCTGGATGGGTAAAGAATGTAGGATGGCCTGAGATCCAGCTAGATGCTTACCCTCAATCCTTATTTCATTAGTTATCAAGTCCCTGACAGCCATCTTACAGCACACAAAAAATATAAACCAAAAGTGCATATTTTCTTGTAAGATGTAATTCCTTCTGCTCCTGGGGTGAAGTTCAAGTGTTGAATAGCAACTAGCTTGGCCCTTTGTGTGCAAATGTTTGTAAAATCCATATTCTGTACAATAGGTTAGGAGTCATTAAATTCCTCCGTCATCTACATTTGGAATATTTAAGGAGATCTTCCTGACAGCACAACTGGAAATGAAGCTGTAGATGCCTCACAGGTCAAGAAAGGTTCCCATCCTAACTGAAGGGGTCAGCTGGCTCCTTTTTTTATAATCATCCATTTTCCTAAGTGAAAGTGAATGGTATCTGAAAATGAATGGCAGCTGATGGCAATCTTCCTAGTTAACATACAGTTTAGACACTACAGTGCTGGGTTTTTTTTTGGGGGGGGTACAGTTGCTTGTTGCTCTATCTATTGCCACCATTATTATTTCTGAAAAGCTTCCTGCACACCCAAAAAGTACAGATGAATTTAGTGCAACTTTGGCAACCCTGAAACCTGTAGTAGATATATGTATGTAAAACCTAATTAATTCTGAATCTGTAACCCCACTGAAGCTCCATTTCATTAGTCCAATTAACATGTGGGCACTAGTTCAGTTTAATACCAGCATAGGTTTTGAATTGGACCTAAACTTGTACTCACTAGCAAAGGATAGTGGCCTGTCTTTTTCCAATAAAACTGCTTCCTGCTTTATACACGAGGGTGCAAGTTCTGAAATAGCAATTCTTTGTAGAACCACATATTGAAACTAAGAGTTTCAAAGGCATCACCAACCAGGTATTTGCTATTGCTGTTGTAAAGTGGAAGATGGTCAGAAGCTGTGGTAATGGGCAATAGTGTAAATCCCTAAAAAGGATTATTACTCTCACAGCTGGAAACTGGTTAGGGTTTACAGAAGTGCTGTTGTTGTTGTGTAGCTTAGGTTGTGAACCCTTCAATGCAAGGCTGAGACACTCTTTGTGTCTGTAAAGCAGTTGGCTCACTGTTATCTCTCTAAAATGATAAACAATAGTCACCCAGTCATGACTGAGATGATATTGATCTGTTACTGAACTGGTGCTCTCTAATTCCGTAATAGAAACTGGGCTTAATACTGGCATGGACTGCTGTGCTTATGTAGAAGTATGCATACAGTAAGCAACAGTCATTAAGTGTGCTAATATCCAGTAGCTATTAAATCACTGATAGTGGATATTGTTCTAGTTTTGTGTTACCTAGTATTTCTTTAAATTATTATAGTGTTTTAGTCTGATAACCCTGGACACCTAAATGGTCAGAGCAGGTTAACAATAGGCAGGTTTCCCAGCTCCTACCCCTGCCAACCTGCTGATCTGGTGGGACCACCTCATTTTCCCAATAGAGGCATGAAGAAGCCATCGCCACAAGCAAGAGCTGAATAAAGAGCAGCATCTAGGAGTCTCAAGAACACTGAATACTTAATGAATAATAATTTTCTAATAACAATTTAATTCGTTTTAATAACACTGTGTAAATAACTTCATTGAAAAAATTCTTTGCCTTCTGAAGTTACTCTTTATTTTTAGGCAAGATGATTGGGCTGTTCCTGGAGTGGACTGGTTTAAAATTGGTTATTATCTTTTTCAGTAATAATCTGTGATTCATAACTATGCAATGAAATATTAAAACCCTAGGCTGACCCTTTGAAGATATTAAAGTTCTGATTTGGTAATTAAGATCCACAAAGCGTTATCTAGTGTAGGTTTGTGAGTGACTTCTACTGTTTACCTCTTTTAAGTTTTCAATATTTTGTCAGATGCTGTGTTGTAATGTCTTCCCATTTTCTGTCATGGTACTTCAATAAATAGGTGGGTCTTGAGAGATCTTTTGAGGATGACCAAGTTTAGTCTTATAATCTTTGGTAGCTTGTTTCAAAGTCAAGTACTCTTGACTGTGAAAGTCATCTCTTCACCCTGACACAAGCTTTCTCTTAGGATTTGTTAGCTACTTTTTCCTCAATGAAATGCAGTTGCAAGGGTTATGGATATAGAGGGAGTCAGTGCTGTAACAGGGCTCAGGACCATTGATAACTTTCTTGATGAAGACCAGAGTATTGAACTGATGTGGAGAGTCTGTAGAAGGCTTGAAATATTTCTGAGATGTCCTCCACTAATCTGACTTGCCATACACTGAAAAAGCTTGAGCTTCTAGGATGATTTTCTCCTTCAGTCCCACATATGAGGAATTCCAACCAAAGGGTCTGAAGGTGAAAAATGTGTGGGTTGTTTTGACAGGATATGCACAAGGTAATACTGTATAACCCTGATATACACAATGTTGAAAATCAAGTCCACCTATTTAAATGACTATTTAAATTCCCTGTGCCATCATGTAGAAGTGGGATTATGTCATTTGTTTGTTCAAATCAGTAATTTATTTGATAATATTTTAGGATAGTCTCTAGGTAATGTTTCAGAGCAGATAGTCATAGGGGAACTCTGACCATCATGTCATCAAAGAGGAGGAGGACTGGGTCCATAAGCTTTCTTACAGACTTTTTGGGGAAGCAGATTTTATGTCCAGATATTGCAAAAATGAAGATTTGGCTAAACTATTTTCTTCTTTTGGTAAAGGAATGGCTTCCCATTCAGGTTCAATTTCTTTCATAATGTGAAAGAAAAATACAATATATGAGCCTGATGGGAGAAAAATGCCCTTTTCTGCTAAGAACACAATGATAAGGGAAATGGATTCTGTGAAGATGCCAAGAAAATGCATTACACTGTGAAGCCCCTTCACCAGGGCACAAGGTAGCTATAAATAAATACAATAAATAGAGTATTCATCCAGTCAACTGTATTGTAATCTGGAAGTGAGTATCACCACAATGGACTGTCTTCAAAGCAACTCTTGTGATTGAATTTAATGAACAGTTGATGATTGTGGGCAAAGTCTTTTTGACATATGATGTTAAAAAAAGTTTTAAAATTTTGAAATATTGAATAAGACCTATTGTTGTTGTTGTTGCTGTTGCTATTTTATATCTTGTAAATTGCTTTTTCCACTCAGATAAATATTTCAAATATATATATATATATGTAAAAGGAATCTCTTCTGGCCAAAACCACATAAGCAGATCTGAAGCCAAAGGGACCCCTTTATAAGAGATATAGAAGAGATGTGAAGCTGGTCATTGTGCATAGCTTCAAAATGAAGGTCTTTTTGCAACTTTACTCACTTTGACAGCAGTTCATTCTAGGGCATTACCATATAAATAGTGCCCACTGTGAGCAACAGGTACAGATTCAAGGCTTTACCCAAAAAGAGATTAATGTCTCCCCTTAATCATTTAACCTCTTAGTTCATTTGCCTCTCCTTTTAAATGTCTGGTTTTGTATTCTGTATTGTTGGTAAAGCTCTGTAGGAACCAGATATTCCATGCTGTAGGAATATGCATAACTTTTTCCATCTCCAGAAAGGAATGGAAACAAATAACAACAATATGTGAAATTTGCTTCAGAACAAATTTAATTTTTTTTCAGCTGCATCAAAATATTTTGTTTCAATTTTTGACTTGCTTTATAAACATACTTCTTCTAAAATTGAAAAAAATTAAACAAAAGGTCATTTCAAAATGGAAATTCAGACCACTCGCTTTTAACTTTATTGGAATGATTTATTCTAGTTTTTTCCCCAAAACAGCATCTCATTTTGATTTCTCTTAAATGGCATCTTCTGATGAAAGCAGATTCCAATCAGCATTAACTGTTAAGTCTGGCCTATCATTATATATGGGATCAAAGCAGGAAACATTGGCCTGAATTATGCAAGAGTTCAAGTGACATGATGGTTATGGCCCTTTTTGGTTTAATTACCATGAGCTTACTGTGAAGCTGTTGTGTATTCTCCTCCTGATTCAATAGCCCTTCTGATTAGGCATTTGTTACAATAGTTAAGTTTTAACCAATTCTATGGTGCACCCCTCTTTCTGTTGTCTTTTAATGCCTGTAACTATTAGCTTAACCATATGTTCTAGAAAGAGGAGTAACTGTCATAGCACCCTGGCAAAGAAGTTCAGTGATCACAGATTGGTAACAGTAGTGTAACTGGAGCGGCAGCCCTGGGTGCTGCCTTTGGGTGGGGGGACAAAAATAGCCACTGCCACTGGCATTGCTGCAGCCAGCGCTAACCTGTGTCATGCCTATTCTACTATGCCTTGATTTGATGATGAAATCCTCAATCCAGCTTAAAAACAGAAAAGGTGAGTGTTTTCTGTCTAGTGTGAAGTAAGAAGAAGAGTAGCGTCATGCTGTGCCTCTCCACCTATGTTTACTATAATCTCCTCTCTTTAGGAATTAGCAAAGCCTTCTATCTGATACACAAGTTCAGGCTGCAGAGCTGCCATCACCACCTTTCATGCCCCAGCCTTCAATGATACCTTCAGTGGGAAATGATGCATTTTTTCCTTCAGGAGCCCACTTGAAATCCAGCCACATTTATAGCACGGGGTGGAAATATTTCCATTTATTAATCCTTTAAATTTATGAGGCTGTTGAGAGAGCAGAAAGTTGCTAGGTGTTTTACTGACAGCACTGAATGAACTGCAGGCCTAGGCAGGACATGAATATTGGGTTATTGTTGCTTCTGGGGACACAGCGTCTTGGGTTGGGGGTGAAGAGAGACAAAAAGGTGGTCTTCAGGCTGGGAGCAAAAGATGTTTCTTCACTCCTCTTCCTCAGGAGAGCAGCCCTCTACAACTTCTGATGTCAGTTGGGTATGAACCTGTGTAAGATACTTATGCGGTTCCCATTACCATAGAATCTGAGCATTTCACAATCAGATGTGTGTATCTTCATGTCGCTTGTGTGATGTATGGAAATGCTATCACCCCTTCATTATAGATGGGTAACTAAAATACAGAATAAGGCTTAACTTACTGTCCCAGTGCCCTCAAACACACAGCACTGGGCTACTTTAACTTGAAGCAGTGTAGCAGTTATTTTGTGCCTTTTTTTTGCGGTGGGGCAGGCATGTAATTAGCAGTGTTGAGTAACAGTACCAGTTGGTCTGCCGTATGCTAATTGGCTACATGAATGTAGTTGCTTTTAGTTCAGGAGGCAGTTTTCCTGAGGTTACTGCTGCTGGACACTGCATTTACTATATAGACATGGCCCTGTCATACAGGAAGCCTATAATGAAGCAAAGATCTGAAACTCTTCCCTAACCATAGGAACCACCTCCTCCATTGGGTGCATTGCTTACCCAAAGCAGCCCAAGATCTGCACAGTCATGTATTTGAATTTCATGTCACATATAAGCAATTTCTCTTTACCACTGTGGGCCTTTTGTTTGTTAAGGAATGACTAGAAATTCATTGGAGGCTATCTCAGTTGTTCTGTGTTCCTGATGAATGTGCCAAGAAGCCATGGCAAAGTGGCCATGTTAATCCTGGAGATGCTTTACTATCTGGAGCTCTGTGTAGACATTTTTAATATTCTGAGTTTTCACTCTACCCAGAAGACTTGGCCCTCTCATTTTGTTGATACTTAGCACCACATTTTTTCCTCTTTGTGTTTTAACGTGGGGGTGGATTCACAACACAACCCAGCTGAAGGGAAACAGCTGTTACCTTCACTCCTTCCGGAAGCACTCCTTTGGAGTCAGAATCTGTTAGCTTTTGGCGTAAGCTCCTATAGATAACAGGTGACTTATTTTGTGTTGGAAAATAGAGCTGTGTTATACAACAATTTCAGCTTGGCCTTTCCTTCAACTAATTGATGAGAAACTCCATGCTTACCCTTTACAACAAAGCCAACCCAAACTGGAATACACACTTGATCTGAGTTTGTCTTTAATCTTTGGTGTAAAGTAACATGCAAATAGAAGCAACTGGACAAACCCTCTGGCCCTGCTGAAAGATTTGATATGCAGGCACATCCATTTTAAATGGGATACTTATGGCTACTGGAGAGGCATTGCTATTAGCAAGGAATAGAATGCCCCCCCACTTTCCCTCCTAAATTAGACTCTTATTGAATGACTGCTGAAACCATCAACTGATTTATAATCCAAAGCCACTAGACATACTTAAACATTGGAAAATTAAGGAAAACAAAATGTTTTGGGTTTTTTCCCCCCGTGCTCTAGATTACCGTATTTCTTTCACTAATAATCACTGAAACAGGGAGTAAATATGTGGTTGAGGTTTAAAGTAGTACTCTGTAAAATAGTTTACTGAAATTGTGAATGCAAAGTTCACATAACAAGGAATGAAGATGATGTCCCTGCCCTGCCCTCCCTACTCCCTCCTCCCCCTCTGTCATTTTCCTTCCCACCCCACCTTCCCCCCTCCACTTTCCTCTTCCTGGTCAATTAATTTTATTATATTGTTGCAGTGAGCCTGCTAAAAGCATGGAGCCTGTGCTTTTTTGCAGAGCCTGCCCAAAATAGCAGTTTCTGTGAAAATTACACAATCATGATTTCAGTAGGTCCCTACTCATACTAACATGGCTAACTATTTCTCTAGCCTGATGTACAGTAAGGGAGTGGAGAATCAGTTGCTGTTAATCCAGCTTCCTATAGTTTCCAATATATCTACATAAGGATAAACTGAATAGGGAACAGTCTGGTCCACTACATTTAAAATTTTAGACATCTTCATTCCTTGTTATGTGAAGCCACAGTTTCGGGCCATGTGGCAATCTGTGGGGAGGAGTAGGACTGCTGGAGCCCCTTGGACAATCATAGGCGTGGGGGACCCTGTCGCACTTAGCTCGTGAAAATGGTAGCCAGCCCTGGGATTTGCCTGCAAAATGGACCAGCCACCTCCTTTACTTCAGTAGACCCCTAAATATGAGGCATGAGAGAGGCACCTTATAGTCTAACTCAGGCAGAGAGGCCTAAATTTTTGTAGATGATAGCCTACTTTGTCACATTAGGGTAAATTGGGAATAATTCCAGTGACATCCACCAGCATAAAACAAGTATAAATTCAAGGTGTGTGGGGCTGTAACAGGGAACCCTAGCCCTGTTACCAGAAGGCAGGACAGTCCCTTTAAGACCAGAACTTTCTGGGCACAGCCTGCTGGCAGGGTAGGGGTTAAAAGCTGAGCCTGGCCAGCTAGTCAGGTGACCAGAAGGGGGCAGGCCAGAACTATAAAAATGCTGGGCTTGGCAGCTGTAAGGGGGCAGTGGCCAAAGGGGAAAGAGGTTGTGTGTGGGAGCTCCACAGAGAGGCTTGGCTGCTGGTCCAACTGCTGTGGGAAGGGAACTGCGGCAGATCCTCAGGGAAGCGGTGGCAGCACCACAGAGAGAAGCATCACAGGCAGCGGGGAAGCAGAAGCACCAAGCCATGAAGAAAATGAAGGCTGGCATGCTGCCTTTTTGAATTTCCATATTCTTTTTTGTGGTTAGAACCCACTAACTGTATAGACATGTATTTTAGTTGATTGATAGACCGGTGGTTTGTGGATGAGGCTGTAGGAGGCCTCATGAGCACCTTGGGCACATCCATAAAAGGCCAAGGAGGCGTGGCGTGTGCAGTTGCATACTTTTGGGCTGGGCCAGTGGGGGTTTGGGGCCGCTGCCCAGCCTTGAGCTTGTGGCCCCTGGGTTGTAAGGCCAGTGGATGGGCCTCTGGGCCAGAGACCCTGGGCTCTGTTTTGGAGGCAAAAGGAGGGCCATGAGCCCCATGATCAAGGAGCTAGAGCCACGAAGTCGAACTGTATCTGATGGGTTTAGACTGGTAGACCTAGCTAGAGAAAGACAGGGGACAGGGCCCGTGGTGGCTGAGAACCCCAACATAGAAATACAATAGGTTGTCTCCTGCTTATAAGCACATTTGTATAATATTTCCATCAAGACGTGGCAGTAAAAGTCGGGTATGAGAAGTATTAAGGGACTTCAAGGGTGTCCCTCGTGGGCCGCAGTTAGCAAGCAAAAAAAATGCTGCTGGGGAAGGCAACCTGTTACAGGGGCCCACAAAATTCCTAATTGATTATTTCTGTGGGCAGATGGGATTTTCACCCCTGAAGAATGGGAAGGGACTTCATCTCCTGAAACCTAGAATTCTCCCAAGATTTCCAAAGTCCTTATAGATTTTACCTGAATCTTTCTATAAACAAACAGGAAAAGTTTGGACAGTCATGGCCTGCCATATTCTGTATATGCACTGGCACATGCTGTGAACTTAGATGATCATCATCCAAAGTTAGATAGAAATTCAATGCACAAACCATGGAAAAACATTTTAGAATTAATTTGTAAACTCTTTTTATGAGGGAAAAAAGTACACCACAGCAGCTTGCTTGCAGTTAGTGGATCTACCATACACTAAAGTATAAATAGTAAAAAGGAACATCTCTGAATGCTTACTTAGCTTATTAAAATAAGCTTGATAAGTTTGTGTTTCATGTGGTCTGGAAATGTACCAAAGCATACTGAAACAAAGTAGGACATGAAAAACACACTTAAAAAAGGTACTTTCTATTCACTACAACTGATTTTTCTGGGTAACTTAATGTACCATAATGAAATGTCAGTATTCAGAATGCTGTTATCTAAAAATACTATTTTGTGTATTGGTGCCAAAATGTCTCTGGAAATTCTGCAGATAAAGAGACTATGTATTTTTTATGCAAAGAAGCATTCATTATCATTAAGATGTGTTTGTTCTTTGGAACATGATTAGCAATATAGCAGAGCAATGTTAAATATTCACATAGGAACTTCCACTTGCATCCTTGATGTGTCATTGTGCAGCATTACACCTATCGCACATTGATAGGGAGCAAATTACATCACCTAACAAGTTTTTGACACATGCGGCTGACCTCACCATTTCACTTACTGACCAGGTGTGCCATTTTGACCAGGTGTGCCATCTTCTGTCTTCCACTGAAATGTGCAGTGAATAACCCTCCCCGAAAAAGCTAAAACCAACCAAACAGCCAAAGCCACAGCAAAAAACCCCGTCTGCTAGAATTGGCTTAGATGACAAAATTCCAATGAATTCTGGGTTTGCATCATATTTTTGTTCATGTCTCATGCACTTCCTAGTAAATTAGGCCAGATGCTGCTACTGTTACTCACCACGTGCCTTATTCCACATGTGGTTCCACTGTAGTCAATTCACAGTAAGGTATTGCTTACTATGCAAATGTGAATAGCATGCTGAGAGCTAAGTAACAACATGTCTGAAGTATTTTATGTATGGGATCTCTTGTACAAGGAACTTGATTTCAAGAGTTAATGTGCTCCAACACATTCTAATTAGATTAATTGAGTCTGATCAGCATTCTAATCAGATTAATCAGTTCTGCACAGTGTTCTAATTACAATGCTCTAACATCACTGCAGCATCACTAATATAAGCCCCCACAGTTTAAAAATGGCTGCTGGGGCACTTTAACTAAAGCTCATCAAATGAGCTTTAGCTAAACCATCCTGCAGCTATTTTTAAATTCACATGGGCTTAATATATGTGACACTGTGTCATTTTAATTAGAGTGGTTTCTGGAGAGCCACTCTAAGTAAAACACCCACCCATGAGCACATGCATAGGAAGTCATATGGCCAGAATCAGCATCATGTGAACTAAGTCCCAGATCCTCAAAAGTGTTTAGGCACCAAATTCCTACTGAGTTTGATGTTTCTACTTGTCCAGTCAAAACTAGCCTGAATTTTGAATAGTTGCAACGAACTGTGAATTTTGAATAATTGCAATAAACTGTTTTATGTACACTTTGCTGACCTGGAATCAAGCATAAAAAAATTGGAGTTGTATTTTGATTAGTTCACTCAGGCCCAGAGTGCTGCTGTTATACTCAAATAAATGTGGCAATACTAGTTTGCAAAATCTGGCTGTAATGGAAGGTGCTGAAGGTTTGAAAATGTGGCCCTGTAAATCAAATTGCTTAGTTTCTCTATAGGCATGGAAAAAAGGACCAGGACATTATGGGCAAGTCACCCAAGTTTGTCTGGGCCTCTGTTCCTCATCTCTTAATGGGGGGTGGGTGGGGGGGTGCCAGATTTCTTCACCTCTCAGGGATGTTGTCTATTACAGTTTGCCAGGCACTCTGATACTACTGTGATCAAAGAGAGTAAAAAATGCAGAACTGGCGATACTAAATATTTTACTAATTGTTGGGTTTTGGTCTGCAGTGATGTTTTATTTCAACATTTTCTTTAATTTCATCTATAGAACTCAAGATAGTTGGAAGTGGTTGAAATGGAAACCTTTCAATTTGACCAAAATTAAACTGTGAATTTGACTTGATAAGAAATTTGTTTCAACTTCATATGATTCCTTCAGAAGTTAAAACATTTTCACATTTACACTGACCCATAACAATTTTTTCTTGACTTTTTACTTTTGCCAATGAACTGTAAAATTTGTTTTTCCTCCAGCTCTGTGTATAGAAATCTAGTATAGATAAAGACTTGCTGAACATGAAAAGGTTAAATTTGTTAAATAAATTATTCACTTTGACTTCTCTGCTTAGCCCTAAGATATATATATATATAATAACAAAATTAAGCCCTTTACAGCAAGTGCACCACGTATCAATCTTATAGACAATCAACTATTCAAAAAGCAAGGTAAACCTGATATGGAGTCTTCAGATATGACACTTGTTCTGAATGATTAATGACCATGAATCATTTGCCACCTCTGTTTGCAGAACTGTTTGGCTTTCATATCTCTCACCATGAAACAGCTCCAGATGCAGTTGTTTTTGATAAACCCTGAAATGTTGAAGTTGCTTCCCCCCACTCCCGCCCCCCATAGGAATGCCATCGTGATTTATGAAAAAATCAGTTGCTTGAGTTCATTTTGCCTGAATAGAGGACAAAATCCCAGAACATTTCTATAGAAAAATGTTGAGTGGGAGTTTTAATACAGAGCCCTTAGAGTAAAAAGTTGTTTGCGGCTAAGGTGAGAAGAGTATTTGTTTTCCTCTGACCTGGCCTTAATTCTAGTATAGTTTCAGTCTTCTTTTGGGCTCCCTTGAACTGTGTGTAAGTTCTATTCCTCTCGTTTATCACTTATAAGAGGTGTAACATGCTTCTGTATTTTTAAATAAAACAGTTTAAAGAAGTGCTTTGAATTATCCTCTGGCTGACCTTGATGTCACTGCAGTGTCTGAGTCTTGCAGCTTTATCATCAGTTGGATCTATTCTAGTGCCAAGAGCTCCCATATACTAGATTTTCTTGAAAGGCATTAGCAGCAAAATTCTCCACCTTCCTACTCTGTGGGGATAATAGGGTTTTTGTTTGTTTGTTTGTTTTTCATGTTTTGCTTTTGGGGCCCATTTTCTATGCTGTTGCAGAGCTAGGGCCTTGGGCTGCAGGTTTTGGGGAAAACCCTTCAGTTTCTGCTGTAAATGTAATGGCTTTTGAATGAATTAATTTGGGAAACAAAAGGGCATCTTAAATAACTTAAACATTATAATAATGGAAACAGTATAATTTTGAATTCTGTTCCCTATTTTATGGGTGACAGTGATAACTGATGAGATTCATTCTTAAGCCACTTAAGCTCAAGAAGAGTGGAAGTTAACAGAAAGCATTTCTGAATATATTACAGGAATGAAGAGTATGGTTGGACACATGGAGCTGACTGTTCTGTAATGCGTACCCTAGTAGAGACTCCAGAAAGTGTGTGTTAAGCTGTAATGTGAAATGATCTATAACTAGAATTGGACTTTGATGGAAGTATCATTTACTCAAATACAGACAGAGCTAGAGCATTGCCACTTACTGGAATTAGTAGAAATTTTCTGACGGTGAATGTTGAATCATTGAAATAAAAATGCTCTGCAGATACTGATTGATCCGTGGCAGCAAAGGTCCTAAAGAAGCTAGGTGGGTTTCCATGGCAGCCTGCTTTTGTGGATCCCAGAACTTGGAAGACCCAGTTACCAAGCTCTTTAAGCTCTTATTCTCTGGAGTTGCTTTGAGTTGAGAAGCCCTGGGAGTGCTGTTCCCAAGCTCTGATACTCCTGGTTCCAACAGGACTCTGAGCGCTTTCAGGGTCCATTCCAGATTGCCCTGAAGCCAGGGACACCAAAGATTTCCCTTTTGCAAAGAAATTCCTAGTTTGGAGGTTTCATTCCAAATTGCAATAAAAACATATTTCAAAATCTTCTACAAAATGACCTTTCTCAGCACAGTAACTACTTTCAAAAGGTTGTGGGAGGAGTGCTTCATTTCAAGTGTTTGACCAAGGCTAGGATTTGTGTGTTCAGTTTTCGAGCTTCTTTTTTTTCTGTATTCTATGTTTAAAATAAGGGCTTTTAGCTTTAAATTATGTATTTGCTACACTTCGAAGCAAAGTGTGATATAATAGCTGTACCTGCCGTGAAATAGCTCTGGAAGAAACATTTAAAGACATTGTTTCAGGTCACAGCTCCTTCCCAGACTCTCTTTTTTTGGGAAGAAAGTAACTTTTGACATGTATATCTACAGCAGATTATCACCACCCAGTAGTGTAGCTAAGCAGGGGCAGCCATGGGCACTAAGTTGGGGAGCATGCCAGAATAGCAGCCATTACACTGCTGGCCCAGCTACTTACTGATCTTGCCCCATGCACTATTGCCGCCCAAGACAGACATACCTAGGTATGCTTCTGATAATCTAGAAACTAATACTCCATGTCCCCTGCTCCTCTCTCATATGTAGTATATGCCTACACTCCTGATTATGATATGGACTGCACTCAAATCTTTTAAACATGTCCAAGCTAGCTTTATATTAGTTAATTAGCTTGGGGACTGCTATCATTTTAATCCTATAATGACTTCATGAGCTGTGGTCTCTCACTGGCCACACTGTATGCATTCCCCTATATACTCAGTGGCTGCGTCTACACAAAACTCTGTGCAGTAGCTCATTACTACTGTGCAGTAATATCGCTGGTCATGAACTGTGACGTGATGCTACTGTGCAGTAAGCATTATTACGCAACAGTGCTGGGATGCTAGCATGCAGTAACACCAGTTATTGTGCAGTCATTTAGTACTTGGTAATGCAAGTACTAAATGATAGGCCTGTGTGCTGAGGCTAGTTTTTCCTTCAGATTTGGATTTGGCCAATTTGGGGGGCAGTAAATTGATTCAGTGATTCGAATCACTGTCCGGAATCTAATTCAGAGATTCGGTTCCTGCTGAATCAGCCAAATCTCTGAAACACACAGGTGCCATCCCCTGCCTGACCCCAGCTCCTGGCTCTTCGAAAAAAAAAAGAAAAAAGACCTGCACTCACCAGCTACTGCTGGGCAAGGGGGCGATTTCCCACTGCCCCACGCCATGTGGGGGGCTCTGGCATGAGCTTCCTGACCCCTACCCTCTCCCAGGATCACCAATGGCTGCCCTGCCCACCCCAGCTCCCAGCCCTTGAGGGGAAAAAGAAAAAAAAAAGCCCCCCTCTCACTGCCCAGGCAGGGGGCAATCCCTGCTGCCCCCCCCACTGCCCTGTGCTGCATAGGGGGGTGCTCTGCCACGAGTCCCCAGAAACCCTAAGGCCACTGAGGCAGCCGGTAATGTGGGTTTTTTTTTATTTTTTTAAAGGGCTGGGAGCTGGGGTGGGTGGGGCAGGCTGGGAGTGTCAGTAGGGGAGCCCCCCACACAGCATGGGGCAGCGGAGGGCAGTGAGGGTTGCCTTCCAGCCTGGCAGCAGCCAGTGAGTAGGGGCATTTTTTAAAACAACCAGGAGCTGGGGCAGGTAGAGCAGCCATAGGAGGTGGGGAGGGGGCTAGGAGATCGGTCAGGGGATGCTCAGGGGGGCTGGGGTTATAGGCAGGGGATAGAGCCTGGCAGGGTCCCCCCCACGGTCCCCTTCCCCCTTTTCCAGCTCCCATTCCCCTGCTCCCTACTTACCCACATGGCATCCAGGTCCAGCTCCCTATTGCAGCCTGTGGGGACTGCCCAAATCACCCAAGCTCTCTGAATATTTTATGAATTGATTCAGACCTTTTAATTGGTCCCCGACTCTATTTGGATTCAGAGGTTCAGCCACTGAATTGGGCTGAATCTCCTCTGAATTGAATCAGCACCTGAAGCTTCACACTGCCCTACTAAATGCACAGTAACAGCTATGCAGTGGGGTAGACCCAGGTAAGAGACCTGGATAGTCATGGGATTAGCAGAGTGGTGCATACACCTTCAGGAGGCCTTAAATGCCTATACACTAATGCTCATAGTATGGGGAATAAGCAGGAGGAACTTGCCTTCCTGTTAGCTAGCACAAACCCAGACATAGTGGGGCTCACCAAAACGTGGTGGGATCCAACGCATGACTGGGCAGTGAACATCAAGGGCTATAGGCTGTATAGGAGGGATAGAACAGGGAGAAAAGGCCAGGGTGTGGTGCTCTACGTCAAAGAACAATTCACATGCTCAGCAAGCAGCACTGGGTCACAGGAGGGGCAGACTGAAGTGCTCTGGGTCAGAATACAAAGGTGTCGGTGGGGAAAGGGACTTAACAGTGGGGGTCTACTACAGACCACCCAACCAGGAAGAAGAGGTAGACTGGGAATTCTCAGGTCAGCTTGTGGAGGCAATTAAGTCAAAGGATGTGGTCATCATGGGTGACCTAAACTATCCAGACATTTGCTGGGAAGAGCAGTCAGCCAGGTTTGACCGCTCATGTAGGTTCCTAGCCATGTTACAGGACCTCCATCTAACCCAGGAGGTGCACAGTCCCACCAGGGGAAATGCCTTGTTAGACCTGGTCCTGGCTACAAGCGGTGACCTGGTGAGGGGATTGCAGGTGTTCAGTCACCTGGGCGATAGTAGTCACCTGTTGGAATTCACCATGTGGCACAGGGTGGCAAAGACCTGCAGCAAGACAGCAGCCCTGGACTTCAGGAGGGCAGATTTCATTGAGCTAAAGAGACTAGTCAGGGAGGCACTGAGGTCCTGGAGGGGTGGGGAGTTGGGAGTCCAAGAGGAGTGGTCATTCCTGAAGGAGATGATCCTCCAAGCCCACAGGGTGGCAATCCCAACACAGATCAAAGCGGGCAAGAGTGCTCAAAAGCCCCCATGGCTCACCAAAGCATCCAGGAACACCTCAAAGCTAAGAAGGAGGCGTACACCTAATGGAAGGGAGGGGCCATCACCAGGGAGGACTATACCTCTGTTGTTCGGCGTTGTAGGGGGGCTGTTAGGAAGGCCAAGGTGGAGATGGAACTGGGACTAGCAACCCAGAACAAAGATAACAAGAAGTCCTTTTTTAAATACACAGGGGGTAAAAAGAAGGTTCCAGCTAACGTGGGGCCTCTGCAGGACATGCTTGGAAATCTGGTGGTCTCAACAGATGACAAAGCTAACGTATTTAACAATTTCTTTGCCTCCATTTTTCTGAGCAGGGACCAGGCCATCCCCCCACCGGGATCCCTGATTCTCCCAGGGGAGGCACAGCCAGGCCCAGGGTCAGAGAGGACCTAGTCAGGGAACTTCTGGTGGGACTGGATGTGTTCAAATCAGCAGGTCTTGACAATCTCCACCCCAGAGTGCTGAGGGAATTAGCAGAGGTCATTGTGGGACCCCTAGCACAGCTTTACAAGCACTTGTGGTGCTCTGGTGAGGTGCCAGAGGGCTGGAAAAGGGTCAGTGTGGTCCCCATTTTCAAAAAAGGGAGGAAGGAGGACCCAGGAAATTATAGGCTTGTTAGTCTTACCTCAGACCTGGGGAAGCTCTTTGAGAAAATTATCCAGGTGCATATCTGCGAGGGGCTAGCAGGGGAGTGTATGCTTAGGGGCAACCAGCATGGGTTCATTAGAGGCAGGTCCTGTCAGACCAACCTGGTGGCCTTCTATGACCAGGTCACAAAATCCTTGGACGCAGGTGTTATAGTGGACACAGTCTTTCTGGACTTTAGGAAGGCCTTCAACACTGGCTCTCACCCCATTCTCATTAAAAAATTAGGAGATTGTGGTGTTGATGCCTACACAGTCAGATGGGTCACAAATTGGCTGGAGGGCTGCACCCAGAGAGTGGTGGTGGATGGGTCATTTTCGACTTGGAGGTATGTGGGCAGTGGGGTTCCCCAGGGCTTGGTCCTCAGGCCTGCACTGTTCAACATCTTCATCAGCAACTTGGACGAGGGGGTGAAAAGCACCTTGTTCAGATTTGTGGATCACACTAAGAGGTGGGGAGAGGTGGGCACAATCGATGGGAGGGACAGGCTACAACTAGATCTGGACAGGGTACAGGGGTGGACGGATGGGAATAGGATGGAATTCAATACTGACAAGTGCAGGGTACTGCACCTAGGGAGAAATAGGTATGCTCCTGGTTCTAGGCTGGGGAACTCCCTTCTCATAAGCACAGAGGCAGAAAAGGATCTTGGAGTCATTACTGACTCCAAGATGAACATGGGCCGTCAATGTGGGGATGCAGTTAGGAAAGCTAATCACACCTTGTCATACATCCACAGATGCATCTGGAGCAGGTCCAAGGAGGTGATCCTCCCCCTCTATATGACACTGGTCAGGCCACAATTGGAGTACTGCATCCAGTTCTGGGCGCCACACTTCAGGAGGGATGTGGACAACATTGAGAGGCTTCCAGAGAAGGGCCACTCGTATGATCAGGGGGCAGCAGGGCAGGCCCTATGGGGAGAGGCTATGAGACCTGAACCTGTTCAGCCTCCACAAGAGAAGGCTGAGAGGGGATCTGGTGGCCATCTATAAGCTTACCGGGGGGACCAGCAGGCAATGGGAGAGTCCCTGTTCCCCTGAGCACTACTAGGAGTTACAAGGAATAACGGCTGTAAATTGATGGAGAGTAGATTCAGGCTAGATATCAGGAGGTGCTACTTCACAGTTAGGGCGGCTAGGATCTGGAACCAACTTCCAAGGGAAGTGGTGCTGGCTCCTAGCTTGGGGGTCTTCAAAAGGAGGCTAGATAGACACCTAACCGGGGTTATTTGACCCCAGCATTCTTTCCTGCCATGGAAGGGGGTCGGACTTGATGATCTGCTCAGGTCCTTAAGCACCTGACTCGTATAATTTTTTTGGAAAATCCCTGTCAACAATCCCCTGTCTGGTTCAACAGACCATATAGCTCTTATGAAATGGTTTTCATGTACAAACAATAATCTGATACTATGGCTCTGAAACACTTCTTTAACTTTGGAACCTTTGAAGTACCCTTCTCATCATATCACCCAAGATGACCCACTAGCACTCCACAGTCTGCTCTGTAGTCCCCTACTTACAAGCTGTAAGACAAAATATATGAAAAAAGCTGCCTGAGTTCTTCCAGTGAACAGAAATGTTAATTTCCTGAAATGACATTAATCAGCTAGTATTGCTTTTTTAATTTAAAATATAGTCCATCCAAATGTTTGTACTTTGTAAATATTTGGCTTCATTTTCTTCCTCCTTACATCTGCCCAAGGCCCATTTACATCACTGTAAATTGGGAATAACTCTAATTAAGTAAATGCAGTTAGACTGGTGTGAAACTGATCTAAGTGGGAAAAGAACTGGATCTCTAGTTTATTGGAAAAGTCAGGTGATGTTTGGAAGTCATTTTTTTTATAAGATGCTAGCAAAATCTGTGTCCTGAAACAGACCCTTCAGCCTTTTCGATTTAATTTTGCTTCCCCTTTCAAAGTTTTTCCTGTAGTTATTCACTGAAATGTTTGAACTGCCCTTGTTAGTACTGCAGCTGGGCCAAATTTATCCCTGGTGTATCCCTACTCACTTGACTGGAGTTATGTCAGGAAAGAATTTGCTTCATTGTTTCTGATTACTTAGGCAATTACTCATACAACCCTATAGTGCTTTTCTGATATTTTCTCAAAGGAAAAATCATGGCATTCTCCCTCTGCCTGCCACACACATTCCAGTTTGTTATTTGTTTCCTTTATCGTTTATTAAAATGATTTGGATGCTACTCATGTATTTTATAGAGCCATTACACTGCTATTAGATTTCACTCGGCTTAACAAAGGAAAATGCATTTCAGAGAGAATATGCAGTGTATGACAGGCATTAATTATAACATTGTTATACTTAGGGATTCATTATTCCATTTATGAGCTTTCCATGCTATTTGTCAGTATGTCCTTCATGGTAATTTCCATTTAGGCTTGACAGTAGTTTTTGGCCAATGGCACCATCAGTCTCTTAGCATTTCCATTATAAAACTTGGCTAGTTTCCTACCCTCCATATTCGTTCTATATCCTTCTCCTAGTGAAGATACTAGGTTCCCAGAGTCCTCACTGGAGCCCCCCACCATAGAGAACAGAACCTCACATGCCTTGCCTCTGTGTAAGCCCCTTCTCATTCTCTACCACCTATTCTATTGACTGGCCCTAGTTACCATGATAGGTTTTGCAGCTCTCAAAAATCACAGAATAAACCTGTCTTACATTTTATGAAGCACACTTCTCTTGTCTCTTGGAGCCGACCTATCTTAGTTGAGATGAACCATCAAGATGCTCAGCCTGATGCCTTGCAAATGTCCATAAGTCTGATTTTGCCAGCTTCCCTCACACTGAGGAATAGCTAACTCCTTGATGAGTCCTCATTGGAAGTGACTTGAGTGCCTTGTGACTGCACATAGAAGAATCAGGTTTCAGGTAAACTTGAGGGGCTAAGTTGTGACTTGGGCTACAGGTATGATGCCTCCTAAGCTTCTTTCTGCATTTTGGGAAACTTTATGCCCAAACTTGCTTACAGGTGTGCCTGCAATATAGCACAAGCCTTTTGACAGCCATGTGAACTGTGATTGCTCAGCAACTCTGAGCATCAGTCTTAAGTGTTTGATAAAAACAGATAGGTGATTAATTAACACAAGAGACACTGAAGAAAAGGATAAAGAATGAGAAAGCTACACAGGGAAGAGGAAATAAAGCTGAGATGCAAAATAAAAATGAGTGAATGCAATGATGTTCTGAGATAAATTAGGAATTATGAAACTGACAAATAAAATGAACATACCTGACCCAGGCTTGCATCTGAATTTTTAAGAGAAATGTGAGAAATGAGTTATTTACCTTCAAAAATGGTGTTCTCTCTGTTTAAATGAGATTACTCAGATAAAAAGCAAATTAAGATCTTGGGTTAAATTCACCATTGATTTTGAGGAGTCAGTTTGTTGAAGTCTATAGGAAGTTATGAGAAGAAATTTAAATGGTGTCATGGGGGAGATAAGTGAGAATCAGAGATGTATACTTGAGGAGCTAGCATAATCAAAGGGGTGAAACACAAGGGAAGTACTGCAAACCTCATTTGTCACTTTGTTCCCCCTAAACTCATGCTCAAAGAGCTAATGGGCAGCAGTTTGCACAAAGTATTAACTGATGATACATTTAAGATCTGTTACTCTACATGAGTTGTTTACTGTGCAGTTGACTAATTAGCTGTGCAGTAAAGTTCTTGTGTCTACATTAGTGCAGCCATTAGGCTGCAGTAAACTAATTTACTCTACAGAAAGATAGTACTTGTATTTATAAGTATTATCCTCCTGTGAAGTAAAAAACTCCATAGCAGTGCACGTGTAGATGCTGCCAGGGCTGGAAGGGGTACAAGGATGCTTCAGTGTGGGGGCCATCTACTAGCTAGCCCTGCACTGAAGCACATTTTGTGCCTCACTCAGTCCCATTGGACTGGCCTGCTGACCCCTGGGGCCCCCTGCCAGGTGAGGCTGCTCTGATCCAGATCCATGTGATGTGCCTGAATAAACTCTGGAGTTAATTGATTCTTGAATTAATCAGTTAACTGATTGCTCCAGAGTTAATTTCTCCTGGGTGCATGTTCAAATGGCATGCCTGGAAGCAAAAAACTCCAGGGAATGAGGTATTATACCAACTCTGTCCTGAAATCAACAACATTATAAGTGCCAACAATGGAGATTCAGTCTCCTGGCTTCTGGCACTAGCTTAACACCCTGTGCAGGTGGTATCTGGAAGAAGGAAGAGTGGGGAGACACCATCATGGAAGAGAGGAAAATATCCTGCCACAGAGAACTTAAGTATGTGATTTGCAGGCGGGACACATAGAAGGAATGGTGAAACAATTACCGATAAACAGAGATGGTACTGCTCTGTTTTGCAGAGGGTGGAGATATCCCAGACACATTCTTGATGCTGTTTTGAACGTTGACAAAACAGAACAACATGTTTGCTTGTTTTTTTGGGTTGTCAATTAGACATACCGAAGGGGGAAGGGGTCTTGTAATTTAAACTTGTAACCCAACCCTAGGAGTTGTTGAGTGAAAATTATGTAAATCCTGAGAAGACTGTATCTGCAACAGAAGCTGTTCAACAATAATCTTCTACTGGTACGACAAGGATTCATTAAATGTAATTGCTTGGGGTCCAAAAAGAGCAAAACAACAGGTGTAAATACTTCAAAAAGCAGCTGGAATGTAACAGCCAATGTCACCCGAGCCTCACTTGCTCAAAGAAGTAGGCACACAGTGATGCAAAACCAATGTGGCATTTACAGATCCGGAATGATAGATTATTTATTTATTTATTTATTTATTTGCATTTGACAGAATATTACAAAGGTTTTATTCCTTTGCATTTTTATATTTGTGATTTCTATCTTGCTCTCCTGTTTTCATTTTACTGAGCAATTGCCTGATAGTTTTCATTATTTGGTCAAATGCCTTTGTGTGACAGACCAAATTACTGAAAATTTTAGTCATTTGATCTCCTGATGGGTGACAGAATGATGGTGATCTGTTATGTCAGTTTGCATAAAGGAAAATTATCCTTTTGTTATTAGCTGACCGTAATAAGCAATTGCATCAAACTGTTACATTTTCCATACATTGATACAAGTTACAGAAGTACTGCAGGTGGACAGACTACCAGCACTCCCCAGGAAAAGGCACTATTACAACACCTTGCCATTGTTTGGTACGATTAGTAATGGTCTGTTGAACAAATGGCTGTCATAAGATAAAACTGACTAGAGCTGCAGACTCAGGATTTGTACACCAGTGTCATATATGTGGGTATGTAGTTATTCTTTGCAAGGGATAACTTTATCCTGAAGATGAGTGACTTGCACTGGTGTAGAGACGGACATCATATGTCCAGTCCACATTTACAGTCCATGTTTTGTAGATGGGAACGTTTCAGAGTGTGTCCATCTTGAGAAGGTCAACGATGGTGAGGTAGGGGGTACCACTGAGGTCAAGGAGGGAGAAAGAAAGGCCTATTCTGGCAACTAGGTGGGAGTGTACATGGGGCTGGACCCAGGAGGAAGCAAGAGAACTCTTTATGAGCAGCGGCAGTGGCAGGGAGGCTGTGGTGGATTGCCTGGCTTGGAACATAGGCTGATCGGGGCTCTGTGAGCTGGTTGAGAGAGAGGAGTGTATCCAGCTCTGAACGCCAGCTGGGAGGAGCAAGTGACACAAGCGCATTGGATCCAATGTGGATTTAATCTGCTGTGAACTGGACTCCAAATACGAGGGATATCAGGGGTTGTGAAGCTGGTTAGCAGCTCATTCTCTGCTGAGGAATACTATAATGTATATACTGTATTTTTCAGTGTTCTGCTTTGTAAGGCTTTTATTTGTAGTTTGTTGTTCATTTGTTATTGTGTTTGTTATTATAATAAAAGGATACATTTGGAATTTTTTTTTTGCTTATAATAATTCACTGAAGAAAATTGGATGCCAGATATCCCATATGAGGTACTGCTGGGTTATATATGTGTATGTATGTATGTATATTCATCAAGTGAACTGCATTAGGTACTTGCAAAGCCACTTATAGGTACACTGGTGTGAATGTGTGGTGCATCCACAACCACAATGAACAGCTGCATTGCTTCTCTGAGAATAGCCTTTAGTATTATATTAAGAGGACAAAAACACCCCAAAAACAAAGTTTCCAAGTCCTTGTGTGTCTTCTATAGCAAGCCCTATTCTGAGCTAGCCTTTGAGCTTAGTGAATGATCTCCCTTCTGTGATTTATCGGAACTATAAATGAAGAGGACAAGCTCAGCTTTCAAACATTATTTTTATTATGTCTGTTTTCAGCTCATTTCATTAGGAAGATAGTTTTGGGGTGTGGACACATGATACATTAATACCAATATAATTTACATCAGTTTTATACACTAATGTAAATTACACCAGAAACTAAAGTGGAGAAAGGAGCAGCTATCTGGAAGTAAGGGTGAAGGATAGCTCTACTCACAGTATGCACTATTATAACACCTTGTGCCCAAGTCCTGGAACAATAGATAATGGCCTGTATCAGACTGCTACCCTGGGATAGCTGGAGACACACAGCAGTTACACTTTGGTAGTTTTCCTCTAATTTTTCCTGAGGTAATTCCATACTGGCTTCCATTTGCACTGGTTTAGGAGCTTATTTGATCTTTCTGTTCCTTGATTACATTGTTGTAAAGGCTGATTCCACTGGAGACAAATAAATGGAAGAGGATCACGTGGTTGGGAAGGAACAAGGAACTGAACTTCACAGCCACATTAAGAAGGCTGAAGGTACCTAAAAATTCTATTCATACATAGATGTTATATACAATGATTAATCCCTTTAGGCCAGTTTAGGCCTGCCAATTAATTATATCCTGCTGTGGGTGGATGGCGGCAAAGTCATAGAATCTGGCCTGTGGGGGGCCGGTGGCTCCAGCTGCTGCATTGAGTTGGGTGGGCACTAGGGCTTTGTGAAGCTTTGGTCCCTGAGATTCGGTGGAGATTTGGTCCGATTTGGTGGCTCAATCTTTGAAACCAAATTGAATCAGGAGACCCTTTAATCTCTCCGGATTGATTCCGAGAGATTAAGAGAGATTAAAAGATTTGAACATAGACACAGCTTTAAATGTTTTTTCTGCATACCTGAAGGTAGCTGGCAGCTTGTGAATGCTGTGATGCTGAGGTAGATGGAGCATCCCACAGGCGTGGAGGGGGCGGCCCCCATGTGCTCAGCAGCAGCCCTGAAGTGGACCAGAAGCACTTCCACTCCACTACTGGGTCCCCAGCGCATTTGGCAGCAGACCTGGAAGTGGACCAGAAGCATCCCCCTGGCTCAGCAACTGGTCCCTCTTGTGTCTGGGGGGGCATCCAGGGCCCCCCTGTGACCGATTGCCAAGCTGGGGGGATGGGGGGGAGGCCCCCAGCACAATCTCTGGCAGACCCAGAAGTACTTCCAGTCCACTTCTGGGTTCGCTGCCAAGCACGCAGGTCCACCCCCACCCCCCATGCCTTCCTCTGTGTGCCTGTGAGATGCTCCATCCACCCCAGCATCACAGCGTTCATGAGCTGTATCTGGTACCTCGAGGCATATAGAAAAAACATTTAAAGCTGTGTCTGTGGCCAAATTGCTGATTCTCCAAATCTGCATCGAATCTTCAGATTTGGATTTGGCTGAATCGAGTCTGGGACAGTGATCCAAATAAACGAATTGAATCACTGTCCCAGATTTGGGTCGAAACTCAATCAAATACAGCCCCTTTTGCACACCCCTAGTCTGCATGTCCCAGCCCCAGCTTCTGCCATAAGCTCTGGAAGCAGCGCTGGGTGGACACTGGCATCAGCTCTGGATGCTGCCAGCAGGTTCTGGGTGGGGATCAGAGGTGTCTGTCTGGGTCCACAGCTGACATTGCTGCATCAGCTGCAATCAGAGCAGTTGCTCTGATCCCCACTGGGACCACTTATTAGCAGCATCCAGAGCTGATGTCAGTGCCCACCCAGCACTGCTTTTGATGAGGATGGGGGCCAGGATGTTGTGGATCAGGGCATGCAGGATGGTTTGGGAGGGGAGGAAAGAGAGAGAGAGAGAGAGAGATGCAGCCCATGAGAGAATACCAAACTCATGGATATAATTGAACACAAAAAAGCCACTGTCTCTGCAGCAGAGAGGTATATTTTCTCTGCACATAGAAAGCTCATAGAACATGCTTACACCAGGAGCATCTACATGTACATATTAATTGCGCTAGAGTTTATTGCTCCTGAGCAGCATGTTTACATATGTGCCTGGGACTGCAGTATGTTGAGCCAGGTCAGAGCTGCCCCAACTGGGAGGAGGCTTTGGGTGGTGTCAGCCTGCCAGCTACTCTGATCTGGCTCGGTGTGGTGCAAAAGGGATGACTGGGGCATGAGGGTGGTCCAGTGTTGTGCTCCAGTGTAGGGCTAGCCAGCAAGCTACACTGCTGCAGAGTTAGTTTCCTGCCGCCTGATAGGGCTGCATGTGCAGGCACCAAGATGTTTACTATGAAGCTACTTTGTGTACTCTGCAGTAAATGTCTTGTGTAGGTGTGCCGTGTATACACTACACAAGCCATTCATGTGAGTTTTGTGGAAGCTATATGCAGCAAAAAAAAGGCTTTTTATTTCCACTTTTGAATGAAGCCACATTAAAAAAACAAACAAAAAACGTCCAGTATCTAAGGCTGAATCTACTGATTAACAATTTAATCCATAGACTTTTCTAACCCTAAAGGTGCCAGTTGGCCCAATTTTCATTGCATTATGTTTTTGAGAGATTAAAATTATAGCTTTGAGTGGGAGGTAATAGAAAGAAAACTTTAATGTTGATTCTGGAGCTGGGAAAAATACAAGAACACAAAATATCCACCATTTGACACTGCTGAGGACACTCTTTCCTCAGGGATATTGATGATGACTGTATTGATTCTGAAGCAATTAACTTGTGGTTCTTCATGATCCATTTACCCTTTTTTTTTTTTTTTGCAATAGAAGTTCAGGCAGTGACACTCTCTAATCACAACTGCAGCTGCTTTCCATGAGAGGATTTCAAGAGAATAAAAAATGTCAGACCTCTTTCTGTTATCATATATGCTTTGCTTCTCAGTTAATACATATTCAGTAAAGCAGAGAGAATGATTGCATTTAAAGATTTTACAGAAAGTACTATATAATGAATTTGGAGAGTAAAATTCAAATATGACCAGAATGCCCACACTGGACATATGTATCACCTGTCTCTTTTTCAGGATCTCTGCATAAAGGTAGAAGACTGTTATCCCTTGATTGAAAGAGAGCTTTAAGTCATGCATCAATCTTGTGCTGAGTATACTCAGTAAGTTTTACACTATGGGTACATACAGACATTTGCTGCACCTGGTCTATGATCATATAGCTTTAAGCTGCTTGATTGTAGACCAGGTGTGGCACATGCAGCTGTTTTCCCATGCTGGGAGCCAGGCAGGGTGCCCAGAGTAAGTAACGTGGGGTAGGGGGGAAGGGTGGGCAAGACTGAGGGGCTAGTGCAGTGGTCAGTAACAGGTCGATCCTGATTGACTGGTCAATCAGGGAGTTCCTGACACTTGATATCAGTCTGGGGGGGGCTAGCCCAGACTCATATTTGGGGGGCTTTGCACCCCGAGTTCCACTGCAGCTCAGAGCGCAAATCCCAGGGTGAAGTGGCAGCTGCCTCACTCCACACAGATTGGGGTGGGGGGGACATGCTCCCCTGGGCCTCCACTGGGGTGTGTGCAGCAGCAGGAGCCCCCCATGTACCTGGACAAGCTGCCTGGGCTCCAACCTTCCCCCAGCCCAGTCAGGGCCTCACTCACCTCTGCCCCTGCCCCACTCCCTTCCTCCCTCATCGCGGGGGCCTCATTCTGCACCCCCCCCCCCCGAGACTGACCTGCTTGGTGGGGGCAGGGGGTGGCGCAGTAGATCCTGGATTTCCCTTTAGTTCAAAAAATGATCTTCACCTTAAAAATGTTGGAGACCACTGGGCTAGTGGGTCTATAGGAGGGTTTGGTAGGCCCAGAATGGGAGGCTTGGCAGGACTGGGGGTGAGGGGGTACTGGTGGGTCAGTGAGGGGGAGGTCTGTATGGGGGGGGTGTCTGGCCAGAGGTGGGGGAGCTAACAAGAGATTGGTTGGGGTTAGGGAGTGGGTAAGAAGAATGCAACCCCGGGATTGGGGTGAGTGTTTGGGTTTTCCCAACCACAGAGGTGAATTCCAAATGCATGCAGATGTTCAGTGGATCAGGTTAATCCATTCCCAATCTAAGTTAGTTTATCTGCTCAGGTGAACTAATTTAGATCGAATCTGTCATTTTTGGCCTGAGTTAAATCTCCTGAATGTCTGCAGAGATGGGCACTTAGATCAGACTAACCCTAGTTATGTTGATTTAAATGCAGCATATGCCCATACCCTATGAGGATACATAGGGGGCTTCATATCGTCTTTTTAACAGAAGATAAAATGAAGGACTCCATTAAAGTTTGTGTGTGTGTACGCACGCACATGCACAGGTGTGCTTGCATTCACTTATCCTCTATAGCAGGCTGCTTCGGTGTACAAAATAGCAGTAGCCTCTTTTGTAGGAAAGGCTTTAGTGAAAGTTTAGTACACAGAAGATAATTTGCAGTAGATTAAAACTGAACACTTAAAAAACCCTCTACTAATATTGCTCGTTATACCTTGAGGAGTGTGATATGGCTTTGGGGAGAAAACAGGATTTAGAGGCCCATGCCAGTGCCTTTCTGGTCTTGTAATTTTCCATAAGCCATCGACATGTTGTAAACAGCTATTACAATTTTATTTTGGTTCCTGAACCTTAATTGGATTAGGCTTTTCCCAGACTCTCAACTTTCCTTCCTTCCTTAAACTTTTACTGGAAGAGAGGCAGACAGACTTCAGGAAACAGAATTCTCCTCTGACTTGTGGACTCTCCTTTCTTTAGTCAGTGGAAGCAGTCTAGTATGTGAAAGAATAAGAAGCCAGACAATGAAACAAGAAAAGAGGAGAGCACTGAATTCCACTGCCCAAAGAACCATTTCCTGCCCCTTGGTTAGACACTGAAAGAATGTCATTACATTATTAAACCTTACCAACTAGCCTATAGTCCAAAAGGGACTTTTAGATTTTGATTGTAGTAACAGATTTTTAAAAGAAAACAGGAGGGATCAAGTATAATAAATGAGATAAAGAAGAACATATGTATTTAAAAATACTTTATTCCATATCTACTGATTCTACCTTTGTACAGTGTGAACTGCACTTACACCAGTTGAGATCTGCCACTTTACTAAGACTGTCTAACAGGCATGTAGATACCTTTTTAAAGCAACCAAAGCAATTATAATTATCTAGATAATAACAGAGCTTGATGTACAGTTGTGGCAGCTTTCTGTCTTGCTCGTGTATTCTTATACTGAGTTGATGTTCCAAGTTTGGGATTATGGCTGTCCAGCTGTGTCTCACATTTTGTGAGCTAATCCAGATGGATAAATCTCTTAGTAGTGTAACTAAGGTGGGGCAATTGGGACAGCTGCCCTGGGCACTGATGTGGGGGGTTAGAAAAATATCACCTGGTTGCTTTGTTACATGTCTAGGGTTTCTGTATCCATGCAGAGCTTCACTGACTTCAAATAGGGCTTGTGCAGGCATAGGTGTCCCCTTGCTGATAAGAATATGGAGCCAGTTAATCAAAATGTAGCCTAGGTAAGTCCAAGAAGCAAGCCTTATATGCAGCTTAGTCACAGACCACACGCACAACACCTCAATCCAACCTATTGTACTCTTTTTTTTGTAGGATGTTAGCTGGACCTTGATAGCATGGTCCACTACTAGTGGGCTGCACTCCGAGCATCTTGCAGGGTCAAGGACACTGGAAACCATGAAGTCAGCCCTGTGCCAAGATGTTGGCTACTGGGTTGATTATGTGGGTCCAGTAATGTTATGTAAGAAAACAAATGAAACATTAACAATTTATTCTTCTGTGAAATGGGATATGCCAATTTTTAAATATTACATTTGACTATTCTTGAAGATAAAAGATGCCAGGAAAGACAACATCAAATTATGATTCAAATAATGTCATGTTTAAGTTGATATGGTAGGCAGAAAAAAAGAAAATGGTAAACATCTGAGATGCATTGAGCTGCCATTCAAAATGTTTTGAACCTAGAGGGGATTTTTTTCTATTTTAAGATCTGCAAGCCAAACAGATATCAATAGCTGAAAATATATTACTCTTTCATGGGAAATGGGTAACTTGGCACAGTCCTCATCTCATATCCTTGGCATAGGCAAAGAAGAGGTATGAGTTTATTTCTCTTTTCCCAGACAGACAGACAGACAGACTTGAACACTGACAAATAAGTACGTAGAATCAAAGCATCTGTCATATAGCCATTGCAGGAAAAAATTTGGTGAGAAAGGTGACATGTAACTCTTTAAAAAGTATAAAAGTGTATTTAATTTCACCTAGGACAGCTAGATAATATCTGCTTTATCTTGGTTTCCCAGAGTTATTAGTGTCTGTTTCAGTTTGCTTGCAAAATTTCATTGATAATGAAATAGAAACTGTTCCTCTCAGAGCACACTGCCTCCTCTCATCAGGATCAGCTTTCCCACCTTGCCTTTTATAGATAGAATGGAACGAAAGGGAGGGATGAATACTTCTGGCTATTAACTGGCCAAAGCCATATGAGCTCCCCACATGCAAGTGGTTCTGGTAATGAGTGCACTACACTCATAATTTTTGGGTCAAACCCTAAGGATAACTTCGATAGAGACTGTTCCCATGTGTGTTGGGCAACCTGGGACTGACATAGACATAGATTATAGCCTGAGAGGAGAGCATGAACCTCATTTTATTTCATTTTTCTCCTGTGATTCCTGCAAACACTTGAATCAGCTGAAAGCACAAATTCCTACATCCAGAGTAGGTGTGTATGCATTCTGAGGACAGGCAAGCAGACATCAAACTGTGCCTGGGAACATAGGCAGGAATCCTGAACATTGTGGGGTCCATCTATCCTATTAATTCACCCGGCTGTACAGCTGATTCCCATTCATTGAACTTATGATTTGCTTTGCTTCATGAAAACATCTGCATTCAGCAACCATGAACACGAGCAGAGAAAATTATCAGGTCACTGGAGCCTGTCGACCCCATTTTCTCTTGTTGTGTCCAGAACCCTTCTGAAGATCCTCACATGTAGATGTGGAGCTCCTGGGGAAAGGACTGTAGCCTTTTAAAAGATTGTTCCTTTGAATGGATCATTAAAGGGAAGGAACCCTGAAAGAAGCAGGAAGTGATACAGAGCTGGTTGCTCCATGGAACTGAGGCAATCACTGACTGGAGAGATTTGGATGAACAAAGATAATGAGCAGAGGTGGTGTAGCCTCAGCAACATGATGCAGAATTCAGATTACCAGCTACACTGAACCCCTGCACCCTTTAAAATTCACCTGTCACTGGAGGACTAAATCAGCAAAATGCTTTGAAGAGCTTCACTCCTTAATTCCTAGGGTAATCAATGGCAGGACCCAGCAAGAGGTACTCACCTTCTTGTTAGTCTGGGCTTTAAACAGATGTTTTGTTTGCTCCCCCAAGCTCAGAGAGAAAAGCAGAAAAATTATTTATCTTCTCATGTATTTGGGCAATGGGGCATAGAGTTTAGACTCATTTCCTAAATCCATTATTTCCAGAAAACTAGGCAGAATCTAATTTATTATTTGAGAAACACATTTTAGCATTTATATTAATGATCAGGGATTTATTGCCATTCATAATTTTGTTAGCTTTTCTAAAAATTCTGTGAGAGGAATATGAAAGCAATTTTGTATCGATTAGATTGCACAGCACTGACAAATATGTCCATATTTCCATGTCTACCAACACCATTAGCTCATCAAGTGTGTCCATGGACAATAGCCGTATTTGCATTGCTAATACGTGCACAGAAAAATTGTGCGGAAAAGAACAATCCCTAGTGGAGAGATGAAGCTGAAAGTCTCTAGATCTTTGTAGGCATTGGTTTTGGAGAATTATTATTAATTACATTCATTAACACTCTACTTGGGAGAGTGACTCACACATAGGATTTACCTTCCATGTGCAGGAGAAAAGTGACAATAGAGTCTGAACTCATGCAGTAAAATTAAGCCCGTAAATATTGAATACCATTTATTTTTCACAATCTATAGTCTGCAGTAAACTTTGGAAGCTAGGCAGCTTTTTTGATACAAAATGGAAAAGTGAATGTGTGTGGGAGAACGAGCAATGCAGCATATCTCCCATTTTCCCTCTCTGACTGCAGAAAGCCATATAAAGATCATCCATCCTCATTTGATATTTATATAAAACTCCAAAGGAAGTAAAGCTAACTCTAAACAGGTGACTTCAGACTGTAAGAAAGATGCAGCTTTAAATTTTCTATTTAGCCCATAGTGTACAATGCAAAGTCAATTACTACAGAGAATGTATAACTAACTAGGCATAGCAGTTATTGGTGTTAGGGAGCGTGAAGCTCTCCACTGTATATATCTGCTCAGTTAGCATGTCCCCTCATCTATTATCTGCTAGTGTAAGCTAGTCAGGTTACAAGGACAGTGTTATGAAAGCCGCTACATCATCATCTAGGTATCCTGTCCTTGCTTCTGCAACCAAGTTTATGGTTAACAAAGAACTGGAATTGTTAGGATCAGCCAAGTCTGGATTTGTGACATATTTAACTATGCAACTGCTAAGTCGCTGTTTTCTGTATAGTGCAAATTTAAATTGCTAACTATTGTGCTGCCTTTTGAGCCAGCCAGCCATTCTGTGTTCATTTCAGTACAGACAATCAAAATAGACATTTCCCTGGAAACTTCTTCTGCTCTTCCCTTTTTTTTTTAAATCTCTTAACCTAAAATAAAGGTCATTCTTTATTGATGCTGTTCTTTTTGCTGCTGCTGTTTTTGTCTCTCCCATATGTAAAGACCAAGAATTAACTGTCAGAGTTCCAGAGAGGTTTGGAACAGTGATATCTGGTCCGCTCCATTAAAGAAATAGGGCAGTCACAAAATTTGATTTTGCATTGAAAATCAAACTTTTCCAGACGTTGCTGGAGATTAGATCTCAAGATTTGTTTTGAGTCCAGCTCTGCCCATTCTCTCTCTCTCAGTGGAATCAACTGGATAGTGGAAATATGCTCTGTTTTCCTCTCTTGGGTGCAAACAGGACAGCTTAGTACAGTGATGGTCAACTGCTTGGCAGGCACTCCTTAAATTAGCTCTGCAACCTTCCTGAGTGCTACTCCAATCCCCTTCCTCTACCCAATGTACTTCTCTGCCTTCTGTTCAAGCTGTTATGGGGACTGAAGTTCAAACTCATTGAGCTGGACTCAATCTCTATCTGCTGCTCTGCTTCCTGCCTCCTGCCCTGTGCTCCCTGATGGATCTCCGCTTCTGTCTTCTTGCCTTGTCTACTGCTGTGCCACCTGTCCCTTCCCTGTGTGCCACATACAGAGGCTGTCCATACTACTTGTGGTGCTAATGCCACAGGTTGATCCCCCTGGCAACCTTAAGGCTTGTGTCATAGGCCTTATTGATATACCCTTTGGTTGTATCCAGGGGTTGAATTACACTTTGACTCTTGGGAGGGTCTGCAAAAAAAATTGGGCTGCCCATCATGATGCCCTAATAAAATCAGAGATCCCCCAGGTTATGATTTTCAAATCTTACAGGAGGGCTCTCATTTCTTATGGGGGTTGGGGGGGAAGTCAGCCCCTCAAGCTGTCTTGTAATTTGAACCCTTGTTGTATTACCATCCAAAACAAAAGCAAATGTGAGGATATCCAATACTCTAAGTACTATAGGACAGTGGAACAGGTTGCCTGGGGAAGTTGTAGAATCTCTTTCATTGCAGATTTTCAAGAGGCCTCTTTTTTTTAAGAACAACGAATTCCACAACAGTGCAGGGTGTTCAACTCGACTAGGTTCTTGAAGTCTGTGGCAACCCTACAAGTCAAGGAATTAGAACGAGGTTGCTGGAGGGCTTTGGTAGGTATTCTTTGGATAGAGGGGTGTATATGTGTGTATATGTGAGAGGCAGCGAGAGAGACAGAGACAAAGAAGTCAGAAAGATGTCACAAAAACAGTAAAGAAGCAAAAAGTCAGACAGCCACAGCTGGTGGTATAACCCTGAAAAAAAAATTAAGGAGATTTTTCATAGATTCCTAGATGTTTGGGTCAGAAATGGTTAGCTGACCATTGAGTCTGACCCCCTGCCCTGGGCAGGAAGGAGTACTGGGGTCAAATGACCCCAGCCAGGTATATGTCTAGCCTCCTCTTAAAGATCACCCAAGGTAGGGGAGAGCACCACCTCCACTGGAGGCCCATTCCAGATTTTGGCAGCCCTTACCATAAAGAAGTTCTTCCTGATGTCCAACTTAAATCTGCTCTCTATCAGTTTGTGGCCATTGTTTGTAGTTACTCCAAGTGGTGCCTTGATAAAAAGATGCATCTCCTATTCCCTGCTGTCCCCCCTGATGAATCTGTAGGTGGCCAGAAGATCACCTCTCAGCCTTCTCTTGTGGAGGCTGAAGAGATCCAGGGCCCTCAATCTGTCCTAGCAGGGCTTTGCCTGCAGGCCCCTAACCATACAATTTGCCCTTCTCTGAACCCTCTCAAGGTTGTCCACATCCATCTTGAAGTGTGACATCCAAAATTGGATTCAGTATTCCAGCTGTGGCCTGATGCCACATAAAGTGGAAGTATCACCTCCTTGGACCTGTTAATCATGCACCTGCTAATGCATGATAAAGTTACCTTTACTGATCACTTCATTACATTGATGACTCATGTTCATCTTGGAGTCAGTAGTGACTCCAAAATACTTTCTGCTGCTGTGCTGCTAAGAAGGTCTTCCACCAGCCTGTAAGAGTGCTGGTGATTCCTTCTCCCTAGGTGCAGCACCTTGCATTTGTCCTTATTGAACTGCATCCTATTCTGTTCCACCCATTTTTCCAACCTGTCTGGATCCACCTGGATTCATTCCCTACCCTCTGGTGTGTTAACTTTACCCCATAATTTGGTATCATTTTGCAGCATTTGTGGGTAGAAAGAGGCTTAGATTATGAGGGAAACACTCCCTGCTGTTTTGTTCAGAAAAACAGGAGCTTGAGATTTCTTTGTAAATGAGAAGAACTCTACAAAACATGCATGACTCCATCATCAATTTCTCCTTGTAGAACCTAATGACCTTCTAAAGCCAGTGTTCAGGTCAATAGGAATGACATATTTTCTTAGCAGATCTAAAAGTTATTTATGACATATACAATGGACGTGTCTGCATGACGTGTTATGTTGCCATCTGGTGTGCTATGGCAACCTAGTGATCATGTGATCGCCAGCTAGGTTGCCATAGTGGCATGCTCCCTGGGTATAGCATGCCACTACGGTGATGTAGTGGTGAAATCTAATTGTGTGTCACATACTATGCCATGCCCATACTACGCTATGCTTTAGTGCTTCCAAAAGCAAGTACTAAAGCACAACAGTGTGTAGATGCACCCAATGAGTAGTACAGTATCTGTATAATACAACAATGGGTAGTGACAAACAACAGTAATTTGGGGGCACATATTTCAGTGCTGTAGTTTACCAATTAAACTTCATTACACTCTAATCTGTGCCTGTTAATGACGCCATGTTTAGGAGTTCTTAGCATAATTAGAGAGCCAATTTTAGGCAAAATATCTACTATAGGATCAGTACTCATGGGAAGGAATGAGGAGAAGATCTGAATGAGGCTGGACTGGAAATACAGAGTGGAAACTATGGACCAGATTCTACTTCACTGTTAGGATAGTGCCTGATTCACCAAACAAAATTCTACTTCACCCCCAGAATAGTCTGAATCCCACTACAATATCTAATGTCCTTTCATGTCTCCATCTTCACCCTGTGCAGGTAAGCTTGTCACACAACATGCTCAGAAGCTGTCCAGTACAGCCACTAAGGCATCTAACTCCATTTATGTGTTGCTGTGATTCAATTTTGCTATAGAAGCATTTTAATGTCATGAAAGATGACCAGAAGGCTAATCATCAAAAATCTGTGACTAGCAGCTTTTTGACACTATTAAAACCCTTGGGATGGTGTCTGTGTTTTGCCTGATAGCTTAATGGTTAAGGCACTCACTCAGTATTTGAGAATCCCAGGTTCTTGGTCCAGCTGTCCCTGAAGGGTTTTGAGCCTAGACCTCCTCCATCCCACAATAGTGCCTAGACTTTTAGGCAGGGCAGAGAGCACCTCTTGGCCTGATGACTCTCCCTTTTTGGCTGCCCAATGGGCTGGCTTCAATAAAAGGGTAGTGGATATTCTCAGCCATGTCTAGTCCACATTTCGGTGGTTAAGGCACACTGCTGCGTATAGGAAAGGTGGATTTAAGCCCATGAGGCAAGGTGAGCCTGGAACACAGGTCTCCCAGCAATAGAGTATGCTTCTGGTTCGCTTCTGGTCCACTTCTAAGTCCGCTGCAAAGCGCGCTGGGGACCCCAGCACACTCCTGTGGGATACTCCATGCGCCCCAGCATTGCAGTATTCTGGAGCCACCTGGTACCTTGAGGTATGTAGAAAAAACATTTAAAAGCTGCGTCTATGTCCAAATCATCGAATCCTTCCAAATCTCTCCTAATTGATTCGGAGGGTTCAGATTTGATTTGGAGAGATTAAAGGGTCTCCTGATTTGATTTGGATTCGGAGAGTCAGCCAGTCTCCGCCAAACTGAGTCAGCAACTGATGCTTTGCACAGCCCTAATTGATACCACTGATGGTGTAAGATCTGTTCTATATCAGTAATGAATGATGTCACAAGCTTTTTTCTTGCATTTTCTTCATGACACTTAACTAGTCCAGTGGGTATTAAAGGCAAGTGGCTCTCCCTTTTATCAGTGACCTTTTTGCCCTGTGAGGATAGAAAGGAACATTTTTTTTGCCTAACATGCATGAAAGTAGCCCGTAACTCTGTAATTCTGTCTTTTGTGCTATAATCTGTCTGCTTCTTTTTCAATCTGTCAAGTGTTTTGTGATACATTGTAGCTGTTCTAAAAGATGTTATATAAAATACATTTTGGCAGTGATTGTTTGGTTGGAGAGTTTATGTGGAATGTTCACTGAATTTAATACGCCTGGTATTTGATTTAAACTTAAAAGCTTCTTAAGGTCCTTTTGCCTACTACAGTTCTCATTTTTCACTGCATCAAGTGCATGAAGACATATAATGAATGCATAAACAGGAATATTTAATATGGGTGATGTGATTATGTGGTGCTGGTTAAGTGGTTCCCTAGCATTATTCATCACATCTCTCTCGAAGGAGGTAGGCTGGTGAAATGAGATTTTAATACAAGCAAGCAGTACTGTATATCATTAAGTATTCAGGACAGTGCCTGCATTTCCTTTTTAACCACTGTCATGATGCAAACACAAACCCATTTGAAAATCTAACGTGTAACTACAGATATAATTTGTAAAAACAGAATATTTTTTCTCAGAGATTGTATTAGTAGAATTGGGTTTTTTTGTAGGGTTTTAATTTTTTGCCTTCAAAGATGCCATGTGATAAAGTTGTTTGGGTGATTTCTCTTCAGCTGTTTGGCTAAGTTATTTCTAATTACCTTAGTGTTCTAAAGGTGAATTGTACTCTTATATAATCAGCATTAATAATTCAGTTTAGTTTAAGGAAGCTTATTGCAATCTGCTCTTTGATGCCAGTAAATCTCCACTGAAGCATTCATTCACAAATTTATGCAAAAGCTATTTGTAAAGCCAATACATCCCAGGCTCCTAAAAGTAAAAATCCTGCTGTACGTATTTGCAGTGATGACAGACAAGCTGATGCTATGTAAATATTGATGGGAATTTACTCTTTCACTCTGTTTCTGACCATGAGACCTATCTTCTTTGGGCTATTGAAAGATCTTGAAAGATCTCTGTGTGTGTGCATAAAGTGACTTTTTCCCCTTTAAGTCTTTCGAATCTGATCTTCCTTGTCTCTTGGGAACATTGCTATATCAGAAGTGATCAGTGATGACACACATTATTTATGCAAGCTTGATAATGTCACAAGAGATTTCCTGAGAGATCTTCCAGGAATGGATTTGAGCAACCATAACTGTTACAAAAACAATATTGTTACAGGAAGTTAACAATCATATGATACAATATTAACTGCAATAACAGGAATGGCAAAGAGATAGATTGATCCCATCTGTGAGTTACTGTTCTGACTATTTGTTGTTTCTCAGATCAATAGCACTTTAAATACACAGTGTTTTTGTTTTTATCTTACTCTAAGGCACAGTTTTCAATCTCCTTTATCATGTGCTGTATGTGCATTTATTATGTTTTGCCATGTCTTATTTATGAATTTTAGCACATTAATGTGTGTAAATCTCTTCAAACACTAGTGCCAAACATCCTTGAGGTTTGGGACATTTGAGATGCAAACCTGTCATATGACTTGAATTTCATAGCTGGCCCTCTATCTCTATTATGAGCTAAATGAAAATATACACTTTGCACATCCAATAATACAGTTAGCTTCACATCTGAATTCTACTTTGTGTGTTATAATTAGGGGTTGATGAATTAGCTCAACTCTAGTAAAAACCAACCTTTTTACTTCACTTGAACTTCCCCCAAGACTCCTTCCTGAAACCCTTCTGGAGGTTCTAAAGTATCATTTAATTTCATTCTTGAACATTTCTGCTCGTCTCTCCACCTTCCCTTTTTCCCCCTATTCCTGTAGCACAGGAACAACATTTGAAAAAAAAAAAAGTAATAGAAATTTTATGATGGTGCTAGAGAGGTAAGACTGGGCTGAGACTATGCAATCTGACATTGTAACAAAGGACTATGGGGACCCATTGCTTCTTTAGAGTTCCTGACTAGTTATGGCGTGACTAACAGAGGAGCAGTGTTTCACATCTTCCACTCACAAATTTTCTTCTATTACAGAACTTTTCATAAGTGGGACAGCCAAGAAAAGCATTAGCCACTCAAACAAAATTTCCTTTGTGACTCAAAAATAAAGACTGAAAAAACCTAGGGTAGTGTGTTCTACTAAAAATATAATAGGTACCCTTCTTGAATGCCCAACACTTCACATGCTGTTGGTATCCATCGATATTATTAAAGAGGTAGAAGTTTGCTTAGGTTTGTTGGAGACTATTTTAAAATTGCTAATCTTCAGAAATTCTTAAGAGAAATTTCTCCAGTTTAAGAATATTAAATTACTGGTGGAATATTACTCTTTATCAGAGAGAAAAAAATATCTGTGGGAATTTTCATTTGTTTTTATATAAAGGCATGCACATAGACTATTTCAGACTGCACTCATTTGGGTGAAATTGTCTCTAGGGCCAGCGTCTGAGTTGAAGGAAAACAGCACAGCTTCATGGAGTTAATTGGTTTATTGTCTCCATGGTCTTTGAGTTTTATGTATACCTGGGACATTCTTTGCTAAAAAATTGGATATGCATTCTCACTAGCAGCTAACATAATACTGAGCAAGTGAGGTCTGTCTTGTCTTATTCCCAGGATCCATTCTATCACAGTTAGCATTTTGCCAGACATTGAAACCAGATTCATTTTCAAAGTGACTACTTTTGACCATCATGATAGGGGCTGTTTTTCTAAATCACTGACTGAGGTGATAAGACATCTGAAAACAGGGCTGAGTTAGTGACATGGCATATCCATCTGTGGTCAGTACTGCTCTCCCTAACTCATGATGAGTATGCAGAATACAGAGCCTGGGTCCAAAACCTTGTAGGTCTTACATCATCTTACAAAGTGGGAAGGGCTGAGGCTCATTTTGAGTAAGCAGAGTTCTGTTTGCTTGAGACTTGAAAAAAGAGCCTTTGACTGACCTAATCACATGTTTTTTTCCCCCTTTCCAGCTCTATAATTGTCATGAAATCACTTCAGATTCATTATGACATAATATTCCCAATATTAAAATATTACTATAAATTGTTGGCTTTTAATAAATTCTAGCAAACTTGTGTGGAACAAAATTTTTATTATAGGCTATGTAATGGAGATAATTTCATGTTACTGGTTACAAGATTATGTTTTACTAGCTGAGGGCTTGTCACATGGAGATGTGTGATCAATAAATCATGTGCCAGTTGTGATCATTGTTCACGTCAAGTTGTATTTCTTCATTCCAGTGTCCAGACTACTACGTGTTTTCCTTGCTGTGCTTTTTGGCTCCTCCTCAACATTGCAGTGTCAGTGGAAATAGTCATTAGTCTTAAGGGCATTTGACACTTAAGCATTTACTAAGGAAAATTGTACTTGGGGAATTGCACAAAGTAAATAAACTGCCTTCTCAGTTAGGAGGCTGTGGGTACTAGATGGCACCATCTAACTGATTTGAATGACCAGATTGCCACATTGTGATTTCCTTTTCTCACACTGATGAGCAGTTACTCACAGGAGAGCTCCTATTACTGTCAGGGTGAATTATTAAATGAAGTTCTTTTGCCTGTGGTGTACAGGACAGGGTAGATGCTTATAATGGTCCCTCCTGGCCTTGGAAGTTCTGAATATGGCTCAAAGTCATTTCCATGAACTTTCAATAGTCTGGATGTCCCACCCCAAGACACAGCAAATTATGATGTTATGTTATTTTGGCAGTGCCTGTGATGCTCTTTGAGCCATGAATCCTCTGCTCTTTTAAAGCGATAGCATTATAAATCTTTTTTCTCTAAGGACTGGTACTATTCACTGCACAGCTAGATTTCAGTTTCTGTATACAAATTGTTTTAAAAATGATGCCTGTAAGAAAAGAACTGTTGAAAAATGGACTGCAGGAAAAGAGAGGGATGGAGGGAGTTGCTGAAGAGGCAAAGGTATATATTCGGAAGTCTCTGCTGTTTTAAGAAGTCTTTTTTACTCATAAAGTACTTTACAGTTGCAGCTGCTTCTGTGACTTGGAGATTTATATATTTATTTTGGTCAGCAACATTTTTGAGGGTTGGAATCTAGGACTGTGGATAGAGTTAGGGGCTGTGGAGTCCCTGAAAGCAGGCAAAACCATGGACTGGCTATATGCATGGTACACTGTATGTGTATCAGCTAATTTGAACTTTATGTTTAATGCAGTTTTCTGGTTGGCTAGGAGGAGCTGTGAATAAGCAAAATATGATACAGTGCTGCAACCAATGTTCTAGTTACCCTTGGGCTTTACTTACTACTTGAGAGAGAGCCACTGCTTTTTAAGATGAGTGGACGTCTATTGCTACGCTCTGAAATCTTGAGGTTTTTCCACCCCAGATTAAATAGCAGTAAATTATTTTGTTAAATCCAAGTGGAGGCTTATTGATTCTTCAGTATTTAATACTCATATGACACTCCACAAAAGTATGAATTTTTCACATCTGGAGGGCAGATCTGTGAAATACAGCACTATCTTTTTGCAGTAAATATTGTCCTGGGTTTCTGTTTGTGTCCAGTGCACAATGTGTTTTGACTTTGGCATGTAGTTGAAAACTCGCACCAAGTGGGCATGTCCACACATGCAATTAATGTGACTCCAGTGAAATCTGAGCCAGTATAAACGAATCCTGACATCACTGTCTACACATGCATTTAAGTGCAGTAATTTACTCCTCTGTTGGATAGTGCCTGTGTTTGACAGGATTATTTGATCTGATGGTACTGTAAGTTAGTCTACACAAGCCCAATTGCCATACACATGTAGATGATAACACTTTACTGTGCAGTAATTAGTGTATTGTGCAGTAAAGCACGTGTGTAGTTGTGCTCAGTGAGACTTATTTGATATTATTTGAATTGGAAAGGTGTCTAGAGGCCCTATTGTTTTAGGATCTGAATAAACATTAGTAAAAAGAATTGCTTCCCCAAAGCACTTCTGTTTAAATGGTGCGTGGTGGAGGAGGTGGAACAGAGCAATTAACACACTTACCCACAGTCATGTAGCAGATCAAGACGAGAGGTAGGACAAGAACCAAGGTTTCATGATTCCTAGTCTTGAGGCCTGGCCACAAGACCACCTTACTTCTTTAATGTTAGCTACTCCATGTTTTTTCCCCAAAGCCATAAATTGTAGTTAGACCATTCCCTGTGATCTGGGACCCAGAACTCAAATCCCTTATTTGCCTTCTTTGAAACAGGGACTTAAAGCCACATGTCTAGGGAATATTTTAACTATGAGGCTCTTAGTTATTCCTGAAAGAGGTACTCTCTCTCTTGTTAGAGCTGTCCCTATTTGTAAGGATATGTACTGAGTAGAGGGAGAAATGGGGAGGGGTGCTGACTCTATAGGACAATGAGGAGGAATATGAGGTTCAAGTTCTTCCTCCAGTAAATTCAAACAGCTTTACCAGGGGAAACTGGAAAAGATACCCTCAGCCCCATGGTTAGTACTTGCCTAGGCTGTGGGATAAAATGCATACTCTAAATCAAGCAGGGTAAGGATTTGCACCTGGGCATCCCACAGCCTGAGGAAATGTAATAACCACCAAGACATGCTTCTTAATTTTGTCCTCTTTTGTGCAAGCAGCATCTAGTTTAGGCACACTCAGAGTACAGCTACAGGATCCAACCCAGCCAGTCTATGGGGTAAAGACATACTTTAACCATCAGTGCAGTCAGGCAGCAGCTGGTTAGTAGTCTGGGGGTGCATCTACAAGAGATGTTTACTGCACAATTGCCTAATTAAATGCACAGTAAATGTATCAGTAACTAGTACACATACACCCCTATTAGGGCTGATGAAACTAATAAACTCTGCCTGTATTTACAAGTATTTACAAGTCCTACCCTGCTTCAGAGTTTTTTTGGGCACAGCACTGCACGTGTAGATGCCAACCCAACTGGCTGGGGCATGAGGGTGCTTCACTGTGGGGGCTGCCTACTGGCTAGCCCCATTCTGCAACACACTCAGCCTGGTCAAAGCAGCCCTGGGCTGGCAAGCTGACCCCCTGGACTTGTTGTCAGTTGGTGTTGCTATGACCCAGCTCAATGTGCTGGGGTCCAGGTGCATGTGCAGATGCATGTCTTGCAGCATAGGCTCTGGAGCTTATTGCTTCGCATTAATAGGCACATGTATAAGTGTCCTGGCAAATTCCATTTTTAACTATTGAAACAAATAGGTGCTCAAATATTTCTGAGGATCTAGTTCATGGTATTTTCCTCTTCTCTGACTGAGTGACTGAAAACTTCCTGTTCATGCACAGATAGTAGGCCTGTGCGAATAGGCAGCTATTCAGTTTGCCTTCAGATCCAGCTGCTTTGGATGCCAGCAATGTGGATCCAGAGCTCTGGATTGGTTTCCTGCTTCGATTCAGCCAAAGCGGCTCCAAAGTTTTGGAGCCACTTTGGGGTTCCAGCCATAGGGTATAATGGGGAATCAATTTAATATCTATAACTGCTGTTTTTTTGTCTAATTTGGATGAAACTTGCAGGAATGGTAGCCTCTTCTGAGAGCATAAAGCCTGCCAAGTTTCAAGAAGTTAGATGCAGGGGTTTGGGGAAAACTGCACCCCAAATTCCTGAAAGCAAAACTCATGTCATGTGTATGTGTTACACTACAGGATGGTGAAAACTGCAGGAATGGTGGCCCCTAGTGAGGCCACAAAGCCTGCCAAGTTTCAAGGAGATAAGTGGAGGGGTTTGGGAGGAACTGCACGTCAAGCTGTGGACAAGCAAAACTCATGAGATGGGTGACACTGTGTGTGTTAAGGCACAGCAGGGTGAAAGCTGCGTGGATGGTAGCCCCTGCTGCAGCCATGAAGCCTGCCAGCTTTCAAGAAATAGGTGCAGGGGTTCTGGGTTCTGGGGCCCTGCACCCCTAGCTGCTGACAGGCAAAACTTGTGACGTGTGCTTGTGTAACTGTGTCTGTCTCGGAGTGTAGTGGGGAGACGGGGACTACTGCAGGCCTGGCTGCGAAGCTAGTGTGTTACCAGTTACCAATCAATCATGATTCACTCAGGGATCAACTCAATACACAGGACCTTGCTAATGTAACCAGTTAACAAGCAAGGATTAACACCTGCAAAACCACAGACTAAGGAGAGGAACGAATCAATACAGGCAATCAACTGCCCTAAGACAGAGAGGGTCAGTTGCACAAGCACCCATGTCATGAATTTTGCCTGTCAGCAGCTAGAGGTGCAGGGCCCCAGAACCCAGAAGCCCTGCACCGATCTCCTCAACAGCTGGCCGGCTTCATGGCCACAGTAGGGGCTAGCAGGCCTGCAGCTTTCACCCTGCTGGGCCTTAACATACACAGGGTCATCTGTGTCACGAGTTTTGCCTGTTAGCAGCTTGAGGTGCAGGGCCCCAGAACCCAGACTCCCCCTACACCTATCTCCTTGAAACTTGGCAGACTTCATGGCCTTGGCGGGGGTGACCCCTGCTGTTTTCACCCCACTGTGGCTTAACATACATGTGACATGAGAATTGCTTTCAAGAATTTGGGGTGCAGTTCTCCCCAAATCCCTGTACCTATCTTCTTGAATCTTGGCAAGCTTCATGCTCTCAGCAGAGGCTATCACCCCCACAAGTTTCATCCAAATCAGACAAAAAACAACAAAGTTATAGATATTTAATTGATTCCCCATTATACCCTATGGCTGGATCTCCAAAGCTTTTCTGAAGCGGTTCGGAAGCTCTGAACTGCTTTGGAAAGCCTAACAAAGCCAGTGCTTCAATCTGGACATGCTGCTTCAGCATCTGAAGCATCCAAATCTTCTCCAGATCTGAAGCACGGTCTGAAACCGTACACAGCCCTAACGGATAGCTTATGTACAAATTCATGCTTTTGTTCCTAGAACAACTATTCCCCAATCTGTGTGAACAAACCCCCTTTTGAGCAAATGTTTTTTCAAGTAGCAAATAACAAGTGTGTATGGGTGAAGTCAAATACAACAGCTAGAATTTAAATTAATACACACACATGCAAGGTTTCACAACATTCAAGCAGCAATAACACCACAACCCAATGGTAGGTGACTTGCACAAAAGTTTCAGTCTCCTTGTGGACACTTTGCTCATCTCTACTAGAAAAGCTTCTAAAAGTTATTTGCCGGTAATCATTCTCCAGTAATGAATGAATGGAAAAGTAACTTATTAGAATGATTTACTGTTCATCAGGCATAATGTGTGAATAGAGTTTTTCACTGGCAGTTGCACATCTCTGGCTAATCCCTTTGAAGGTCACTTGTACCAGTCACCAAACCCTTCCTCCCATCCACTGTGCTAGCTAGTAATATGCTTGGGATGTTTAATCATATGCAAAAAAAGATGGGTTGGGGTCAGCCAACAGGCCTAGGTTTGCTCTGGACCATTGACCCCAAACTTCACATCAGTGATGTGTAGGAAAGGGAAGATCAGAAACCAATGAAAATATAATATCTCTGTTTAAATTATTAAATCATTTCAGCCAAAAGAGAAAAGCACTCAGTGTTAATTGGTCTCTTGGGGAAGTCAGGATGGAACAGTTTGTTCTGAGATGTCCTCTCATGCCCTGATAGTACTTTAACCATGTCATAGGGCAACTGCAATAGCTTCCTCATTGTGCAAAAATATCTGACTGGAAGAAAACCAGCCTGCAGTATATTATTAGCATTTTTATTATGTGCTACTTCAGACAAGTTCTTTAAAAAAACAAAGGTTCCCTCATTTATGTGTTGTGCTACAATTTCCTTCCTTGGTTTCAGAATCAGAAACTGCCAAAAAGGGAAAGCCACGTGACCTCCCCAGGGAGAAAAATTTAAGGAAATGAAATGATTTGTCAAGATCTGGGAGGTAGTTATGTATACAGCTCCCTCTACAGAAAGGAATGAGCACAACTCCACTGTCGGCATGTCTACACATGCTCCGGACTGTGCATTTTTAGCAAAAGCCAGTACTAAATGACTGCACAATACCTGCTGCTACTACACAGTCCTGGAGGTGCATGGCTATTTTTAGACACTGCAGTGATGTAGCATCTCATGTAGATGTGCCCAGTGCGTCATAAGGATATTACTGTTACTAGTTAATAGAAAGTTTCGGGGCATGTGCTTTGGTGGCAGGGTAAAGTTTTCAGAAGCCATAGTCTGGGTAGAATAGTGACAGTGGGGAAGTGCCAAATGGCTTTGGATAGGTGGCAATATATTAAATACATACTTTTTAGTTTCATTTTGAGACCCCCCAGAAAGATACAAAGTAGATGGAATCCTTCGTTCAATGACATGCCACCATTCTGGTCATGAGGGTGGCAGGCAGGTGAACAATGCACTGAACTAACATAGACAAGGCATATAACTTCCCAATAGCTCTAAGTGCCTTAAGGACTTCCAAAAATCCTGGCCCTGTTCTTGCCCCTTTGGTGTCTCTACAGACTGCACAATTTAGAATAGACATGTGGCTGTCTCCCATTGGCAGCCCCAAGCTAAAGGACTGGCTCAGAGCAGACTTTCCATCTGCTTTCTCTCACCACCTGAGCCAAATACAGATGTGTCCAAGGACATTGCTCTTGTGCAACGTTACACAGGATCTTAAACACCCGCCTACAGCAGCAAGTGAGACTGGCTCCTATGATTTTCTGTACTGAAGGTTAGCAATGGCCACATTGCCATCACCTTGTATCAGAAACCAACCTAACATTGCAGCTACCTTCATGCCAACAACTTTCATCGTAAGTATATCCCTCGATCCATAGTTTACACCCAAGCTCTATGTTATAGCTGTAGTGTCTTTGCTCTGATCCCACCAATAAGGATGCACACCTTAAGCATCTGGAACAGGGATTTCTATAATTACAATGCACCCCCAAAACTGTAGCCACTAAAATCAACAAAGCCAGACTCAGATCCTGCTCTGACCTATTATAATCATGGGACAAGGACAACAGAGTGCCTCTGGTTGTTACCTATAGTCCCTGGCTTGAACACCTTAGACATATCCTTAATAACATCCAACTGCTGCTGGAAAAGAATGACTGTCTCTAAGGATTCCTGGATGACAAACCAATCCTGCAGCAGCCTACCTAACTCCCAGTCTCACCAGGGCACTAGGCTTTGCAACAAATCTAAATGCCTCCAGTCCCTCAACATCAGTTCAGACCATATCATCACTGGAGGGAATAATATGGATTATAACATCTGAGGTTCATTCACTTGTAACTCCACCATGTCATATACACCATCCTCTGCTTGCAGTGCCCCTCTGCTGTCTACAATGGGCAGACTGTGCAATCCTTACAAGGCAGAATGAAGAAACACTGCTCTGACATCAGTTGGAGAAAGACAGGCAAGCTTGTACCTCCCTGGACCCTCCATTGCTGACCTAAGAGTGCCTGTTCGCAGACAACAAATTTAAAAAAACAAACAACTTGAATGGGAAACTACAGAACAAGAAATCATCCACAGACTGGATTGTTATGTACGGTTTAAACAGGGACTATGGATTCTTATTCCATTACCTGGATTAGCTTTCATGACTCCTTGTTCCTGTGAGTTTACTGCTTGTTTGCTTGTTTCTCACAGCACTGCTCTGCCTTTCCTCCCTCTTCCCCTTCCCATCCCCCTCTCTTGCCTTTTGTATTCTAATTGCTCTCTCCTTCTTATACTTTGCTTTCTTCAGTCCTTTCACAGGATCTCATGAAGTAGGTTTCAGCTCAGAAAACTTGTGGTTTCACGCGCGCGCGCACACGCACACACACTCTTTTGATTAGTCTATGTATGATGGGGCAGGCAATTATTTTGGGTGGAGGGCTGCTTAATGAGTTTTGGTGATCTGTTGAGGGCTGCATGGGTAGCTCCATCCCGTGACAGTTGCCCTGCCCCCTTGTTGCCCTGGAAGTCCCGCCGCCTAATCCCTGACCTTTGCCCCCCATGTTCCCAAGAAATACTCCTTTTAGGAGGGGGGTGTTGCCATCTTGGAACCAGAAAAAAATGAAATCATATACTAAAAGTCAAACACCTCCTATAACATATTTTAACTTCATCACAAAAATATTTGTCATGATTTGTGTACTGTATATAGAGGGGATTGCATAATTACTCAGAAATAAAGTCTTATTTTTGTATATTGTGTGTGGGAGTGGTGGGGTGTGGGTATGTGTATGGTGGTATGTATGTGTAGGGTAGGGTGTGGGGGATGTGTGTGTATCGGGGGTTTGTGAGGGGGTATGGCTGTGTGTGTGGGGCATAGGGTAAGTTGTGGGGTGTGTGTATATGTGGGGGTGGGGGCAGGGTATGGGTATGTGAGGTTTGTGGGTTGTGAAGGAGGCTGGGAGGGTGTGGGGACCCTCCACACACTCCCTCACATAGCGCGCAGCCTCCATGCTGGTGCTGGCACCTGGCAGCACGTGGGTCTGGCCAGTGCTGTGCTTGGGAGTGAGGAGGGTAGTCTGCTCAGCCCGCTTCTATCCAGCCCCATGCTAGAGCTGGCTGCCTTCCCTGTCCCCTGCAGTGCAGATCCCCAGACCTTCATTGGGAAGCAGGGGCCGGGGCTCCCCTCCATTTCTGATGGAGTCCTGGGACTTGCATGTTAGGAGGCAAGGAAGGTAGCCAGTTTCAGTGAGGGGCAGGATAGAGACAGGCCGGACAGGCTGCACTCCTTCCCACCATGCTGCAGTTTGACCATGCCCCAGCCCGTGCTGCTTCCCTATCTGGTGCCTGGAATGAGTGGCATGCTAGTGAAGTCAAGCAGGTTCCCTGGGGGCAGTTGCAGCTGTGGCAGCAGCAGCCCCACTTGAATGCTGCTGCTGGCTGGACCAGACTGTTCCACTCACAAGGGTGGGAGTGAGGTGCAATAGGGTATGTTGGCAGGGGGAGATGTATATGTGGGCACCTCCCTCCCATCCTCATGGGTAAAAGGGCTGGGTGGGTTACAATTCAGTGGTGGGTGCCTGTGGGTTGAATATCATAGATTCCATAGACATTAGGGCTGGAAGAGACCTTGGAAGATCATTGAGTCCAGCCCCCTGCCTGAGGGGCAGTAAATCAGCTGGGGTCATAGGTTCCCAGCAAGATAAGCATCCAAATTTCTCTTGAAGGTGTTCAATGTAGGTGCTTGAACCACCCCGGTGGCAGGCTATTTCAGACCTTGGGAGCTTGGACAGCAAAGAAATTCTTCCTTATGTCCAGCCTGAAATGGTCCTGTAGTAGTTTATGACTTATCATCCCTTGGGGTGCCCTGGTGAACAATTGTTCCCCCAGATCCTGGTGAACACCCCTGATAAACTTATAGGTGGCCATCAGATTGCCCCTGAGCCTATGCTTTTCCAGGCTAAAGAGTCCCATGGCTCTCAGCCTGTCATTGTAAGGTCTGTTTTCCTGATCTCTGATCATGCGTATGGCTCTTCTATAGACTCTCTCAAGCTTCTTCACATCCTTTTTGAATTGTGGAGCCCAAAACTGGATGCAGTACTCCAGCTGCAGCCTTACCAAGGCTGAGTACAAGGGGAGAATGACGTCCTGGGATTTGCTTGAGAAGCATCTATGGATGCAAGCCAGCGTTTTGTTCACTTTACTAGCTGCAGCATCGCATTGAAGGCTCATGTTCATCTTGTGGTAAATCATGACCCCCAAGTCCCTTTGATCTGTAGTGCTAACCAGTGTAGCACTGCTGAGCCTATAAGGATGTTGCAGGTTTTTCCTTCCAAGGTGGAGAACCTTGAATTTTTAGTGTTAAACACCATCAAGTTCTCATCTGCTCATTTCCTGAGCCTGTCAAGGTCAGCTTGGATCTCCCTCCTGTCCTCAGGTGTGGATGCTTTACCTCAGAGCTTGGTACCATTGCTGAACTTGGCCAGTCTGCTCCTGACTCCAATGTCCACATCATTAATGAAGATGTTGAACAATATGGGTCCAAGGACAGAGCCTTGGGGGACCCCACTGGTCACAGGGCACCATGATGAGTGACTTTCATCAATTACTACCCTCTGAGTCTGACCACGGAGCCAGTTTCCCAGTCTGTGGATTGTGGTGGACCCGAGGCCACAGTTGGCCAGTTTTGCCAAGAAGTGATCATGGGATACCAGATCGAAGGCTTTACTGAAGTCAAGATATATGACATCAATCTCCTCTCCCTTGTCCAGGTGATAGGTCACCTGGTCATACAAGGAAATAGGATTGGTCAAGCAAGACCTATACACAACAAACCCATGCTGGCTATCCCTCAGGATGTTGCTGTCAGCCAGTCTGTAATGAATGGCCTCTTTAATAATCTTTTCTAAGACCTTCCCCAGGATAGAGGTCAGGCTGATGGGCCTGTAGTTAGCTGGATCCACTTTTCTCCCTTTCTTGAAGTTAGGCACCACATTGGCCTTCTTCCAGTCTTCAGGCACTTCACCAGAGCACCAGGAGTTTTCAAAGATCTGTGCCAGGGGCTGGGCTATGATGCTAGCCAGCCCCTTGAGTACCCTGGGGTGTAGATTGTCAGGGCCAGCTGACTTGAAGGTGTCCAGCCTCTCAAGGTGTTCCTTCACAAGGTCAACATTGATGGAGGGAAGGGAATCACCCTCACCCGGACCTCCCTGATGACAGGGGTGTAATGGGCAGGGGCGTCCTGTGGGACTGATGAAAGACTGATGCAAAGTACCATTTAATAGGTTGGCTTTTTCCTGGGCAGTGGTTTAGCAGGGGTCCAATGTTACCCTTGCTTTTCCTCCGGTTCCCCACATATCTAAAAAAGGTCTGTTTATTGTCCTTGATACTTGTAGCAAGTTGGAGTTCTGTCTCAGCCTTGGCTTTCCTGGTTCGCTCCCTACAGGACCGGACCGGACCGGACCGGACCAGTGCGGAATATTCCTCCTTGGAGGTGGATCCCATCCTGCATCCTTTGTAGACCTTTTTTTTTAGCTGCAGGAGGTCCTCTAGTTCCCTGGTGAGCCAAGGGGGCTGCTGTGCCCTTTTGTTGCCTTTAGATGGAACAGCAGTAACTTGTGCATTGAGGATTGCTCCCTTAAGGAGCAACCGCTTTTCCTGAACTCCCCTCCCCTTGGGACCGTGGTCCCTTAGAGCCTCACTAACAAGCCTCCTGAGCTTGTCAAAGTCAGCTTTCCTGAAGTCAAGAACTTCTGTATTGCTGACTGACTTGACAGCTTTACAGCAGATGGTGAAGGTGATCAGCTTGTGGTTGCTGTCACCCACTTTCACTTTTATCCAGGAGAAAAGTGCCTGGCAGGACAGATCCAGCCTGTGGGCCAAATTCTGGTGCAAATTTATGAGGTGCAAATATATTCTGATTTCCACTTGACTTCAAACTAACACAGATAACTACATCTTTCTGTAGATGTCCAGATGTAGTGAAGACGAGGGACTGTAGGGGAATGAGGTGCACTCTGCTTCTTCATTAGTCCATTCATCTTGCTTACAATGTCCTGCTTAGGCAATTTCACCCTATACACTTTTTCTGTATCCCTCCCCCTGAATGCTGATACTGGTTTCACAGTCTAGAAGCACCTTTACCCTCACTAATGCCAAGAGGGTTGAGGTAGGGAGACTGAGGCCCACCTTTGCTCTAAGGGTTGTAAGTCCCAATTCAGAGCCCTGTCCTACTGTAAGGGTCAGCCTCACTCAACTCTTTGTACACACAACTCCTGGTTCACTTTCTACCTTCCTCCCCTTGGGTCAGTAGTCTCTTTCTATTTCTTGGGATTCTGTCCTGCACCTCAACCTGTAGCTAAAGCATTTTCAGGATCTCTGGGCTGCAGTGTGGGCCTTAGTCAGAAAACTTCTTCTGCCACTGGGGCATCTCCAGCTCTGGACCTAAGAGTTTCTGTTGCTTCAGCTTCTCAGCCTCAGCCAACCTCTCCCTTCTTGGTCTGCTATCTTTATAGACCTAAAGAGCCAGAATGGGTCAACCACCAGTTAATTCAAGGGCTCACAATCAATGCCTCTCCTGTGTGAGGTTTTACAAACCCCATAACAGGCTATATAACCAACACTGGTCTCTGGAGTATGGTCTTTTACTCCTTTTTTGGTGTATTTTCCAGGCCTTAAGCTTGACTCATTTACCAGGCTTATCTTAATAGCTCTGTGACTTCAGGACTGCACACTCAGGCTTCCATTACCTTGTTATGCACTGTCCAAATAGGTTGCTGTTGGGTCTTGACTCCTTTCAGGAGTGACGGTGGAAGTACCTTCATTTTGTGTCCCATATCAGTTGATTCTTTAGCAGAGCTAACTGAGCAACATTGGAAAGATGTAGGGTTGAGTGAATCCACCCTGATGGGAATCTTGAAAGTGCTTCCAGAGGCCCTGTATCTGTAGCAGGTGATTCTCATACCACTAAATTATCCACTGCCTGGACTAAGGACTGGATAATAATAATAATAAAAAAATCTTAGATAATTCCTTTCCTTGGAAAGCTTTTCCCAAATCCCATGTAGACATTCTAATAACAGGCCAATTCAGCCCCTGATGTGCTTACCTCTGACATGCTTGGTCCACGGAGGATAGATGAAGTTGTTGTATGCTGTTATGGTGAATCTAGAGGGCGGGCAAATTTCAAAAGGCCTATGTCGCTGCTTTGTAGCAAAGTAGAGGAGTATTTTGGGCAGTCTGTTAATAAATAAAAGGACCTTGAAAACAGGTTGCAGAGTAAAGCAGTAGCTTCCTCTCATCCTCCAAACTGGGCTCAGTGGAGTGATGCTAATCCAGCCTCAGTCTCTTCTCTCTGTTGACAGCCCTTACTGCTTCAGAAATAATTCCAAATGCATTCAGAGCAGTGCTAAATGAGGGAGGGAGGAGGGGAGAGTGGAGTTCAGGTCATGCTTCTTGACATTTGCATAAACCATGAGTGAACCCAAGATCTATTTTCCAGAACAAAACTTTCCACTTGGCCCCTACCCAGCATTCCCATGCTTTTGCTTTGGGGGAGAAACCAGTATGCATACATTTTTCTTTTTCCCTGAAAAAAAAATTCCCCCTGCGTAAGAATTTCAGTGTTATCAAAACTAAGGAGTCAAATATCACTAGTTCTGCTGCATGTACAGGTCTATAGAACAAAGTCACCACCTGCAAAAAAGCTTTTTGCTGCTGCTGTGCTTCAAAGGCTTAGCCTGTTATCTGGCTCTGACAGGCAAACCAGATTCTAAACTTGGCTCCTGCTCAGCTCCAGTTTTAAAATGCTCCTTCTTACCTACAGCAAGCAAAATTCAAAGGCAATAGGGAAGGTGACACAAGTCACACTGCAGAAATAGATGTAAAGGGAGGAGATGTAATATACAGGCTGAGGGGCTCCACGGACAAGTGCTGGGTTCTAATGGCTTCTTACAGACCCTAGTGCAGGTGCAGGCAAAATACGGTTTGTGGGCCAGTGGCCCACCAGGCAATTTCATCCGACCTGTGGACACTCACCAATTCATTGTACCCTGCCCAGCTCTTCCCGTCCTTGCTCCTACCCTCGGGCGCAGAAGGGGCCAGCCCAGCCAGCGCACAGCTTCTGGTGGGGCTGCTGCTGCCACTGCTGCAACCACTGTTTACAGTTGTTTACAATTCCCTTCTTAATAATCCCTAACATTTTGTTTGCCTTTTGGATGGCTGCTAAGCACTGAGCTGATGTTTTTAGCCAGCTGTCCACAATGACTCCCAGATCTCTTTTCTGTGTGATAACAGTTAATGTAGAGCCCATCCTAGTGTAGGTATAGTTTGGGTTATTTTTGCCCAGGTGCAACACTATAGTTATCTACCTTGGATTTCATCTTCCATTTAGTTGTGCATTCCCTCAATCATGCCAGATTTTCCTGTAGTTACTCACAGTATGCCTTAGTCTTTACCACTTCCTGGCATCCACCGGCTAGTGCAAGCACTTACTCTGGACTCTTTTAAGAAATATTTGGACACTTATCTTGCTGGGATCCTTTGACCATAGCTGACTGGGGCAGGGGGCTGAACTCAATGATCATCCGAGATCCCTTCCAGCCCTAACGTCTATGAAATCTATGACCCCCTCCTTGTCTCCCTGCTGCAGCGCTCACTCTGGGCAGCCGTTAGAGAAGTGACCGGGTCAGGAAGGGGGGTGGGGAGCTTCAGCTAGGTGGGGGCAGGGGCAGGTGGGAG
>NW_017728943.1:68648755-68685163 GCF_001723895.1 Crocodylus porosus | reverse complement strand
TGCAGAGCACATGCCCCGGGAGGGGTGGGGAGGTGGCATTGGAAGTCTGAAGCTTGGGTGGGCAGGGTGTGGGTATGGGGGGAGTGTGGGGACACATCCCCCATGCTCCCACCATCCCTCACACCCCACATATCCACACTTTACCCTCAAAAACCCTACATATACATACACTCCTGCAACATACCCTATGCCGCCTCTACACACAGCCACACCCTCCCATAAACTCCACACACACCCACACCCCACCGTACGCACACATACCTTCAACCACATCCCACACACAATATACAAGAGCAAGACTTTATTTTTCAGCTATTATGCAATCACCTCTATATATACAACACAAATGCAAATCATGACAAAAATATTTTTTGTAATAAAATTAAAATATGTTATAGTAGGTGTCTGACATTTAGTACACGATTCATCTTTTTTCCCCCCTGGTTCAAAGATGCTCCCCCCCAAATGAGTACTTCTGGGGGGCAAAGGGAGGGACTTCCAGTGGCAAAGGTCAGGGGTTAGGGTGTGGGATGTCCAGTCCCAAGATAGTGACCAGGGGTGGGGCGCCTGTCAAGGGGCAGGGGTACCCTTGTGGCCTTCCACCAAAACTAATTAAGCAGCCCTCTGGCCAAAACAATTACCCACCCCTGCCCCAGTGAGTTGATTTTTTGCAATACCCCTTGTCATCAGTTATGTCATGACTGCTTTGCTTTCCTAATGCACCCAGCTCATATTAAATTACACCACTGGGATTTCCCTCTCCACATTCCCTTTCCACCTTTTCACACTTCTCATCACATTATACCACTGCCATTTGCTTTCCTGCTATCTCTCTTGTAATGTAAGTTATTCTACCTGGACTTTGATTCCTGTTGCATTATTTGTCTGGTAAGTTACAGCCTTGACTCTCAGCTGATGTAGCAAAGGGGATAGTTTTGCTAGAGTTAAACAGAGTGACCCTTAAGTGCTTTACTGAGTTCAGTCCCATTAAGTCTAACAGGAGGAGCTAAGGTTTTGGGATAAAGTTCCTCTTCCTGCTGCTGCTGTTTTTTCCAGAAGTGTGCCCAAGTGATTTGCTGCAGTCAGGTCCTCCATCATACAGGTCTCACCCAGCAGTCGGCAAGCAAGCAGGTGCTCCATGGGCTGCACTTCATTGCACTTGCACGTATTTGTGTCATTAGAGTAGCTCCATTTGATCATGTTTGCTTTTGATCATCCAGTTTGTGTGTGCAGGCAGTTCAGGCATCACTGTGTTGCCTCTGGGAAAGTTGTCCTGGAGTTCCAAGTTCATTACAGGGAACCTGGTTGCATGTAGTCTTTCCTTCCATACCCTCAGTTGTGCCCTGTCAGCCGTCATGTCCGAGGGAGCAACACTAGTCACGAAACTCTTTTGGACTTTAAGCTGTTTGGTTACTTCTGTGTGACCACAGACTGGATTCCTGGGGTCTTCCATTTGCTATGTTCTTTCTTTTTGACTCACTACCTTTCTTCTCTTACCAGCTAGTAAGTACAGATTATCTTTTGGTGTTGGCTTTATTCCTGTTGTTTTATGACAGCTGTCATTTAGAACTGGGTTTAGTTTCTTGGCATGAAGTAATTGTTCCCATACTGGACATGCATACTCTGCAATGGAGTAACACAAGGCAAGAGCAGTGGTTTGTAACGTAGCTGGATTTGCTCCCTACTTTGAGGTGACCAACTTTCAAAGTAGGTTGTTGCAGGCACTGACTTTTCCTTTCATCTTCTCTGCATGTGCTCTACATTCAGCTTCACTGATGGATGAAACTAGAAATGGGCAAACCTCTGAATTTTTGAAGTTTGAGTTCAACTTGACTTAGCATTTAGATGCATGAAATGGTAAATGGCAGTGCAGGAGCAGCCACCCAGGTTGCAGGGGTAGCTGAACCCTCCCCACTCCCAGCCTCCTCCCCCTTCAACCAATTGCTGTGGGCTGACCACCCCATGGTAGCCTCTGGGGACATTTTTAAAGTCCCCAAAGCGCATAAGAATCCTTCCCTTTTCTTCTGTTCTCAAAGACATGTCCCCTGCATTCCCTTTCCCCACACTTCTGCTTTCTCCCATTGTCCCCAGAGTGCAGAAGCTTCAAAGCAGCTCCTGCCTACTTCAGCCAGTCTGCATGGTTTGGCTCCGGGGGTTCTGCATCCCTGCACCTGATCTCAGGGGACTGGGATGTGGGAGGAACCCACCACACCACCTGTTGCTGCTGCTACCACGCAAAATGCAGGGGGATGGGGGAAAAAGGTGAGGGAACTGTGCCTTTGAGTAAGGAGGGGAGGTATTCTTACTTGCTTTGTAGACTTTAAAAAAGTCCCCAGAGGCTCCTGCAGTGTGGTCCAATCCAAAAAGGTGTGTGTGTGTGTGGGGGGGGGGGGTGAGGGGTGCATCCACCCCACTGCACCTCCCTCTGGATCCACCCTTGCTTTCGGCCTCCAAACTCAGTGGAAAATGTTAAGGAAAACGTTGAAATGTTTGTTTCTTCAAGACTATTGGGCAGGCAGGAAATACCAGTGGGGAAGAGCTGTGTCCTCTGCTGTTGGAGTTGTGCTGAAACAGATATTGTAGAGTCTTGCCAACCTTAAAAGAAAGTTATCCAGCATTCTTATCCTTCCAGCAGGATCAAGTCTGAAGTTCTGAAAAAAAAGTCATCTGTTAGGGCTCTCACTGTATGCAAACTAGTTCAGCCTCCATCATACAGTAATAGAGAAGAAGAGTCAAGGGAAAAGTGAATGTCACTAGCCCTTCTAAATCTTTATATCAGACGTCCGTAGAAAGGGTTGATGGCAGGAAGCCAGATGGCATGGAAATTCCAGAACAAAAGGGTGGAGAGGGACAAACAAGCTAATCAAAACCTGCCATAGCAATGGAAGATAAAAATTCAAGCAGTCAGTCCTATGTAGCATCCAGTTATCTTGCCAGTAAAGCAACTAATACCTGCTTTTACTCCAAGAAATATTTTTCGTTGTTTATAACACCATTGCTAAGAGATACACCATTCCAGAAGAAGCATTTGCAGCATTATAACATCATTTCAAATAAACGAAAGGAATTATATCCAGCTAGCTATGAAGTATTGTTCCACAGGTAACTGGAGGACCTAGTACAATATCTGTTTTCAACTTATGAGGCCTGATTACACAGTAAGATAAAGAGAAGTAAATATTAGCTTGATGACTAGGGGGGAGAGGGACTAAGGTAGACCCCCTTAAATAGCTGCAAGTATATGATGAAGAGATGGCCCCACATTGAAACCCCCAAACTGTGCCCCCTATATAGTGGAAGATGTTTGAAATACATAACCAAGTTGTGGTTCATTGAAAATAATAAGGGGTAAACATGTACAAGAAAGCTCTTGTAAAGTGTCTTGGCTTAAAGGATCGTTGGCATTTAAAGAATGATGGAGACCACATGTGTGATTCCACAAACTACTGAGCAGCCCTGGGATGTGTTGTGAAGAACTGGTTGACATTTTCTAAATTTTTCAATTTTTGTCAGTTTCTATTGAAAAACATTGATTTTTAATGGGAACCTTGTTTTTTGGGGGTTTTTTATTGTGTGTAGGACTGGTTTAACATTTTTCAAATACTGAAATTCCAATGAAAATGTTGTTGTAAATTCAATTGGCAGTGGAGACCCCCCAGAACATTTCCATGGAGAATTTCTCACTACATTTTGAAGATACATTTTGACAAGATCTTAATGTCCTTATTTCCTGCTTATACCAACAGCAATTTGGGAGGTTCAGCACTCATGTACAACTCTAAAAGAAAAATAATAGCAATAATTAACTATAAGAAAACTAGTTATGCTTGAAAAAAGCTAGGCAGGTGAAGTTATTTTGATAATTTTTTTCAAGTGTATATTAACTGTACAAAGTTTATGTTTGAAGTGTCCAAACTTAAACTTGATCTTCAAAGATGCTGAGAACCTAGAGCTCTTATTGGCTTCAGCTGGCCTTGTGGATATTCACCACTTCTGCCCAGGAAACATGATTGCTGTTTCACAAAAACTTCTGACAGTCATGTTTATTCCATGGGTGAATGAACAGTAATATCTTTTGATGTTTTTTCATGAAAAAAGGGAAAGAGAGAGTATCACCAAATGCCCAGTGACCCAATGGTGAGGAAACTCACTTAGCTATTCTAGGAATCTGTGGGCATGTTTACACATGCGTGTCATGAGCTATGTGCTAAAGCATGTGCTAAATGACACCCACGTGTAGACGCACCCACAGAATCCTAGTCTGTGGGGAGTTCAGCACCTCCTAGAACTGGAGTCATATCCAGACCTCCGGTAGAGCAGCATCTTTAATCTCTGCTTTCCTAATCTTTTTACATCATAGCCTGCAAGGAAAAATGGCAGTCTCATTGTATCTTTGTTACAAATATTTGAAAGCAGCTGCTATTGTTATGAATCTGATATCTTTTATTAGACCAACTTAAATAGTTGGGAAACAATTATTAAGCAAGCTTTTGGGATCAGAAACCCTTTGTCAGGCTAAGGAAGTTTCAGCAGTTGGTGTGTGCTCTTCCTGCATGGAATGAAAAGTAAAGAAGCCAGAGGCTGGCATGTTTTGCATACAAGACAGGTAGTCAGTAAAGATGTAGATTGAGGACTCAGTGGGTGAGAGACAGGTGGAGCAGGGAGGAAGTGAGAGAAGGGGGATGAATAGTGGAGAGATACCTAGGGAGTCAGATGTTAGGCAGGTTATAATGTGTTCATAAATCCAATGTCTGTATTTAGTCCATGATTTTTAGTGTCCAGGAGGCTGATGAAGTGGAGTTCATAGGCTCGTCTCTGGGAAGTGTTTTGTAAGTTTCCTGTGAGATTGGAAAGAGAGTGGTTATCTTGTGAGAAATGTGCCCCCACAGGTAACTGGGTATTCCTGTCTTTGATAGATTCCTGGTGTGCATTCATTCTGGTGCGCAGTTGTTGTTTGGTCTCTCCTATGTATTTTCCATCAGGGCATTTGGTGCATTGGATGAGATATATTACATTTCTGGAGGTGCAGCTGTAAGATCCAGGAATGCTGATGGCTCTGTTGTGCGGTGTAGTAATTGTGGGGGTGGTGGAGGTGTGTTGGCAGGTCATCTATCTGTGACCTATCTCTCTCTGGATATCCACCAAATGGATCTCTCTGGATATCCAGAGAGATAGCTCACACATTTGAAAGAGCCACCTGGATACCATGTGAAGAACTGCTGCAGTACAGAAGAAACCCCCCCACAAATTGCATGCTGCTCGTTATGACATATCACCCCTCCCACGAACCTGTATGGAAAATCCTCAAACAATTGCAGCCCATGCTAGAAAGAGACCCTACTCTTAAAAAGATCTTCCCAGAGCCACCCATCCTAGCCTTCAAACAAGCACTGAACCTTGCTAACCTCATCACCAGAAGCAAACTTCTTCAAGTCCAAAACACACCAAATGGATCCAGACCATGCCATGCCAAGAAATGCAAAACCTGCCAACTGTCTCTCCAACCACTCTCTCTCCAATCTCTCAGTCCTGATCCTCAAAGGAAGCTTACAAAACACTTCCCAGAGATGAGCCTATGAACTCCACTTCATCAGCCTCCTGGACATGGACTGAATATAGACATTGGATTTATGACACATTATAACCTGCCTGACATGACTCCCCAGGTACCTCTCTACTATTTATCTCCCTTCTCTCCCCCACATCCAGCCTCTCTGTCACCCATTGACTTCTCAATCTAGATTTTCACTGACTACCTGTCTTGTATGCAGACCAGCACAGCCTCTGGTTTCTTTACTTTTCATTCCATGCAGGAAGAGCACACACCAACTGCAGAGACTTCCTCAGCCTGACAAAGGAGTTTTGAACCCGAAAGCTTGCTTAATAATTGTTTTCCAACTATTTAAGTTGGTCTAATAAAAGATATCAGATTCACGCAAAGAACCTTGTCTGCCTATGTCCTTAGACCAACACGGCTACAACCTACATCCCTGCTGCTATTGTTATGGCATTTTTAAAAGACATTTTCCAGATATTTGGTACCGTATCTTGGAGAACTGTAATAAAGTATTAAAGTACTACTCACTTCATTCACAAAATTTGTTAATGTGCCATCAGCCTCCTATTCGTCATCATGAACTAGTCAAGACCTATTGTGTATTATTATTCATAATATTGCAGTGCTTGGAAACTCCAGCTGAGGTCATGGCTCCAGTGTTCTAGGTATTCTACAACTACATAGTACCTAAAAAAGCGTGTAGTTTAAGTTGATAGACAAGGGATGGGAAAGGAAATGGAATTTCAAACAAATTAAAGAACTTGCCCAAAATCATGCAGCAGATCAGTGACAGAGAGAAGAATAGCACCATTACAGTTCCAATGTCTCATTCATTAGACCATGGTGGCCATGTTTGTATAGCTTCCCTCCAACCCCTGAGCCTGTTAACTGATAAAGTAGGCAACGTCCACTTGCCCCTGTTGGAGCGCACCAGAGACTGGAAATTAAAGTTGACTGTTCAGAGCAAACTTGAGTAGCCCCTCCAGCACTGTGCTCCATGCCTGAACACTGGACTGCAGTATTTACCTTAGGGCCACTTTGAGCCGTCTCCTTTGCCTATTTGTTAGTTTTTGATGTGCCAGTGCAATAATGAATGGGTGGGGCTTATTTTGTCTGAGGCAGACCTGAGGTCAGGAAGGAAGCCATGTAGATATGTCCTCAGCCTTTCAATATTTAGCATGGTCTGCAAAATTATACACAAGCCAGATTACCTTTATTATTGAATTATATTTAAATGTGTGTTAGACATTCACAGTTTTTAAACTTTTTAGACTGATATTCTGAATGGAGACGGCAATACATCTTCATTCAAGGTGATAGCTTTACTCCCAAAATACAGAACCTTACTTCACAAATAAAACCACTGACAACAACAGGGTTATTTTTAGTGCATGATGCTGTTCAGTGTAAGGACATCCCTCTCCAGCCCTAAGCCTGCATTTGATGAGAATAAAAATGATGGTCATATATTATCTTTTGGCCTGGGATCATGAAGGTCTTGGCCAACAGCTACTGAAGCCTCATAATGCTCTTATGAGGTGCCGTAGCTAAATGTTTTTATACTCATTTTAAACTCAACTCACTGTAGAACAGGGAAATCAATGGTCTGACTTTTGGATATGTTGATATTCAGCCTACTTGAAAATTAGGCCTAGATGACTGCCCAAGCTCATTCAGTGAGTCAGAAGCAGAGCAGAGTATTGAACTAAGTTGGTCATTGTGCTTTGGGAGTAACCATTGGAATAAACTCCCTCTCCATATAAGTGTGATCTCCTGAGGAAATGATGTTAAGGAAAATAAATCATTAGCACAAGAAACCTAGAATTATGGCTTTAAATCTGTATTCTCCTGACATAGTGGAAACCACATTGCTGAGGACATTTAAAACCAAACAAATCTTAGAAAACAGACTGTTAAGAACAACTGTGCATTGTATAGAAGATGGATGAGACAGATAACTAAATCATTGTTTTCCATCTCTAATTTCTGTGACCCTAAATCATGCCTGCAGAAATTTTACGCCTACCCAGCACATATGGAAATAATTAAACAGCTCTGGAAAGGAAGTGTTTCCCGTGATAAACCAATTCTCTCTTGGTTTTTAAACACTGTGGAAAATTGACAACAAATTGACTCTGGCAGGATTAAAGGTCCCCTGTGAGTGATTTTATGGAATTTCAAGAGTCACCTGCTGCCTTTGTAACATTCCCTCCGTGCTCTTGCCCCTGTCATTGCAACTGCTGAGATGCATTGCCTTGCCACTTGCTTTTTCATGTGAAGCAGCAGGAAACTGACTTTGCAAAATGAATAATTATTGTTTAAGATGAGGAGGACACACAGTGGAAAAAACCAATTCTAGAGGAGATTTGCAATAGCATAATGGTTGATAATGCTAGTGCACAATTTTGTTCTGTAAAATGATAGACAGTGTTGTTACATATAAGAACAGAGCTATTCAGTGGAGTCAAAAAACCCTAAGTTCCTAAAGAAAGGGGATACCTGCTGAGTAGCACTTTATACACTTGCATTGCTGACAGACCCACTTTTCATTTTTTTTCAATGTACCAGTGACCCGTAGACAACATTGTGTAAATAACAGAGTCTGACAGTGCACATGGAGGGGATGTAATGCTCAGAAAATGGCTCGCTACAGCAGAAGCTTGCAGCTGCTGGCATACATCATTGTGCTTTAGGCTTCTGTAGCTGGTACAGTAGGACTTCTTCCTACACTTTAAAGATGAGTTTCTGTGCTGGCTCCTCAGTACACTATCAATATTCCCCTTGTACTTACTCATTCTCTCAGACCATTGATAGAGCTTGGGGTGGGTGTACTGAACTCTGTAAAACTGGATTATGGAACAGCCTGTCCAGATAACTATAGGTAGTTATGTGATAGCCACTGAAGTTATACCAAACCCTGCTCAGGTGAACAGAGTGAGGAAATAAAGATCACCATTCCTGGGTGCCACAGCTTTATTATACCCAAGTCATCTTGGAAACCTCAGTTCCAATTACTGATAATAAAGGCTGGGTTTCTCTGACCATTATGTTTCCATTACCCATGCAATGTTCATAACAACGCATGATATGTAATCTGAGCTGTGAAAAACCACAGACCTATTATCAGGTGAAACATTTGTGGCTGTGGATATTTTACACAATTAAAAACTACACACTCTGTCCTGTTGGCAAACCAAGATTATTTTAGTGAAGGGGTTGAGATGAAGTAAATCTCATTAGTTTTGTATTATGTTAAACATATCTGATTTAATTAGTTTATAAGGGTGGAAATCTATCCTAAATCAGATTAACCCAGATTGCCAGATCCAGCCACCTTTGGTTCAGCCTCACTTCTGAATTTGCAGTTACAGCCAGAAACGTGAAGCAGCCCTGGGAAGATAAGATAACCCATATGAGCTGACACCAGTTTCATATAGCTCTTGTTAGACCACGAGAGGGCATGTGACCAAACTGTAGGGGGAATTAAGCTATAGACAGTCTAGTCATAATGAGTGCAGTAGAGAAGTCTTTAAAGGGTATAGTACCTGAATTAAAAATGGACCCAATGATCCAAATTCATACTGGGAACCTCTTATGTTCAGGGATCTTTAGAACTAGGAACTTGCTATAAAATAAATTCACCTTGCATTAGAAATTTGTAAAAGATGAATTGCCACCTGTCTCATTTGTTGTCTCTCTCGGTTAGAAACACGACCAATGTTTTTACACATGTATGTACAAAAATGAATGTGCAGTTGCAGAAACTGAAAAATGTTTTGCCTGCAGTTGCATATGCATGATTCCAAAAACCTTCACATACATTTTCCACTCCAGTTCTCCACATTTTGGAAGATCCCACCAAATTATTGTGCATCCAAACACATAGAGTGAAATCCACAAATGTGTGTTTCTATCCAGAAGATTTTGTTTTACTTTAGTTTCTCATTAATTCTACTGTCCTGTTTTATTAACAAACCAAAACCACCTTTTGTGTAGATTATCCAGTACCTTCTGAACTGGAGTAGAAAAATGCACCTTCACTTGTTATGATTTTTGCTGGGGTTGTTCTTTATTTGTATTTAAGTTCCATGATGGAAAGAGAAAAAATACCAATAATTGAAAAGCTGAAACAAAACCCACTGATTAACAAAGCAAGTTAATGAATTGAAGAAGCTCCTAGATAAGAACTGTGATTAATATTAGGTACAGACCTCTGAGACCTGCAGGCCCAAGCTTCTCCACAGTCCAGTTACTCATATCACGAGGCAGGGGGGGATTATCAAACAAAATGGGGCGCCTCATTGCCATTGCTTTTTGACAGCTTCTCCCATAAAACTGCCTTAGAAGAGGGAACTAAGGACCCAGTGACCTCAGCTGCTTAAAAGGTAGGGAGATGGAGCTGCTGGCCTCGTCTTTTAGGGTCAGTTATAATGAGGTCAGTTTGGAAGAAGATAACTATCACTCTATAGGAAAATAGCTTGCTACATCCTGGCTAAATATGGGTATAAATTTTGTAAGGTGAGAATGGCCTAGTGCTAGGGCCCTACTGAATTCATGGTGAAAGTGGGGCGCACTGTGGCTCCTTTAATTTTGCAGATTCCTCCATACCACCACTGATTGGTGGAGAGGCCCTGCTTGCAGCTCACTTTTGATCAGTGGGGAGGTGAAAACTTCTGTTTTAAACATGCACCATTTTGCCTCTTGCCCCGAATTGGCTGAGGGGCTGTGGATGGCCTTGCTGTTTGCAGCTGACAGGTAGGGAGGCAGAAATGGTGCCATATTTAAAATCACCATTTTAGCTTCTCTGCTGATTGGGGGGAGCAGTGGGTTCCTCCGCTAATCAGCAGTGAAGGGTGGGTGCATAGGGTGAGGTGCATGTGGGGGAACATGCAACATTAAAGCATGTACCATGCACTCTACTTCCACCATGAATTTGGTAGTACCTACCTATTGAGTGGGCAAACCAAAAGGCTGAAAATTATTCATGAGAGGGAGTTTGATTTTCTTTTGAAGAGAGAATTTTTCCTGTGTTAACTCTGTGAGAATAAAGTGGCATCTTTTGTACAAGAGAGGTCTGCCATAGTATCTTTCCTGCTGTTTGTGAATGGGGTTGAGTAATGGAACCCAGCTATAGGAATAAAAGTAGGGGTGACGTGATCCTTGGACACACAAAAAGAGGAGTAGTGAATAGGAATGGGGACTTTACCTCTTCACATGGCAGTGATGAGACTGATTCTGCATTAGTGTGTGCTTTTTCTCCTGTCAACATCTTGAAGAAGAATGTAGGAAAACTGATGAAGATAGAGTGGAGAATGACAAAATTTACTTGCAAGCTGGAGAAAAAGCTTTGATATGAAAGCCTGGAAATGCTCTATCTGTTTAATGTTTCAAGAAGAGTGAGAAGTTAATGGATTCTAGTACCTAGATAGAGAGAGAATTTTACATATTAAAAAGCTATTGATTCAGTGGAGAAAAGTATAACTAGAACCAAAGGCTGGAAGCCAAAGTATGACAAATTCAAATGAGGGTACAAAGATTTAACAATGAGGGTAATTAAACATCAGCATGCTCTACAAAGGGAAAGGGTGAACTCATTGTCCTGTGAAAGCTTTAAATCACAACTTGATGACTTTCTGGAAGATGCATTGTAGTTTTGGGGCTGAAGAGAGGGGTAATGGGGTGATGTGTAAAGTTCTGTGATACACAGGATGTCAGGCTAGATCAGCCAGTGGTCACTTCTGACCTTGGATTATGAACTGAGGTTGGAGGAAGAATAATACATGTCAGTAATTTCCAGACTGGACTTTGCAAGAGGCCATTCTGGTAGTTGAGTAAGACTAGTAGCAGAGCCTGCAGTGGGCCAAAAGGGGCACCAGCCCCAGGTGCTCTCTTAGAGGAAGCACAAATATGGCAGCCTTCACTGTTGCTGGCCTAGCTGCTACTGTCGCCACAGATAGCTTAGCCCCTGCTGCCATGACCACTGCTGCTGCCCAAAGCACAGACCCTGGTTGTTATGCCTTTGAGTATATGTGTGTCTTACTTTGTATCTGATTCATTCTTCCTGTCAGGAACCTTGAGGGGATGATAGAAGAATGCAAGCTATAGCTGTATGTGCTGTGTCTGCTGGGCATGCATCTCTGGAGAATAACAAGGTGAGTTATCTGTACTGATGGATTTGAAACCTTTTTCAGCTATTGACTTTAAATGATTTACCAACATGAATTAATTAAGCTTTGTGATTAACACCACTGTTGAGGCAGGTATTTTTCACATGTGGAAACAGAGGGATTTTTTTGGACATGTTATATCTGAACAAGTCTATGATGTTCAAATATAGAACCCAGGGATCCCGAGGCTGCTGATTTGGGCACTATCCTTGATCCCAGTAGAAAGCTTATGGACTCTCTCAAATTGATAGAGTAGCCTCTTCTCTCTGGTCCTAGCAAAAGCGGTCATTACTTCGATTGTGTCACAGTTTGTTATCTAGAGGTCAGACAGGACAGCGAGTCTATAACTAATGACTATCAAGAATGAATCTAAAATATGAAACTTCAGCTCAGAATTTGCCACAGGTCTACGGGTAGCCTTTTAATTAGGACTTACAGGCCTGTATTCAAGCTGGTAAAATTTCCAGTTACATCTGGATGAGTTCATGGTGAATACCATATTTTCTGACATACCTTATTCTGGGGCATGTTGTATGTTACCTATTTTTGAAAGGCAGAATGAAGGGAAAAAAAGATCTTTCCTTCTGGTAAGTAACTGAGTAGCAGCAACTAGGGGATGAAACCTGCTCATTGTTCTGCTTCCTGTGTATTGTGGGCAGACTTACTTTAGCTTTCGTGCAACTGAAGTGTATGCAGCAGAGATTGTTGTTAACATATATCCTACGCACCTCAGTTTCCAGCAGCTAGTTTTTGGGGAGAATGGTGCATTCTGGATGTGAGAAAATATGGTAGTTTATTTGAAAAACATTCAGTTTTGAGGATGTGAGGAAAGATGTTTTCTGTGATTCAGATAAGACTTGGTAAACAGGTTCAGGCAAAAAAGAAATTGGAATGCTCGAAGTGTTTTTTTTGAATTTTTTATAATGACACATTTCTTTTTTTTGTTGTTAAATGAATTTTTCATTTAAAAATTGCCAAATAAAATTTAAAAGCTTTTAAAACCCCCATATCAAATGAAACGTTCATTTGAATTGACTGAAACATTTTTTTCAACCGAAGATGAATATTTTTGTCTTTTTTCCTGGAAGAAACACTTTTCTCTTATTTTTCAGTTCAGAGAACTAAGAAATCAATGTTTTTGCAGAGCTCTGCCTTTAATAGATATTTTAATTATTGGTAACTTCTACAAATTTAATTTCTGGTAATGTCTACAAATAAACATTTCTCATCACTTTGCTAAACCTGAAACAATTGGAATGGTAGGACCCTAAGAAAAATAAAATTCACCTCAGTATAGCCTTTATATTTGAAGCTAGATTTCAGACGTCACTTAACCCCTTGGGACTTTGTTGCATTTTCATATCAGAATGAAATGTGGGCAAAACATGAATAGATTTTGCTTTCAAAATGGAGTTATTTGAATTCCAATTTCTTTTTCTCATTTCATGGGAGAAGAGATAATAAAGAACTAATCACAGACTGTATCAAAATCTGTCACATACTACACAATCTATGAAAGGTAGAAACAAGGAAGCAATTAATTTAGGCCCATATCAGTCCATTTTTTTTAAAAAACAGTTTGTTCCTAAGGTTATATTTTAGATAGAGAATGCCTCACTGATTCTATTTAAATAAGTACTATGCCACTGATGAAGACAGGACTGGGGCAGCGCAGGTGCGAAGGTGCGCAGTTGGCAGCCTAGAGGTTACAACTTCAAGGCCATAGCAAGTGCTCACAGTGCTCCTCTGTTGGAGTCCAATGAATCTGCAAATTCTGTTAAATACCTTGTCAAAAAAACATAGGAAAGGAAAGGACTGGTGAAGCACATCGCTGTCCCTTTGAAAATGATAGGCATGGAGGAAAAATCAGCCCTTTTGTTGACATCTCTATGTTTTGGGGTGACAACATAGATGCTTTAGCCAGGAGGATGATACAATCAGAAAAAGGCTCTGGGGCTGGGTCCACATGAGCGGAGCATACCTTTACAGCAGCACCCTGCGCCCTGTCCAGCCAGGGAGTGGCATGTGGCAGGGGAACAGGCAACACAGGGCAGCGCAGGGCCCAGGCCCGCCTGCTCTTCCATCTCTGTGTGCTGCAAAGCCTCAGCCATCTGCTGCCTGCTCCCCTGTCTCGAGGAGCTGCTCTGCATCTGCCTGGGGTGCAGGGTGCCTCAGCATGGCGGATCTCCAGTGGACCATTCATGTTGAGGCATGAGGAGACAGGGGAGCAGCCAGCCAGCCCAGGGTTGCCTTCTCCTCCATCTTGAGGCACATGCAACCAAGTCAACCAAGGAGCAGCTGGCTGGGGCACAGGGTACCTCAGCATGGGGGATTTTCTGCATTTGTCCTGCTGCTCACCATTTTGACAGGGTTTGCGCCACTTTTTTCCAGGTTTTGTGGGGGGGGGGTTTGTTACCAGGAAATTTCTCTGTGGCGCTGCTTGCAGTGCCACAAACCACATGTGCCTGCATGTCTGGATCCAGCCTGGGTAGGTTAGATTAATGAGTGGCCATGACAACAAGGTGCAGCCTTTGGAAAAGCAAGAGCCTAGCTACCGTTGTCACTGTAATCTAAGGAAAAAGATAATACATATGATGGGTTTGAGGAAAGTCTCTAAGTGCCAAGCCACATGCTTAGATTTGAATATCATTCCCCCTTTTCCTGAGTTTCAGTTAGTTGCAGCGGGTTCTCCTCAGCCAGAAAAAAGTGCACTGTTTACTGTGTACCCCCCAATGCTTATGTATTGAAATTTCCTGTGGTGGCAGGCACTGCACTTGATTCATGGCATTCACAGAGATTTCCCATTAGAAACATTTGTAATATCCATTGAAACAGCCAGGTCAAGCAGCATTACAGGGTTGGAACTTGGCCCCTCATCAACAGGAAGGAGATAGGATTTCAGTAGCCCTTTACTGCAGTTGCTCTTTTCTGCATTTTGCAACATATCATCATTACACTCCTTCCTATCTATACATCTGATCCCTTTTCTTTCCCCCTTGGCTAATCCAGTCTAGTGTCCACTGTTAATGATTGATCACAGTGACCTGTCAGCTGATGATTATTTCTTAGTAGGACACTAGCTCCCCGGAAATACTCAGCCTCAAGTTATGCATCTAGAGTACAGGACAGAACAGCTGTAAGCACAGCATGATTTTAAATCACAACCAACACATTTATGATGGTTTAAAATTGGCCAGGAGAATCGGGGGGAGGGCAGGAGGAGGCAGGTTATATATCTTCACACTGTCCAGTGTTAATGCAGTAGTCCTTTATCTTTTTGCATTTCAATTAGGGCCTCTGTGTGTGTTGTTTAATAGGAAAGATAGTCACAGTAATGCACTACTAGAAATTATAAAAGGGTAATTGCTGTATGGAAATAAATGTCATTAATGGAGGCTGACAACCAACAATGTAAAACCACAGTGAGCTGTATATTTAGCAGTGTGGGTTCCCTGCTGTGGGGAGAGGTGAAAAGGAAAGAGAAGCATCATATAGAAGAGAACTAAAAAGTATCATTTACTGGTATGTCATTTCTATCCCATTGTTTCCCACTGAGAATATGCTAGTGAGAAAAACAAAACCACTGTGAAAATAACAAATGAATGTATACATGGGCAGATCTCGGATTTTGAGAAAGGGGGTGTAGATGGTGTGGTGCATCATCACGTATAACACAATGCATACTTTTCTCCAGGTAAAAAGGAACTAGAAGCTTTACTAATAATCTAGCCTGGAGCTAGATTATTTGAAGATCTAAGCAAAAAGAAATATAATTTTATTGAAATGTGGGTTAATTTGCTATATCATATATTATGTATAAAAACACAACAGACTAGGCAAAAATAATCATAAGACGTTCTTTCTTTAGTCCTGTTGTCATTAGAATTAAATATACAACTCTTTCAGCTTCATAAAACACAATCTAGCCTTCTTGAGCATCTTGACAGAGCATCCATTGCCTCCCTGAATGTTTTTTCCACACCTGAATTGATGTTCACCTGAGTTAATGTTTCCATACTTTAGTGAATATTTTTAGCTAGAGTTAAAAACTGTCTGCAGGACTGTGACAGGAGCTATTATGTTATCAGGGGCAGCTGAGACAGTGTAGTTGCAAATAGCTTGATTACTGGAACATGAAGACCATTAGCAAAGGAGAAAGAATCACTAACTCCTGAGGAATGACGAGTTTGGAAAGAATCAGGTAGTTTATAATGAGCCATGAAGTCAAGTGACTCCCTCACTGCTGCCTGAATAGAAATGCTGCTGCCACTGCCAGGAAGTTGGTTTTAAATTTTGGATAGACCAGGAATCAAAGGGAAGTGTGTGATTGCACCACTGCACCTTCCCTGGATATATATGGTTTCTGTATATGCAATATACATAATTACACTCTCCCCAACTCAGTGCTCTCCATTTCCAAAGAATATGTATGCAATATATTTACTTTTATTTGTAAGATCTACTGATTAAGTGCCATGAATCATAAATCATAAATAATATAAGGAAAAACAAATCTTATTAGTTATGGAGGTAAATCGTATTCTTGACACTAAGGCCCTAATCATAAATCAAACTTGAGACTGTATTGTAAACTTAAGGAAAAGGCCCTTCTGTGACCATTGACTGCTAGCAGTCTGGGAGCCATTCAAAACACTTAGTTTATAGTTACATTCAGTCACGTGACAGATGATATGACTTAACATTAAAAGATTATATAGATTTCATAGACATTAGGGCTGGAAGGGACCTTGGAAGATCATTGAGTCCAGCCCCCCGCCCAAAGGGCAGGAAGTCAAAAGCTACGTTAAAAGAACATTACATCTCAAAGTCAAGTATTTAGAAGTTAGGAAATGCCAAAATTAAGGTTCCCTGTGCAGTTGTGACAGGTGCCAAATTGTCTGATGCCTGGAATAAAGGTGAGGCCCGTCAGAGTCAGACATGTTAATCTGTACAGGAGGCTCTGTAGCTAGATACTGTAAAAGGCCCATCTCCTATGTATATAGGGAACTAAATGGGGCACATGACCCACATTAACCACTGGATTTCACTTTCAGTCTTTTTGTGCCTGTTCATTTTGGCCTGCCAAATCATAGTTGTGTAGCGAATGGGTTGTTGCCCTGCCTTGTTTGTTGCAGCAATTGCATGATGTTTGATGAATGAAGCAGGAGAATAAAGGACAAGAAAACTACAGGCATCTACCAGAAGACTTGAAAACAACCTAGAGTTGCTACAAACGTTAGCAAGGACCTCATTGTTAACTGGTGAGTTACTGATATGGCCTTTTATATAAATTCGGGAGGGCAAAAAGTTCAGCTGTCCTAACTGAAAACAAGGTAATTCTATTGGGAATGAGCATCTGGGAACAAATGCTACTTAGTTAAAATTATGTTCTGTTATTTAATGGAAATTACAATTAACAATTGTACAAATCACAACTGTAATTTAATTAGAAAATGTCCTTGGGCAAGAGCAGGCTCAGGTACTAATGTTTCTGAATAGTAACAATATATTTTTTCCTATATATTTGTGGCTTATCCTTTCTGAATGTCATGCCACTTTTCTGTCTTCTTTGTGTTGCATAATTTTGTATCTTTCTATCTGATATGAACAACATCACTTCTACTTCTAGTGCCTTTGTGTTTTTCTTGACTTGTGTCTTCTCCCTGAAAAGGTCTACATTAGCCTTTTTTTAAGTACAGATGTGTCCTTTGATATTACTCAACACATTTTGTCAAAGCACTTATCTTCTGCAATGCTCTTCAGTCCCAAATTGTATGTCTAATATTTCCTAAAGCAGTCTGCTGAATGAGGCAGTGGATGAGGTAATGCTTAATTTCCTTGGTATGTCCATGTTAGTTCGTTTTCCTTTCTCTACTCATCAAAAGATTGAGGGAGAAAGTTGTGAGGAAAAAGTTTGGCAAGATGGAAAGGCTGGAGTATTGAAGTAAGGGAAACATGGTGAATAATTCTGTTCTTGCAACAGGAAGCCCTGCTGCCAATTCCTAAGAATCTACATTAATGTAAGGAGATATTTGTTATTGGTGACAGTCAAGGGTATAAATTTCAGATCTCAAGCTGGTTGTCAAACAATTAGCTGTACTCAGAACAAAATTGATCATTTACACCCGTGGTTCTCAACCTTTTCAGACTTGAGGCACCCCTTGAAAAACATTAGCTTGTAGTTTTCAACCTGTATTCTGACTACAGAAAAATAACTGAGCAATTCTTCTGTGAGCAATTCTTCTGTTGGAAACAACTCAGAAAGATCATAACAAGTCAGAATGTTTTTGACACTCTGACCTATCTGAAATCTTTGGCCGCATCCAGACAAACAGGGGCGTGTGCTTGCAGTGAGTGCCACAAGTTGCCTTAGTGCATGCCCCTGCACGTGCGCTTTGTTGTGGGGCAAATTGTCCCAGAATGGGGAAACTGTCCTTGTCCAGCTCTTCCTAGCTTTTCAGCCAGGGAGAACTGAAGGTTGGGTCCAGAACTTGTGCCATTCCCAGCAGTCTTACGTGGTGGCCTGGTAGTATGCTGGGGCAGCACGGAGGCCTGTATATATGTTGTCCTGGATGGCCCAGCGTCCATTTGTTCCAGTGCACTTGTTTTGTTTGCATTGTGCTGATTCTTTCTCTGGGGTATTTTTTACTACTGGGAAATCATGGTAGCAAAATTTACCACCCTGCGTATTTGCAGTGCAGCTCAAATTTGCAGTGCAGTGCACCATTTGCGGTTTGTGGCACCACAAATTGCATGACCCTGTTCATCTGGACGTGGCCTTTGCGTTTGTCTTGTGAAACATACATGGGAGTTTGCATGCCTAACTGTTAATATTGAGTGACACCCCCTGGTACCCTTAAAACTATCAGCCATGGCACCCTGGTTGAGAATCCCTGGTTTACACTGAATGGTGACCTTGATGCCAAATCAAACCTTTGTTCTGTTGATGCTGGCTGTGGAAGAGTCACCTTGATCCCTATGCTGACATGCAGTTTCCAGCAAGAGCTGCTAACTGTGTATCTGTGTTATGAATCCCTATTGTACAATATCATTTCTCCTTCTGGGGCATGGCTATGATGAAATTATAGACAATGATAATGGAGCTTTGCGAATATTGATTGATGACAGGCAGTTGTTGCTGTTCCATCACTTGGCACTCATTTTGCATAATCCCTGTTTGTGCACTGATGTTTATGATAGGAATCTCGAGCAGGCTGCTGAAGAGGTAGCCGAGAACACCTAATCAAATCTATTCATGTAGATGGCTGTCCTCTGGTACAAAGACTCTGTGCATTATAAAGCATTTTGTAGCTCAGCAAAACAGGCCTCATTGTTCTCTCACCATATTTTAAGAGCAGGAGGCAAAAATGGACTTCTCAGTTCGGTTGTTTCTGCCAATGAAGCCATCATTTTTTAGAGGACATTATTAATAATGTTGTGATAGTGATGGCCCAGACAAATACTTCTGGAACTGGGCTGGTTTTCATTAGTTTTCAGTCTAACTCACAGTATGATACACTCACTAGGGTGAATGGAGCAGCTTCTTTTGAAGGAGATAAAGATATTATACTTTAGCTTTCCCACCTCATTGTGTTTGTCATTGTACTTCCTGGTTCCAGCTGGGCCTGGAAGTAGCGGAGCTAAAAATAAAAATATGGTACTGCATGCATTTGCAGGCAGCTACTCTTTCAAGAAAACCTCTGGTCATGCCATTTCCAGTCCAGTTTTAGGAACCACTTTGAAGCTTCCTAATTCTGTGGTGTATCTACATGGAGAACCTAATACTCAATCCTTTTGTGTCTTGATATAATGGATAGCAGGAGTGTAAACTTCCAAAAACCCTGAGACACATACAACATGAGTTGACTTTGGAATGGCTTTCACAGAACTCACTAGAGAGTTGACAGGAATCAAAGAAGGTGTATATTGGTTTTTCAAACAAAGTTTTGGGCTCATCCCAGTACTTTGAAGAACATGTTCATATCCTTATACAAATGGATTCTGGTGTGAAAAGAGATGGTCATGTGCTTAAAATACTGAGCCTCAGGAGATCTGAGTCATATTACTGGCCCTATTATAGACTTCATTTTTGACACTGGGCAGTTCTTACTCTGCCTATGCTTCAGTTCTCTATCTATAAAATAGGAATAATAATAACTTGGCATGTTATAAAAACGTATCTATCCCTATCTGTGAGGTGCTTAAATAGTATAGAGAAAAGCACTCAGTAGTAACCTACAATGATAAAAAGCTGGCATTGCTTGTTGCATATTTCAATCATTTGGTGACCTCTTAGATCCACCAGAATTACCCTCCCCTAAATGATTAGAATTGCACTGGATCTGTCCTGTTAAAATTATGAGACTGTCTTCTGTGTAGCTTGAGGAATTTGTAAACATCAAAGTTCCCTTTACTAGGAAGTATAAATAATACTTCCACCATTCCCATTGTAGAATCATACTTTGCCCACAAGATATTATGCACACATGCAAAACCTGTGTAGTGAAACAGTTTAGGCTGTGGTAGAATGCAACATACCTGACACAAAACCACAAAAACAAGGACATGAAAAGTTACTTCCTAACAATAAGTAATCTCCCCTCCATCCTGAGACTTATACCATGCCTACAACTATCGGACACTAGACTGTCCTGCAGCCTAGACCCAGGAAGTGTAGACTCTTCTTTGCCATAAAACCCCAATAAATACAATATGTTATCTCTCACCTTCACTTCTCCCCATGGCCTTCACCTCATTTTTCCCTTCAATCTCTTAGTTGTTTTTATAATAGATTACTGGTATTGCAGAAACCTCACTGCTATGGGACCAGGATCAACTTAGTTCACCCATTTCTTTGTTGTGTTTCAGTCCACCCTTTCTATATAGTCTGCTCCCAACATTCTGCACAGACCACTGCTTCTCGTCTTGGTGTTGCCAAATCTTGTGAGGGACATTGTGGTGCTACGAGATATCTCAGGAGATGATCCATGATTTGCTTCTCCTGACAAATGCATTGATCAGTTGCATTGAGGCCCCGTGATTTCACGAGAAAGTTGTATCTGCCAAGACCTACTCTCAGCCTGTACAGGCTCTGCCATGTGCATGGGTGCTAACTCCTCACTGGCTCCATTCAAAAGCTTTGTTGCCTAGTTTTTCCCATTCTTTTTGCCAGTAACATATTGCTTCCATAAGAGCTTTTTTCTTACTGCATCTAAGTTCTCTTCCCACTTCAGAAGAACCTTAATGTGTTTCTTCAGTCATGTAGTAGGACTGATGAGCTCTTTTGGATCTCAGGAGGCCAGTATCCTGGGTACTATTTGATGTAATGTCTTTCAGGCTTGCTTTCGACATTGAAAAAGTATTTCAAAGTAAAACCTTCTGGCTGCAGATAACTGGGCAGAAAGAGGAGGACAGTTTTTGGGAGGAAGAAACAACAGTGAGCTGGAAAAAAGTGGGTTGTTGAGTTGGGGTAAGATTTAGGGGTTGTAGAAAGAAAGGAACAAGGAGTAAATGGGTATGAAGAGGTGGTGGTGACAATACAGCCTAAGAGGTATTTAGGACCAATTGCCTGTTGTCTTCAATTTTGCTTTAACAAAATAGACCACACCCACAGAGATGTTTTAAGTTTCACAGAAATTCAAAGTATGCCAGATCTTTTACTGTAATGTGTTCATATTTCACATGATTTGGATGATGACCATATCTTGGTCTCTCAGAGATCAGGGCTTTATTGTGCCAGGCACTGTACAGACTGTTTATTAAAAAGACAGGCCCAGCCCTGAAGCAAGACTACAGAGAAACCAGCTGTCACAGCTGGCAGCCACCAGAGAACTATATATGGATTTAAAAATGAAGGCAGAGCAGTACACTCACTGACATCATTATCTGTTGCACAGCAATGATTTCCTGAGGATGTGAGCAGCAGAAGCCATGAAATTGACAGTCTGCCCACGTCATCTCACCTCCAGGACAAACCACACCTGATACAAAGAGCAAAGCTTGCCAATCATACTATTAATAGAAAGTGTTGTAATCCCATATATGACAGTTAAAGAACACCCTACTGCATATATATCCTTGTGTGTAGAAACATTGTTCCAGGCTGTAAGGTATATTTCATTTTCTTCTTTGATCAAGATGGCTTAGAATACATTTTAGAGTAAAAAACATACATGTCTATAAACCAAGAGTACAAAGCTGTCCTGGCTGCCTGTTAGACATTCAGATGGCACTCATCACCAAATTCATGTTTGACCCTTTGCTGTCAGTGGAGTTGCACCAGGGCTAAATTTGGTCTGCAGTATTTCACCAATGTAGAGATATGGAACCAGATCCTGAGCTGATGTAAATAAGTGAGCCAGTTTAAGCCACTTGATCAATGGGTGCACTGTGCCTGCAATAAATGGGCCCCATTTGATTTTAATGAAGTAGGGCCATCTTAAACCAGTGCTGTTTTTTTCCATGAAATTAGAAAGCAAACTGTGAAATTAGCAGCTGCTACAATGGTTGCTCACTCTACCAGCACAACAGCATTGTATGAAATTAATGTAGGTGTTTCCTGTAGTCTATCATGAGAGATTGTAAACTAGTTTCCATTGAGGTTTAACATTTGGGGTTAGGATTACACAGAACTATGTAAAAATCAGTACCACAGCAAGACCTGAGGTGTGGGCTCCAACATGATCTTTGCAATGGTTCTCTTTAAGTTCAACACTTCTTGTTTTTAAATGCATATTGATTTATTGAAGTAAATAATCTAGCCACTGTTGAATCAAGGCACAGCCATTAGTGAATTAATTGGGCTAGTTCAAAAACTAAGAAGTTTCTCAGTGAAACATATTTATTGAAAAAGATATTTGTTTTCATCAGATTTTTTTTTTCAGCTAAAGCTTCTGATCAGTTAGCCTAATCAGAATTATTTCTATCCCGATGATACAGATAGGGAAATTGCAGTAGAGAGGGGTATAATTGGTTTTGTCCAAAGTCCCACATCCAATCAATAGCAAAACTGGGAGAGGAAAGTAGGTCTGTTGATTTTGCCATAGCTCATTAAACCGTTCTTCACCCTTCTGATGATAATTATCCCAAACAGTATAGTTTACAACAATTAGAGAAATGTTTGAGCTATTATTATAGAAAAGTATAGAAAAAACAGCTGTTGGAAAAGGGTTTACAGACACCAAATGGAGTTACAAGTCTTATTTTCAAATGCAGTTCACAATTTATATATGAGAAGAAATACTTCTTTGCAATTTGGGGGCATTCCATACAAAAGAATTAATTAGGAACATGTTGCCAGCATTAATGCTTGAATAGTGCTAACTGCAGCCATGTTAAAAATTTGCCATGTTTTTCACAAAAGGGGTCAGTATTTCACACAGTGGCTTCTCTGTCTCATGTGTAGGGTTTTTGGAATGACTGTGCTACATACCCTTTCCTATGGAATTGTACTATAGATTGTTCCATTACTGCATTGTAAGGGATGAACATAAACTGCCAAACCCTTGTGAAACCCTTCGGAATAGATCTACTGGAGCATAGAGGGCTGAAAACTGCCTTCACACAGCAGTTCAGGATTTCCCCAACCGGGGAAAACCACAACAGGCTTGCAACTACTTAGCTGTAGATCAGCTGTTCCTGGCATCTTGGCATAGTGGACATTCCAGGGTGGGTTTGGATTGGGTTAGGTTGGGGATATCAGTGTGACAGAATGTGGGATTGGAAGAAGGCTGGGTGAGATTTTTCATGCAAATACTTTATTGATTGAAAAATGTGGTTTTCAGTTGCCTGGAACTATTTGCAAATTCAGGTCAAATTTGACAAATAACGTTGGGTGAAAAATGAAAAGAAAAATTGACAAAACTTGAAACATCTTTCCAGCAATTTTAAAGCAATGTTTCTGACTTGTTATTTAAAACGGCGTTTTGCTTAAAAATTTGAGTGAAATTTGAGAATTATATATGCATTGAAAAGTTTGAAAATGAAGGGAAGATTTCATGTGGAATGAAATATTGTGGAATGAAATTATGTGGGTTTTGTGTTTAGGTGAGAAAAAGAAAACTTTTTTTTAGTTTGATTCCTGAACCAAAAAATCAGTTATTTGCACAGCAATAGGATGCCATGTACTCCAAATACTGTGACTGTCAGATTGGCTTTGTAGGAGCCATTATCTGCCAGTGCAAGTCTTCCTTTTGTCCAGCAGCCTCTAGTTCTGAGGAGAATGGACGCTGGAAAATGGGTGGTAGCTGATTTTTTCCAAGATTAGCCTCCTGTGGTTTCTAGGGGGTCTTTGCAGCACAATATAAGGATGATATAATTTATTTAGACTTTTAATTACTTGAGCATTATGGCCAAGTGTACATTATGTATGTAGGTGGTTGGTAACTAATATTTAATTCTGTGGAATTTCCCAATCATGGGAAACTCCTACATTTGCATTTGCTAGTTTTGAACTGACTATCTAGTCACCCATATGCTACAGAGGAAAGTGTAAATTTTAGTAAGCATATAAATAATAGCTATTGCACTTTTCTGCTTATATTTTCTAGGAACATTTGTAGAGTTTGCCAAATTCCAGCTTTCACACTAATCCCAGCTGCTCATTTTTCTTTTGCAATTTATCTCAAGCTGGCTCCCAATTCCTGGGATGATCAAGTAGACTCACTTTGTCCCTCTACTGTAGATGCAAGCCATTGACAATTATATAATTAATAACATCCTGTCATCATGTCCTTTTCTTTATGGGGCCTTCAAATCAGAAGTGGTTATTCACATGTGAAAAAGGCTGTGTGCTGTAATTCTAACATTTTTGAGGGGTGACAGCTGAGGAAAAGAAAATTCCAAAAAAAGAAGGAAAAAAACCCAACCCTTCATAATGACAAAAACATAGCATTGGTGATTTAATCTGATCATGTCACCTCTGATGAGAAATCTCAATTTCTGGAGGTTTTTATTTCCAAGGAAGTTGAAAATTAGTCCGGTGGGAAATGATTCCTTCTCAGTGTAACTATTTAATTGATCTATCTGGAACTCTTTAACAGTGTTACTGCATTCTAATTAGAATTTACTTCTAAGCAGAGTCAGTTTTGATTGTAATTGATTTAACTCAGCCCTATTGTAGCTTTCTTCAAGAACCCTTCCCTACAAAAGACTGCACTATACTGCAGTTTCTTGGCTAATGGAGTTGCACAATCTTTAAAAGTCAATTTGGCCACCTCTGATTTCACAGATGATAAGATATTCTGCAGAATGAGTAGTAGGATGGAGAATAGACTGTATGCGATTTCTGTTTTACCACTACTCAGGCTGACGGATTTTCCATAGGTCCGGAAGGGCCAGTTCTCCTAAGGCTAAATATTAGACTTGAAATGTAGAGACTGTCATATTGGGCATTTCTTGCATTTTCTTATGCTCTAATTATCATGGCTGCAGATTTCCCTGTCCTCTTATGGGAAAGCTCATGGGAGGGAGCAAAGTAGAGAGGAGATATGTAGTTCTTGTATGCAGGATTTTCTCTATAGGTTCTCCACTGTCAATGTCTACAGGACTCTGTCACTATCAACTATCCTTCCTGTCTTCTGTAGAAGGTAGACACTGAATGAATCATTGAAAAAAACTGAAAGTGTCATCCAGGGAGTCTGATGCCCAGTTATGCCTTGCACTAACCTCTAAAAAGAGGGTTTTTCTGATGAGAGACAAAGGGTGTATAGTAAACCAGTGAGAACATATACCAAATTTGTCTCACAAAGATGGACCCTCTTGGACGGGACTGCCACTTTCAAAGAACGAGGGAAAGCCTGTGTAAACTGTACAAAAACATAGGACCTATCTGGAAACCACAAACACTGGAATAGACAAAATGCTTTTGCACAGTATTTTTGCTACTTGCCTCTGAACTTTAGACACTCTACTACAAGTTCTCTAGTATACAAAGATTTGCTAACAATATGGAAACCATTATGCTTCATATATTTCATACAAGCAGAGAAGTCATTTAGGACTTTCAATGAAAAATAAATGTAGCCTTGAAGCAGCATGAGTGCCACATGCAGCACAGGTAGCCTCTGTGTGTGGCATGTGGCAGGTCATACCTCCAGAGTGTCTATGTGCTAGAGGCAATGTGTGCCATAGATTTCTTGGGGAGATTTGCTTGGGATTTAGCTCAGTTGTGCTTCTCTGTGACTTAGAGCTGAGGCCAGTGGACTTACAGTGGTAGAACAGAATCGAGCCCAAAGACAGGAATCATTTCACCCATCACCAAATTGTGTTACTGACAGCATGATCTTTATGTATGCAAACAGGAAGCTGTTTATGTTAAAGTAACAAGGACCCCCTCACCCTGTTACTGCGGGAAGGCTAGGAAGCCAGCAGAACCAGCAAGGGCCCTTTAGGAGAAGAGTTTTTGTGGTCTATGCAAAGGCACCTAGCAGGGCTGGGACTAATGAGCAACCCCTGTACTCAGACCAGCTGACCCAAAGGGGCAGGGCTCAGGGGGTAAATAAGCTTGCCCTTAGGCAGGAGGCCTGAGAACTGAGAGGGTTGGATGATTCCTGCTAGAAGGAAAAGTTTGAATGGACACTAAGTAGATGTGGAAGGTGCCGTTTTCCCTTTTGTTTCTGGCTAGTTTAGAAGCTTGGGTAAAGATTGTGTCTTTACTCCTGAAGCAGGGGCAGAATTTTTCCTGTTTTTTGGAATGAATGCCTGGAGGACCAGGAGTGACTGTGAAGGAAGATGGAGGTTGTTTTGCATATTCCCAGTGTGTTTTCACCCCTTGAGGGTGAGGGGTCATACACAGAGAGAAATAGGTAGGAGGGTCTTAATCCTTTTAAGGCTGGGGGAACTAGAAGGGCCAGAGCCTTATTGTGGAGCCCAGTTCTCAGCTGTGCTGCTACTGCATAACCAGGGTTGGACTAAGCGGGCCCAGGGCTGAAGAAAGCAGCTGGGGTAAATTAGGCTACAGCCAAGAAGGTCAAGCCCTGGACAAGTACGAAAGCAGGAAGCCAAATGGCCCAAAGGAAATGCTCCCCTGCCCAGACTCTGGATGTGCCTGCTTAATCAGTTCCATCAAGACTTGGCAGGAGAGAGAGGGTGATAGATCAGAGGAGCTAGAAGAGGGGAGGGGGCATGCTAGCTAGCTGCTGGGGTGCACAACCCTCCTCTGCAGGGCTAGGCCTGCCACAGTTAGGACACGAAGATTTCTTTGCCCAGTGAAAAATGCAAAAGGACTTTAAGAAAGGATCTAAAGAAAGCAGAGAATAAAGTTATCCATGTCAACATCTAGCTAGGAGACTTCTGCTTCTGTACAATATGCTCCAGGATCTCTAATGAGTACAGGTGAGTAGCACTTGGGTGTTTCATAGCTCAATTGTCCAATAGTACAGTGACCCCTAACAAATAAAAAGGAACATTGCTACCTAAACTACTTTGCATTGCTGTGGATTTGCTTTATAGATTACCACCACCCCCCCCACCCAGCAAAGTACTGCCTGCACTTGATTTTGTTAATCTTGTGAGCTGTGATAAGACCTTAGTTCCAAGTGATACTGCGCAGTCAGCGTCACCATGAAGCTGTGCAGGGATGCTACTGTGCAGTAATGCTGGTTATTGCACAGTCATTTAGTACTTCTTGTTACTACTGCGCAATAGCTCGTTACTACTGTGCAGTACCGTCACTTCACGGTTCATGCCCTGCAGTGCTACCACATGGTAGGAATGAGCTACTGTGTAGTCAGCATCACCATGAAGCCATGTTGGAATGCTACTGTGTAGTCATTTAGTACTTGGGTATGCAGGTAGATGTGGCCAGTATCTCCAAAAGCATTGTTGGTTTAAAACAGGTTTGGCATTTTGGTGTCTTTATTTTTTGTCTCTATGCCTTATTCTAAAGTGAGGGCCTGTCTGTCTATACCACAGTGACTGCTATGATTACTATGAAGTATAGACTAGAGATAGAAAAACAAATCTTTTTAAAACAATATTTACATCTTTTAAATGATATAAAGAAGCTTGGACACAGCTGCTGCTGGGAGCTGCACTGGGCTCCCAGAGTCTTCTGACTGAGGGGATGGAGAGAGGAAGCAAGCCTAGCAGACAACATGGCCCATGTGAAGCCCTGGTCTGGGAGGGAGGAAGTACCTGTGAAGGAGCAGCTAATTGCTTAACTAAGATGAGGCTTCAGGCTGCTCCTTGTCTTTGTCTTAGCTATGGGTACTGGTCCTCCTCACCCCTGCCTCCCTACCCTGCTGTCTTCTGATTTCTGCTAGGGCATAGCGCAGCTCTCTTCCCCACTTCCCTGCCAGACTGCTCCAGCCCTGAGTTAAAGGATAACTGGTAAGTTAACTGGTGAAACTAATCACTTCACTTACCAGTGACATGATTAATTGTTTAATCTTTCACATCCCTAGCATAGACACACCTGAGCTAGCTTTAAACTGACTAGCTTGAGTATGTGTCAGAGCAGAGGTGCTTGGAGCAGCAGCTGTAGCGGGGCTGTCAGAGGTAGCACGTGGGCCAGCAGTGTGGGGGTTACTGTTTTTGCACCCCTCTCCCCCAAGCTGGCATTCAGGACTGGTGCCCTGGTTGCCTCTCCCCACCTTGGATATGCTGCTGGCACTAGTACTTGGTGTAGCTGTGGCAGCACAGTCTCAGTGACCTGGCTCCTTGAGTGACTCACATTACTGCAATATAGACATACCAGAAGATTCCTCTACAATGCTGGGAAATGCTCCAAAATGATATGCCTACCATTAATATTACACAAAGGGATTTCAGAAAAAAATGGATGCTTGGGTTTGCTTCTCCAGTGTCAGGGGAAGACTCCCTTTGGCTAAGTACAGACATCCAGAAGCCCAAGCCTGGATTGATTCAAACTTTGCAGGCTAGTTTAACCTGCATAGGCTGAATTGGCAGGCAAATGAATAGACATTCACTTTTGATTCCAGAAATGCAACCACATGCCTGTAGTAGCTCAGGCTAGAAGCTGGAGGGTACTAAAGTAAGCCTTCCTTCCCTTCTGAAGTGGCTGGAAGGCTGGAGGGAAGTTGAGCTGAAGGGGTGAGTGGCTGGGGCCTGGCAGTCTTGGGTACGATTGGGGAGGGGTTTAAACCCCTATCCTGGCCTGCAGGGACCCCAGCTGGGGTGTGCCTGGAGGGGGAGGGGGGAAGTAGCTTTTGCCAGGTTTTTAAGAGGGAGGGAGCATGGCCAGACCCCAGCTCCTGGCTGGCACTGAAGGGTCAAGCAGCAAAAGCAGGGGCATGTCTAGACCTGGACCCTGGGCCTGAGGTGAAATGGTAGAGGGAGAACTAATCACAGAGAAGCAGGGCTGGCAGAGGACTCCAGAGGTCCTCAGGTATCTAGTCCACTTGATCAGAGCCCTGGCCATATCATCCCATACAAGGTTTGCTTGCAGTACCCAGAACTGAGAACATCTGCTGGGGTGCTCTGTACTGCTGGGGGGAAAAAGCCACCAAGTGGTTCCTGTGGCCTGTTTTACACCCCTGCCCCACAGTGTGTCCCATCACTGTGCTCCTACATCCCTGAGCCCAGAGACAGTGTAGTGTGAATCCTACCCCCCTGGCCCCACAGCAGGGGAGGAGGAGAAGGGGGAGAGCCCTGCCTGCTGCAGTGGCTCCATGACAGCCCAGCCTAGCCTGGCCTAGGCATGGGGAGCTGGGATCAAACCAGGTACACAGCTCCCATGGCCCCAGCCTGAACTGCAACTGGCTGGGAGGGGCTTTGCCCCTCTGTGCCTGCCTTCAGCAACACCCATGGGGTGGTCCAACTTAGCCCCACAGACCCAGCCCCAGCCCTGGGTGAGGCAGGCAGATGGCAGGGCTGAGCTAGGATGGGCTGCAGGGGCAGGGCCCTTCCCAGCAAGGCCTGGCCTGGGCATGGGGAGCTGGGAATAATTGAGGTGCACAGCTCCTGTAGCCCCAGCCCAAGCCACAGCCAGCTGGACAGGACCCTGCCCCCATGGCCTGGCCCAGCCCAGCCCCACCATCTGCCTGCCTTGCCTGGGGCTGGGGCTGAGCTGGGCCAGTCTGTGGGTGCTGCTGAGGGTGGGTGCAGTGGGGCTGGGGCTAGGTCAGGCTGGGCCTGGCTCAGGCCATGGGAGGAGGGCCCTTTCCAGCTGGCTGTGGCTCGGGCTGGGGCTGCGGGAGCTCTGCACCTGGCTTTTTCCTGGCTTCCTACACCCAGGCTGGGCCAGGCTGTCATGGAGCTGTTGTGACAGCCAGGACTCTCCCCTCCTCCTCTTCCCCCTCTGTGGGGCGGGGAGGGGAGTTGTGCTACACTGTCAAGGGGCTCAGGGCTGGAGGGATGCAGTGCTGTGCCCCGCTGTGGGGCAGGGGGGAAAACCAGCTGTAGGAAGCCCTTGGTGGCTTTTTTCCCCCAGCAGTACAGACCCCCCTGGTGGATGTTCTTCGTTGTGGGCACTGTGAATAAACCTTGTATAGGAGGGTCTGGCCAGGGCTCAGGCAGGGGCTGGACTAGACACTAGAGGACCTTTGGAGGTCCCTGCCAGCCCTGCTTCTCTGTGATTTCCCCCGTTCACCTTTCCTCCCTTTCTCCCTGCCCTTCACCTCAGGCCCAGGGCCAGGGTCTGGCTAAACCCCTGCTCTCACCGGTCAAGTGGGGAAAGCCAGGCATACCTCAGCTGGGGTCCCACACTGGTGGGAGATGGGAGGGAGGATTAAACCCGACCTTCCCCTCAGGCTACCAGTGTCTGGCTACGCTATCAACTCACCCCATTCCTGCCACTTGAGCAGCAAGGGGGGCACTCTGGAGCAAGGTTTTCCACCCTCATCCCAACCCCCTTCTTGGCCAGCTGGAGCAGTGATAGTGCTCCAGCTAGGGAGACGAGGGGTGGGGCCAACCCTGCTCTGCTGGAGCAAACAGCCCAGCCCAGGTCTACAAAGCATCTTGGGATGCTGAGGGACTGTGATTTAACTTGAACCAGGAAGGAGTCTGGGACAGAAGTTCCATAAACTGGTTTGACCTAAATCAGTTAAGTCTGGTACTACATTCAGCCAGGTTTATCTTAAAACAGTTTTGGCCATTTTACGTGTAACTTCTGTCCCTAGCCTTTGAGTCTAAAAAGCCATAAGGATCTTTGCCTGGCTGTGATACTGTGCAAAAGCTCTTCTTTTATTGCTGAAATGGAGTCACTGTAACCACTTGTGGTTCTGTGATGTGACAGTTGTATGTTTTTTGTTTGACTTTGAACTCTTCAACTAAATGGTTTTAGAAAATGTATGAGGACAAAAGAATTCTGGGTATAATTTAACCCTTTCTGTTTAAAAGAAAAAAAATAGAGAGAATGACAGTGTTTATAGAGTACCTTTCTTTACCACATGTCTGGTTAAAGCAACAGGAACACATTAAAACTAAATTTCTCTTTCTGCCCTGACTTTTTAAATCTTCTTTGACTTCAGTGGGCCAGATTATCATTTATATCAGCATAAATCCACCCAACAGTGAAGCTGTTCCAGATTTTAAACCAGCACAACTAGGAGCAGAATTTAGTCCTCTGTTTAAAAAGTGTGTAATAACCTTTGGTCTATATAGTATTATTATTAATATCTTATTAAAGCATAGTGCATTGGCATTTAAAAACCAAATAAAGCTATATTTTAATGTTTAATTTCAATGTTTTTTAATTATGCTTGCCATTGGCAGACTCAAAGAATACTGATTAAACATTAGTCAGATAAGGAGATTTGGGACAGAAAATGAGGCAGACTTTTATCTGAAAAATGATTGCATGATGTATTAGCTAGTAATGAAGGATTATATGCAAAGTATAGAGGTATAATATATTCCCTGTGACAGGCCCACATTTTAAAGTTTAATACGAAGAAATCATTTCAGCAAGCCCATTATTGATTCAAGTGCAATGGATATTAAAATGTCAATCAGTTCCTTTAAGTTATGTCCACAGTTGTCTGGGAGAGCTGCCGATTTCATTATGAGAAGGCTATAACTTATAGCCAGATGAATTAAAAAGAAGCTTGGCATATGAATCTTGTGATCCACAGCTGGGCCAAGGTAAATGCAGATTTGTTATAGTAAAATAGTTCTATAACCTATGTGGCTTATTGGTTCTGTCCTGGACAATTGTATAACAATCATCAATTAAGCATAAGGAACCCAAACTAGAAGTCCTTACTTAGGCAAAACACAGACTGATGTCAGTTTTTAAAATATAAATTCACCCATTTTATTTATGTGTGTGTATATATATTTCTTGTGTTTTTACTTGCATACCCCCCACAGACGCCTATTCCCCAGAAATCAGCCATCTAAAATTGGAGCATACGTTTTAAGGAAGGAAGTTTATCTCCACACTGCAACAGAGGCATGGGGTGATGTAATAGGGGCTGGGGGCTGTGCTGCCTTCCCTCTCAGCCACAGGCAGGAGGGCTCAAGTCTGTTACTCAGAAGTAGGGCTGTGCAAAGATTTGGGTGCTGATTTGATTTGGCCCAATTCGGTGGCCAAATCTCCAAATCAAAACGGGACCAATAAAAAGGTCCAAATTGATTCGAAGCTCTCTGAGCTTCGATGATTCAGGCAGTCCCTACTGGCTGCAGCAGGGAGCTGGAGCCAGACTCGGAGCTGGTAAGTAGGGGGCGAAAGAGTGGGGACTGGAGAAGGGGGGAGGAGAACCATGGGGGGCTGACCCCCGCCAGGCCTCATCCCCTGCCCGCCCCAGCTCTGGCCCTTTAAGTAGGGATTGCCTCCTGCTGGGCAGGAACTGCTGAGTTTAGGGTGGGGAGGGTTTGTTTTTCTTTCTTAAAGGGCCAGAGCTGGGGTGGGTGGGGCAGCCATGGAGGGCTGAGAGAGCGGGCAGGGGCTTGTGCAGAGCCCCCCATGCAGTGTGGGACAGCAGGGATTGCCACCCTGCCTGGCAGCCCCATGAGTTGGGGCTTTTTTTGAAGTGCCGGGGAGCTGGGATGGGCGGGGCAGCCATTGCTGGGGCTGGGAGAGTGGCCGGGGGATGGGCCTGTGTGATTCAGAGATTCAACAGCAGCTGAATCTCTGAATCGGATTTGGCTGAATCGATTTGGGACAGTGATTTGAATCGCTGTCCCCCGAATCGGCCAAATCCAAAGCAAATAACCACTTCACACGGCCCTTCTCAGCAGCACTCGCCCTCCGGGCAAACTCCACAGCTAAAGCTTTATCTCCATCACAGGTGCTGCTGAATTATCAACAGCTTTTGGTCAAGTAGCAAAAAAGTGTGGTAACCATAAGGACTGGAACACACATAATTCTTCTGCTCAGGATTTTTGTTACTAGCTTCCAAACTTTACACACTCCACTACAAATTCTCTAAGTGTACAAAGATTTGCCAATACTGTGGAAACCCATTGTTTCATATATTTCATTCAGGTAGCCCATTTGGCAGCAGCAATATCAAGATTGAAGCCTGAGCTGTGAAGCTGGCAAGGAGAGAGTGAATAGAGGTGATGAGTTGACTTTGTCTCTGCTGTATGTGGCCTTCATTCAGCCATGACTCTGGAAAATCTTTTTTTCATCATTCTGTCCTCCCAAAACAAGGTATAGTGTTATATAGGGACGTATGGTATGCAAGAAAATATGGTGTGTGTGCTTATACTTAAAAAACAAAAAAACCAAACTACTTATCATTTTTTAATATTGGATTGAGGGATGCACAGACACGTTGTCCAGTGTGAGATACAGCCATCTTACCCTCTGCTGCTTTGGAAGACTGATTTTATCATACTCATTTTGCACACTATCGGTGATGATGTTCTGCCTTAGGCAGTGCCTAGCTGCTGATACTTAAGGGGAAGGTGAAAAGGGAATCTATCTTTCTGCAACTTCAAATTCCTGACATTTCATAGAAGATGGGGACAAGACTATGCTGAGCCCCCAGGAGGACAGCATGTGGCCTAAAGCATAAGATCTGATTACGTTTTTCTTAGTTTGAATTATTAGTTATGTCATTTATATTTATATTAAAATTCAGCCATTGAATTGGGCAATCCCACTTCTTTCAGCAGTGAATTCCACATGCCAGCAATTTAAGACTAAATGCTATTAACTGGAAGAAAAAGATGGCCTTGTGGTGAAGGCATCAGCTTCAGAGTGTAGTTTGTACTCTGATTCCTAATATAGACTTCCTATGTGACCCTGGGCTTGTCACTTCTGAGCATGTTCATCCTTAAAGGGTGTGTCATTGTTTGTAAAATGCCTCAACATCTTATTTGGAAGAAGGCATATACTGTACTTATTTTCAGCAAGTGACTTACTCTCACATTACAGGACAGCACAGATTGAACAGTGTTCTTTGTATCTTGCATACCAAAGTTTAAGAAATCCTGATCCCATAATAGTGCATGGGAGGTTTGCCAGAGACTTCAGTGAGTTTAGGATTTAGCTCAGTGCAAGAATTAAAAACTCATCTGACTCCCCTCTGCTGGCAGACTGAGAGAGAAATTTTCCTAAAGCATGTGATTAATTTCTACTGCTTGGCCGGACATAATCTATGCTCATTCTCATTCCAGTGGTCTCAATTCTCTTGTGCTGTGTTGAATGCTTTGACTATTCAGTGAACTTCTCCATTTTCCCACAGAGATCTTCCTCTCTCCCATATGCATTTGGTTTCACTATTTGCTTTGTAAACTACTGATACGAGCAAATACTGAATCATGTAGCAATGGTAATAAAACCATCAATTGTGCTCAATAAAGTTGAATAAATAAAGTAACTTTACTCAATAAAGTAACTTTCAGGTCAACTAAGCTTCCAGTAACTATTCATTTTCACATGCCTGTTACACAGGGTAAATGTGTTGTCATCTCCTCTGTGGGTATAAATAGGTATGCTGCAGGCATTGGTCAAAGTTTAATCAAGCTAGCTCAAATCCTGCTAGCATTATACCAGAAGTAACATGGACTTCAGCAAGAGCTATTTGCCTGAGTATTTACGCATCTTACCAGGTGTTTTTTGCAGAGTTTTTGATATCTCCTTCTCTCTCTCTCTCTGCATCTATTTATGGCTTGATAACAAGGTTCACAAAAATGCATGAGGTGTCCAGTAGAAATTTCTGGCTGGTATACACTAAGGACTTTCTCCTTGAAGAAAGTCTTTTATCCTGGGATACTGTGGACCAAGCAGGCAGGCATGCCACAAATTAGTCCTGTACTCTCCCTAGGTTCCAGTGCAATCCCTTTCCCCTGCCCAATCTATTGCTCGGCTTTGTGGACACCCCTGATACAGACAGGATGGGTCCATTGTCTCACTTTAAGTACCCATGAAATATGTGAGATAAAATGTGCTATCACTCCCCTGGAACAATAACTATGTAGATCTGTAAGTTAATCACTTGGGGGCAAACCTGTCATCTGTCTGCTTTTGCTGGCTGCCTACTGGCAGAGGAGGGACAGTGCAGTTTGGAAGGGCAATGTGTATAAAGGGCTATGTGGCTCCTCTTCTGTTTGTCGCTTCAGATCACTATGTTACCAGCTCAGGTGTGAGAGGCATCTGAGCTCTAATGGGAGGCATGAGGTACGAGAGGCAGCCAAACTAGCTAGCCTAGAGGAACAGGGTTATAGGCAGTACCTGAGTAAGAGTCTAAGTTATCTCCCGGGATCCTGGTTTTCTCTCTCTTTTTTAAACCAAAAATTTTTGAATACTATATATATAGTAATATAATATGACAGACAGGATCAGTCTATTGTCCCACTTTAAGTACCTATGAGATAATGTGCTAACACTCTCTCCCCCTCCCCCATGAGACAATAACTACTAATATATTAGTAGCATTTCATCAGAGAAAAATGTGGATTGGAGGGGTGGGGGGCTAAACAGAAAATTTTGCTCTTATCAGAGGAAACCAGGATCCCTGGTTATCACAGTAATGAAGAGATTCTTTGGCTTACCTTTTCTCCTCTCTGTCTTTATCACTGATGGGAAAAATTTGAATATAGGCCTTGATTGGAAAAGCTAGCCTGGTGCTAGGTAGATGGTGTGAAGGAATGTGCATGGCATCTTTATTTCTGTAGCAGGAAGCTGAGATAGATGGGAGTAGGGACTGTGGTTGGAACGAATCGGATAGAGAATTCTTTGGGGTAAAATGTTTCTTAATTCTAATTTTCAAATACTATTTTTTCACCTAATTTGAAAAGAAGCAACTGGGGTCCTTTGTTACTTTTGCAAGTCATGTTAGTTTTAGGGAGTGGAAAGAATCTCTTGCCCATCCTGCCCCTGTGTTTAAAACTATTCACAGAGCTTACTTAAAGCTTGTAGGAAGTTACTAATGTTGAACAAGGCTGTATTTGGTTCTAACAGACTCCAACCCAAGAGATATGGGAAGGGTTTTTGTTCTTACATCCAGTCCCCAATATATACTAGGCTTGTGTTCTGAAGTGCTCAATAAACAGCAGGCAAAAATTTTGCTGAGATAAGAGGAAGGAGAAAAATTAGCCATATGTTGCTACAAAAGGTTTCATAGTTGCTAGGGTTGGAAGGGACCTGAGCAGATCATCAAGTCCGACCCCCGGCCTTGGCAGGAAAGAGTACTGGGGTCAAACGACCCCAGCAAGGTGTTCATCCAGCCTTTTCTTAAAGACCCCCAGGGTAGGAGCCTGCACCACTTTGCTTGGAAGTTGGTTTCAGATCCTAGCCGCACTGACCGTGAAGTAGCACCTCCTGATGTCTAG
>NW_017728943.1:68627305-68648360 GCF_001723895.1 Crocodylus porosus | reverse complement strand
ATTGTAGCCTATTCCTCCCTTCTAGCGTGCCCACATCCCCCCACATCTTAGTGTCATCTGCGAATTTGAACAGGGTGCTTCTTACCCCCCTCATCCAAGTTGCTGGTGAAGATGTGGAACAGTGCGGGTCTGAGGACTGAGCCCTGGGGGACCCCACTGCCCACATCCCGCCAGGTTGAAAATGACTGTCCACTACCACTCTCTGGGTGTGGCCCTCCAGCCAGTTGGTGACCCATTTGACTGGGTCACTAATCAAGCTAGTCACTAGTCAAGGTCTGACCGCGTTAATGCTTTCTCAATGAAACCATTCTTGTACAATGGTGGTGCTCAACCTTTTGGCCCTGTGGATTGGATCCAGTCTGTGGGCCTCATCTGGCATGCACCAGATTGGGGCCTGGGCCCACACACCAGATCATCACTTGAGCCCCAGCTTCATTCCATATTGGGCCCAATCCCTCAGTTTAATTGTCACCTTCTTGTCCTCCCCTTCCCCCGCTCCTCCCACTAATCCTACCCCACCAATTTTCCAGACCTTTGTGGGCCAGACTGAACAGCTCTGTAGGCCAGAGGACTGAGCACCCCTGTATACACAGTTTGAATTGGGACTATAGCTATATTTCAGTATGTTTGCAGTGGGTAGAACAGTTAGCACAATAGTAATCTTTAATGAATTGTGCTAAATAAAAATCCCAGAGTGAGCATATTAACTCAGATGACCTGGATAAATACCAAATCCAATTCTGTCAGGATGATATACCCCTTGCAGTCTACTGGATTCCTCATTTCCTGTTCAAATCCAGTGGGTATTATTGTGCGTCACAGATGTTACTGTGTTTCAGCCCAGTTGCCTGCTTTTCAATGATAGATGAAACAATTTCTACATAGTTTCTGTTTCACCTTCGGTTTGAGAGCACTATAGGAATGAGTGGTACTGTACAATTAGGATTATATGTTTGTTTTCCCACATCAGTGAGTCACAGGGACTCCATTTCTCCTTACCGGTCTAATCCCTGCAGCAGCTTTGATATTCTGAGGAGACAGATTTTATCTTTGCTTTGTCATTGGCAGGAGTACAATAATCCTGAGTCCCTCCCAGATTAAAATGAGAGGCAAGCCATATTTGTTCTTTTAGGCTAACTCTTCTTGGCAGAGACATTACCTTAATGTGCTATGCAAGCACCTGGACTTTGGGAACATCATGTGTTCACAAAAGCTTTTAAGTATGTGAAATCCCTGAAGATCTTTAGGTCAAAGCTTCTTTTTTTCTTTTCATAGGCTTACTCTGCAGTTATCTGCTGTGACTTTCAGCTTGGCTGTGTCCTGGATTTGTGCAGAGCTGAGGGATGTTTTCTACATGAATTGCGCTGTATAAATAAACTGATGATGACAATGATGAAAAATGAAGACATTTACAGCAAAGGTGCATTACCCAGTTCTTAAGTAGAAGGTTTCTTTAAGCATAATTGTAAAAAATAATTTGGCCACATGGGCTGACATCAGCAATAGCTTTTTCTATAGGAATAAGATGATTATAAAAATGTTACATGGTATACCCATCAAATGTCTTTTAAACAATTGCCCATTGAAGAGCCCTTCAATTTATGGTATATGCACATCTGTTTTAATTCTTGGTGGTTATGTTTTGTTTTCGTTCGTTTTATAAATGAAGTGAATTTTAGCTGGGTTAGTGACGACCTATTTGAACAATCCCAGGGGAACAGAGATCTTAATTTATCTCTGGAACAAATACAGCATGGCAAGCATCCTCTGAGGGCTCCATCAGCACTATTTGACCCTGAGTCAGAAGCACCTTTTTTGGGGGGGTGACGGGATAAGGTCTCCATATGCATGGGTGTATTCAGGATCATGGTGATGGATGTGCGGCCACACTCCCTTTGGCTGTGTGGCACATGTCCAGAGAAAAGAGCTCATTGCACATGTGCCACATAGCTGAAGGGGTGTGACTGCAACTCCTCCCTGTGATCCTGGATGCCCCTGAGCTCTCGTAGCTCATTGGCATGTCAGGGCTGCTCCTGCGGGGAGCTCCACATGTGCCATAGTCTGTGCAGGGTCCCTGCTTTCAAGCAGCTCCAGAGCCCAGGGGTTAAATGTGGCTGCAATTTTTTTTTTCCCCTCCCCACCCTGAATTCAGCAGCAAGGGACATGAAGAGGGGGAAAAAGCAACAGTGCACACAGCTCCTCCCGGGCTGCGGAGCTGCAGTAAAAACACAGGCTGAGTGTTGCAGCTGACCACTCGTCCCCTTCTTTTCCCTGCTGCTCAATTCAAGAATGGGTGATGGGAAAGGAAGAGCAAATGGCAGCAGTACTCACCTGCTGGGCTCTGAAGTTATATGAAAGCAGGGACTGAAGGCAGACCCTGTACCAGCAAGCTGGTGAGCTCATATTGCTCCTAGCACATGCAGAGCTCCCAGTTGGAGCTCTGCTGACATGCCAGAAAGCTCTGAGAACTCACTGCACCTGCAGTACACAAGGCAAAGGTGTAACCCCACTACTGCTCCCTCCCCGCCCTCCGCCCTGGATCCATCCTTGTCTATAGTCTATCCAGGCTTGCCCTGTCAACTGTAAGCCAGGAATCAATTTGTGGTGGTAACTTCTGTGATATACAAGTAACCATTTTTAGTGAGGTCCCACTTGTATCTCAAGGTTCACTTGGGCTTTCAGTCAATCAGTGACCACAGTTGTTGTGTTTTGTGATGTGTATTATGGTAGTGGCTAGGCAGCCTGATTGTGGACTGAGACCCCTTTATGCTGCACTAAACACAGAATGAAAAGACAGTCCTTGTCCTCTAGGCTAGGGACAGACATTACACACAAACCATTCTATGTGATGAGACTCTGGTTTAAACCTGTAACAGAACAGGTGTTTAGTGCACATAAACCAGTTTGAAAATGGCTGAAACTGGTTTGAGATAAATATGGCTGAATGTAGTATCAGACTTAACTGACTTGGCTCAAACCAGTTTATGCAATGTGTAACAGGGACTCAAGGACGAGTCCTGTTACTCCTGAGTGGAAGACTTAGCAGGCGGAGAAGAGAGGATCACACCTGGGATTCATTTTGGCAATCATGCCAGGATAAAAGGGGGATAACCCAGGAGACCTGTTGCCTATGGACATTCATGAGGAAGCAGGAGCCAGGAGCCGAGTCTACGTTCTCTGAGTGAGGAGGCAGACACAGCAGTGGACCAAGGTAATTGAGGGCCTGCTGAGGCCAGCCATTCATGGGATGGACTAGAGAACCCGCTGCAGCTCACTCCTTTGCCCACATCCAAAAGACAGACAAAGGAATGGGCAAGACTCCTGCTCCTTGAGCGGCCAGCAGGGAAAAGCCTGGGATGGTTCAGGTAGACTTCCCTAATCAAATCATCCTTCTGGGGCCTGGCCATGCCCTCCCTCAGCTCAGCACCATGCAAAGGAATGGAGGGCTGCTGTAGTGTCCCCTGGCTTCTAGCCTGAGCCACTACAGGCATGTGCCTGAATTTTCTCAGTTCAGAAAATGCCTGTCTGGTTACGAACTGGTTCAGCCTAGCCAGGTTAGACTAACCTGCAAAGATTGAATCGATTCAGACTCAGGCTTTTTGAATGTTTGTCCCTAGCCCTAAAGAGCCTAAGCCAGTAGTCTAGAAGTGAAAGCCTCCCTATTCCATTCCTTAGCTTCCTGCAGTCTCCAGCTGTCAATATTGTGGTTGATTTTTTGACAGAACAATTACACAGTTTTCCAAGTCATTTGATTGGGCTGGGCCTGATATGGAAGGCTGCTTTATTGCTATCTAAGGCGAAACAACAAGTATCACTCTGTTAAAGGTCAAAAACAGCAGGCAGGAAGGTAATGATTTGAAGTTACCTGACACCCCAGCTGTGCATAAAACACTGCTCTTTTTCACCTCTGTGTGTCTGAGATTTTTTTAAAAAATTTTTTTGCCACTTGGTGAGAGGTGTTAGTGCCTTGCTTCAGCATCTTGAATCCATACTTCATTAGCACAATCGTACCTAAGGTGCAATAGCTTTCTCTTAAAATCCTCTCACTTGGGCCACTGCAAGGTTTACTAGCTCTGTGGCAGCTGTTAATAACTACATATTTGTCATGTGCTGCTTAATTAGTATACAGCGTGAATCACAATACTGAAAAAAGGGACGAAACTGAGGTAAATGCAGTTGATATATCAATAGCACTGCTGTGAGCATAAAATGCCTCCATGTATTAGCCTTACAATACTAAGGTCCCTATTAATATAATGTATGGCTGTATAAGTTCAGGGGGAGGGAGGCAGCATTAAAGCTGACATTTCCCTGCAGGCATGAAGAATGAAATATTAGTCTGACCGTGGAGTGATGTTTCTCTTTCTCCTGGTCTGATACGCACCTGGGTGATGATACCTTTATTTGCTATCAAAAAAGAGCAAATAAAGAGCACATCACCTGTCTTGCCCTAGCCAAATCAAGAACAAAGGCTCCCATCATTATAAAGGACTGGAGTTGGCAGTATTTGAGCCCAGCTGGATCTACTTGTTTAATTTATTTACCATGTGGCTTCTGTAAATGAATGCTATATTTAACATCACCTATATTTTGCTAATATGGACATCACCATTCCTATATACTGTTTCTTGATATGTTTGTGCCTACACTGTACTAGGTTTTGTATGTATGCCAAATATGAAATGGGGCCCATCTCAAAGAATGACAAAGCAAGTTTTTACCTGCCCTTCTCTACAGCCCATATCAGAGATGTGGAGTGGAAGCACACAGCAATTAATTGATTTGTCACACAGGAAATCGAGGGCAGAGACAGAAATAGAAATGACATCTCTTCAGTTCCAGTCCTGTACCTTAAACACAAGACCAGCCGTCCACTGCACTAAAAACATATAGGAAGGATCAGCTATATGATAGTTTAGGTTGGGATCCAGTAATCGCAGATCTGGACCCTGAGCTGGGGGTGGAGATGGGGGGGGTGGGGATCTCACAAAGATAGATAAGAAGATAGATGAAGAGTGTGCAGGAAAAACAGAAGGGACCATGGACAGGATGGAGAGCCAGGAGGATTACAAACACTTCATCAGTGTGGGCCCTGACTTGTTGGGGGAGGGCCTCTGGTGCAGTGAGGTTCCTATAGACTAGATTGGATCCAAGTGCCTTTTAGTCTCAGTTCCATACTGTATAGCCACGTGACTCTGCAAGTGGAATTTTCCCCCTTCTCTCCTGGAGTCAGCTGTGCCTGTGGGCACTGGTCCCCAACCTGTGGAGGGCTCTCAGGTCAAAGAACTCCTCTTCAAAGGGCAGATTCAGGTTCTGGAGGGCAGCAGTGGGTGAGGAAGCTCCAATGAGTGGGCAACAGGGAGTGCCAGAGCTGGTACAAGCATTCAGAGGTTTCTCTGTGAATGGCCTGAGTCCATATAAGGTATTCTTATAAATATGCATTTTTACAGCAAACTCTCCTGCTTGTTCCCTTAATGCACTGATCTAGGAAAAAAGACTGATTCCCACGGGGTTTTTCTTCCTCCAGAAAGTGGGGGAGCTTTGGGCTCATCCTACTCAAATACTATGGGAAGGCATAGGCCAGAAGCTAGTCTGCAGCATAGATGATGGAAGTTCAGGGTGCAGTTACCCACTCAGGATAACTATCACGAGAGGAAAGATGGTCTTATAATTAGACAACTAAAATGGGACTCAGCAGATCTGAGAGTCCTAATTCCTTCATAGCTCCACGTCACATCAAGCAATTCACCTAATCTCTCTCCAATAGTGCTAATAATGTTCCTCTGTCTTGTTTATTTAGACGTAAGCTTTCTGAAGTGGACTGTCTCCTGCTCTGTGTTCATGTGTATGTGCGTAGGGCCTAGATGTCAGCTGCAGCTTCTGCACATTACTATCTTGCACGCACAGTCGAATTGTATTTCCCTTGGTGTATCAAAGTGGCAGCCTTCTAACATCTACCACGCCAGGTTTGTGCCTCCTCCCCCTCCAAACACAAATATCTATGTGTGATCCAATTACAATTATACCCTATTCAAGTCCTGAAAAGCAGTTAATGCAAAAATTGGGCGGGCCCTCCTGCTTGTTCCTTTTTATGACTTAGTCTCAAGGCATATATGATGGTATGTTACAAAAATAGGTGGATTAATGTTTTTTTCAGGGACTTGAGTTTAGTAGGATCTCTTTAGGTGAGTTCTAAATGATGCTTACCCATGGATTAACCAGGGATGAATTTTATCCCATTAGGGGAGTCTGATGATGCAGGTAATCTTACCTCAATTATATCACGAGAAAGACAGGCTTTGTCTTTGTTAAAAAGCCAAACAAAACTCATTTAATCCAGATTCTATGACTGAGCCTTCTTGTAGCACAAAACATAGCTCTCTACTATGCCATAAAAAGTGTTGGTGGTTAGTGAACACCTTGAGCTCCTGAGCAATTTGATACACACTTACAGAAAGTTAGAGCTGCTCAAAATATTTGTTGCGAACAGTTTATTTGACAGTGTTTAGATCCTTGATTCTGTTCGCAAACTGAGAATAGAAAAGGACAGTAGCTCTTTAAGGGCTGGTAAAATTCTTTCCATGTAGTAATAGAAATCACCTCAAAAATCACCTCCTTATCCAAACCCACTTTGACCTAGCTTTGTGCCACATTTCAGTTGAAACGGTATTATAGTGATTTGGGGTTGGGAGGAGGCAATTTTTAACATCACTTTGTGGGACTTTTGGAAGCCATCATAATATATCCCAAATCTTTCCTAACCATCTTATCAATCAATGAATGTCTTTAGAATCAGAGGCATAACCAGGAGAGTTTGTCCCTGTGCAAGCCACATGGGAATGTGGGGGGAAAGGGGGTGCAGGTGGGGAGAGCGCCAGGGGGTTCCAGGACTGGAAGGTGGGCAGGAGTCTTGCCTATGTTGGGAACTCAAAAATGCTCCCCAGTTGTTGCTGCCACTGCTGTAGCATAGTTTATCTACCCTAGCTATTGCTCTTTAAGGGCTTCTGCTACAAGAGTGATGCTGTGAGGCTGTTCTTGGTGCCAGAGTGAGGGCTCTACAGGGATGAGGGGAACATTCTGACACCCTTTCTAAATTGGTGCCTTGCCGACCCCCTAGTTACACTATGGATTTAGCATTTACCCCTGGCTCTGAACTGCTGAATGTTATTTGTATTGCCTGTGCAATAACTGACCATATAGTTTCATGTATTAGATGGCATCTGTTCCAACTCCCCTGCTCTCTCCCTCTTCCCCCGACCCTTTGCTTCGGCTGAAATCTTGACAGTATATGAAAAACAGACATGGAAGTCCTTAGACTAGTATGACAACAGTATGGCTTGAGATGGGCTCTTATAGGCATAACATCATTGACATAACAAGGCATGGAGTGAAACTCTTTTTAAGCTTAAGGAGGGCAATTCTGGGGAGGGCAGGGCATGCATGCTATGCTGTTTTAGTCATGGTAAACCTTTAGAAAATATTAATTAGAAGTAGCAGACTCTTTCTTTTTCCTATTTGTTGTTGATGTATTTTAAAGATAGGAGTTTCAAAAGCACTGAAGTGGTTGTCATCTTCTCCCACATGGGGGTTTTCACCGCTGACTTCAACAGGAACAAATTTAACCCAAAGCTGAGTGCATTTAGAAAGACCTTCCCTAAAATACATGTAACATATGGTCAAATGATATGGTAAATACAGACCTGTGTTGGTATGCCATACAACTCTCCACAGTAATGCCAAGAACAAATGGTAAAATAAATAAATCCAAGCCTCTAAGTCTAAAACATGGTTTTGTACTGTTATTTCCAAATAATGTGGATAGCATTAGGACCTCTTTTAGGAAAATTTGAGAATAATCCTTTAATACGAGAACAACTGTTTACTATATGTCTACTACACTTCTGATTTCAGTGGGATTATCTTTACTGTGCCACATTGTGGAGGGAAGATAGAGGGGCTTTTCAGACTGAGAAGATTTAGAGTGGGGAACTGAGGAGTATCCACAGCTGGGTAGAAATAATTAGAGGAACTATATGCTAGGTTATTGTTGATGGTATAAAGAAAAATCCAGAAAGGGATGTTATCTTAGATTGACCTCCCTGCATCTCCCCACCTTCCCACACCCACTCCAATGTTTATAGGATGTAGGCTTTCAGTATTTCCTCAGTTAATTTTCTGCATAGACTAATAATCTACTTTAAAAAGCACTGTCCCCCCTGGAAGCAGAAGTGCCTGGTGGTATTGTTACTAATAAAGAAGGAAATTGAAATAAACAGTAGCTCTTATTTACATGTCTAACCAGGGCCCTGTTCCTGTACTGTGTTTCTTCCCTCTTCCTCCTGCAGGTTCACAGCGCCTGTTCTTAGCCTGCATGAGGAAGACCATGTTCCTACGCATGCAGTGTGTCAGCGCGAGCTTGTAACAGTACTACAGGTTAATAATGTGATGTGACTGACGATCTTGTTATTTGACAGCCTGTCAGCAAATACAGGGCATGAGAAATACCATGTCAGAAAGCAGTCTCTTTACCTTCCTAGGTGAACTTACACTGATCCTGACACTACCTTCCCTCCGGCAGTCTCAAACAGTTCACAATAATTCCATCCACACTCCTAACAAGATCATTTTGCTGTGCCGCCAACAGGCTTGTCAGCTCTCTTTCCTACTCCCTCCCTCACTAAGCAGCCAGTACATTTTGCACCCCTAGATGAGTTAGGGGGAGTTTTGAAGTTTCTGGAATAATTAGGACCAGCCCTATCAAGGTTGTGCAGGTTGTAAATCAGGGTGGAACTTCATTCTTTTCTTCCTTTTAGGTCCTAATTTGGAATAGATCTGAAAGTTAGATGGTTTGGACCGCACTGTACTGGCAACCAATGCTAAACACATTGCTGTCTTGCTTCTGGAAGGATTGGAAACTAATGTGCATTCTGTATCACCCTCTATATGCTTGACACAGTAACAGGTGACTTTCTATCTGGCTTAGAGAGTTAGGTCCTGAAAGGAAAAGATTAAGGGAAAGGATTGGAGGTTCTGGGTAGGAGCCTTCCAGATCATGACTGCTTACTTGAAATTATGCCACAATTATTTAGATGGCTGGTAGCCTAAAAAGGCAATAAGCAAGTGGTCTTCCTTCACATCACAGTTGGCACTACTTGACACTTGTGGAGGCAATTTGAATAGAAACTCATTAACCATCTCACCCTAAGCTGGTCGTCCCAAGTCAAGACTGAGGCATGTTCCTGAGCCAGCGTATGGAAGCTTGATAGGAAGGACTTCACTCTTCAGGGCTGTTCATTCAAAATGTTAAACAAATGAGACAGAGAGGGACAGAGATGAGATCTTGTGGAGATTTGTAAAGCTGAAAAACTGATCATTCAGGGGGTTCAGCACCAAGAGAGTGGTAAGTTATATATGTTTAATTAGAAAAATGTTGGCTTATTTTTGAGTCTGGGCTATCTCCTTTGGAAAAAAGGTACAAATGCTAGGAGGTCACTCAAATGGTAGCATGGGGTGAAGTTCACACTTTAAATGGCATTATTTATCTCTGAGTACCTGGTGGCCAATAATCATGGTTTTGGATCCTGGTGATCATTAATTGTTGTGGATTTGCTCCCTCAAAATCAGTTTTAGTGTTTTTGCTTTGAAAACAACAGTTTGCAGCTAAATAACAGTTTTCCCACATGTGACAATGTGATTTATAGTTGCTGGTTTTGACAGCAATAACATTTTTTCCACAGTTTCACTATGATATAATGTGGTGTCTGTGTGGTAAAGAGTAAGGAGTGCAGTAAAACATAAGGAAGGAAAGGGGGTCAGGAAAGACACTGCAAAAAGAGGATTTTTCTACCCACCTGGATAAAAAGGGCCTTTTCTGTCAGTACAAAGTGCTAATGAGCTGTAGAGTCAATGAAAAACAGTGGCAGGTGAAAAATACTTTGCCCCTGCCATGTATAGCCTATTTCCTGTAGTGATCTCCAATAAATCTGTAAATATTACATCTCGCCCAATTCTCTGTGAGGCAGCTGAGCAGTGTAGGATCCTTTTCACAGATGCATGCATTGATTTCCAAAGAGGTTGCAAACCAAATCTTCAATTGGTTTAATTAGCATAGTGCAAGTGAAGTCTATGGAGCTGCACAAACTTAAACCAGGAGAGGATCTGCTCCTAAACTATTTATGCATTGTCATACAGTGATATAGCAGCAGAGCCACAAAACTCATTCCCAGTCCCTATAAACTAGAAACTACCTACTTTCATTATTAATAATAGCAAACAACATTAGGGGAAATAGACATGATGACCTAACAGGGCTTTTCCAATTCTTATGTTTTGCCTTTCACTCAGTTTCACTTGTTGATGAAACTGACAAAGCAAAAGGATCTGCTGTGAGTCAGGATATTCTGTTGTTTCCCAGCAGAGTAAAGGTGCAAGCATGTGTTATCCAAAAGCTGTTTGTCCTAGCTTCATTAACTAAATGAAGTACCTTTCTTTGTGCTAATATTTATGTTCTCTCTACTGCATTTGCCTCTTCAGTGTAAAACAAGAGTCTATAAACAGAGGTGCAGCTAGTGAGATGTCCACTAATCATGTGCCTTCCAACCCTGAACTATGGCATTAGAGACTGTAGAATGGCCATAGCAGCTATGAAGACTACCATACCCTCCTCACAGAGTCACAGAAGTTTAGGGCTGGAAGGGACCTCATGAGATCATCAGGTCCAGTTCCCCTGCTCTGGGCAGGAAAGACAGCTGGGGTCAAATAACCCCAGTCCAGTGTGTGTCCAGTCTCCTTTTGAAGATCTCCAGGGTAGGTGCTTGCACCACCCCCGCTGGGAGTCTATTCCAGAATAGTCTGTGCATGCTATGTCTGTGCTTGTAAGCTAAAAATACCTAAGAGAGGAATCCAGTCACTTTCATTTTGAAACTGTTTTGGGAGGCTAGACTTGGTAAATTCTGATCTGTTACAACAACACAGTTCCAGAATATTTCAACTGAAGTAAAAATCTGGCCTGTAAAGTTGAATGACAACCTTGGACTGGTTGAAGGTTGAATGACAACTTTCTTATCTCAGAGAGGCCATTACTTGGCCTGTCATGATGACTGTCAGATGACCACAGGTACGTTCAGTTATGCCTTTCCTGACAGGATGTGTAATGAGTCATGCAAAGGCTTTGATGGAGCATCACAAAAAGGATAAAGAAGATTTTCTTTCTACAAACAGATGCTAATTACAGTTTCAGATAGGTATCAAGGTCAGCTCAAACCTCAATGAATGAATGACCTGTGTAAGGTGAATTGAAGTCCCATAGAGCCCGTCCTTGGAACCCTTTAACTCCTTTGTGTAGCCTGTGCTATAATGGTTAATTGTCTTGGGACAAATCATTCATTAGTGTTTATTGGTTTACCTGTGCTGTAGTCAATGAAGTTACGTCAGTCTGCAACAGGTGAGGATCTAGCACACATTTTTTGGGACCACAGTTCATGGGGGGTTGGCTTAGCCACCCTTCTGCTCTGTTAGCATATTCAGAATGGCTCAGAGTCTCCGGAAACATGGCAATATTGGTCCGTGGCTAATAGCATTTGTATACAGCAGCTGTGAAACAGACTAGTGCCACATAATTCAGGATAGATTTTCTTGTGTTATAAAGCACCTATGAGTTTAATCAGCCAAAAGCTGGATGAGCTGAACATTCAAGGCACTCCATTTTTGTGCTGTACCCACCCACTTAGTGGTCTCAGCCCCAGTGATCTGGGGAGGTAAAACACCAGTATTATTATAGGTTCATAATGCCTTATGCTGATTTTCTTACTGCCCCAGCTCCCAGATGGCTCTTCAAGCAGCTAATAATTTCCTATTCTGTGGAACATATTCAGATTTTAAGTTTTAATTAGAAACGTTTTTTCACCTTCTCATTCCCCTTCCATTCAGCTGTCCTGCTTCCTCCAATCTTTCTACTTTTGCATTGATCCAGTCAGCTTTGTATTTCTGGAAGGTGCAGTTTTGTATTTGCAGCTCCTATCAAAAATGAACTTGTAATACTGCCTTTGGGACTAGTGAAAAATTCATTAAGAAGCAACACATTGGGCCACAGCTCAAGGATTTCAACCCTCAACTTAGAAATCATAACTGTCATACAAGTTTCAGGAGCCTTAGAAGGCCTCTTTTGGGGATTACTGGTTTTAGGACATGTTTCTGCTTGGCCTCAGCCAGGGAGGAAATTTTGAGTCGATCCATAATGTCTTTCAGAATCTCATGGCCTGTTGCCTGCATTGCTTTAGCAAAAACTCAACCAAATAAACAATAGAGGGGCACTAGCTCTGGGTGTCAACTTAGGAAGGTGTTAGAATCATCTTCCACTGTGCAGAGTCTGTGCCCTGGTGGCAAGAGCAACCCCATGGGGCACATCCAGACAAGCACAAACATACGGCCTGCAGCACTGCACACTGCGTATGCAGGTGCTCCCTGTGCTGATAATTTGTAACATGGGTGGGTTTTTTGACACTGGAAGATCCTGGTGTCAAAAACTCCCCATGTCTTAAAAAAGTGGGGTGGCACATGTGGTGGCAGCATGTGCCGCCAGAAACCAGAGCCTGGCTGGCAAGAGCCAGCTGCCAGCCAAGTTCTGTGCTGCCGGTTTGCCATGGCTGCAGTCCCTGGAGGCCCCCAGGACCTCAGATAAGGCTGCTGAAGCCAGCCTGGCCCCAGCTTACCTTACCTCACCTGGGGCAACATGCCACGTGCCAGAGCACACGTGTCTGGGCATTTCCTGGGGACAAGAAGTAGTAGCACATATTATGCCACTGCTGTTTTTCCCCAGGGAAGGGCATGTTCCTGTTCATGGGGACGCACCTATGGTGATTCAGAAAGAGCTGCTTTAAGAATAAGAGCCAGGTGGGGCAGAGCATATGGCAGTGGGATCAGCAGCAGATCCTGGTATGGGTAAAACTCTTGCCCTCTCCCCCACTCTCAGAACCACAAGTTCCCCTGCACTCAAAATGACATGCCCTCCGAGCTCTTCAAACTGTACCCCTTCATGCTTGCAACCCATGTGTTCCCTCCTCCTCTGAACTGTTCCCCCTGCCATTTCTTGGTAACGTGTGAACCCCCACAGGCTCTTGGAACCATGTCTCATCCTGCTTTCCCACAGGGTTTGCCCAGGGCACAAACTCAGCTTGTTACACGTCTGCAAAATGACATTGTTTTGAAAAGGCTAACTATGTGCTGAACAATTCAGCTCCTAAGAACTGATCTCCAGACCACAGAATAGTTGGGATTTTTAAAAATTCATCTTTTCCCTCTTGTTCCCCCTTGTGCAAAATACTAGGAGAATCATGGGGTTGTTGTTTTACCAGCTAACTTGGCAGCAGATTTTCATGAGGGGAGCATGTGCGCACGTGCGTTCTCTCTCTCTCTTACATCTTTATACAACCATACTGTGGCTACCTGGATCTTAGATCCAGTTGCTGGGGGATTCTTGAGCTGGATTATATGCTTGCTCCACATCTATGCCAGTCAGTAGAACCAGGTGTTAGCACCAAAGGGGGATATCATGCCCTAAAAAGAGACAGAGGGCTGGAAGTAACCACTCTAAACTCCTGTGTCTAAGTCAACCCTGACAGATGCCTATCCAGTCTTCACTGGTATTAAGTACTTACTATTTTTTATTGATTGCCAGTGGTGTGCTTCATGCTGTATAGGATTCTTCACAGTAGTTCTGCAAGGTATCATTATTTCAGAACTAGGGAAACGTAGAATGAGAGATGGAGAGACTTGCCCAAGGCTACAGAAGGAACCTATGTCAGGTTAGAATCTAGGCCCATGTGATATTGTCATGTGTGCTGTTCACTAGACCTGGCTCCCCTGCCTTTCTTCCTTTAGCACCTCTTCTTCAGTGTTCACTGGTGCATACTTTCTTAAAAGCTTTCTTTCTAAGCAACTTCTCCATGACAAACAAAGCATGAAAAATGCAGCATGAATAATAGAAAACTCCCTTTCTCCTGAAAGAGATAGAGACACACACACAGTGTGCATCTGGTTCTATCCTGAGTACACAGTAGGGAAGGGAAAACTAAAGGGGATTATAAACCAACCACACACTTGCCTAATTCTGGCTTTGGCTGCAGGCCTCACTGACAAAATTTACAGTGGCACAATGGTTGCTGTAATTTGTATCAGTTTGTACTCCACCAGCACAGTGAAGTAAGTCATGGAGTGTAATAGCACACCTTCCATGCCTGTCTACAAAAGATGGCATCATACAGCTGTTATATGAGATGTAAGCTAAGAGGGAAACTCAGGATGAAGTATTCTGCAGCGCTAGGGTTGAGTAGTGTTTGACTCTTGGAGCGGGTCCCCATGTGCAGGGGTGTGTGGTTTGTGGTGCCACAAACTGCATGTGGAGAATGTGAAAACATGCGCCACATTGCAAAATTTGGCCAGCAATGCTCTGGTTGCTGGCTGTGCTCCATGCTACTGGATATGTACCCCCGCTACACCAGAACTATACCAGGTAATACTGCTGGGGCCGCCATAGTTGCTGGCCCCAGCCTCCCCTACACCTACTTGGGACAACTTGCTGCACACAGAAGTGCACATATGGGGGCATGTGATAGGGCTCAAAGCAGCTGCACAAATTTGTGCCACTGCTATCTATGACTCTACAAGCACACACCCCTGAGATGCTAGTTTACTTTTAGCTGCAGTGTAGATGCATGGACAGGTTCTTGTTTGAATTTTGGAAAGCTCCTCCAAGGCTTGAATGAGCATATTGAAACTCTGTACCTAACTCTCCCTGTAAAACTGGCTGCCTATCCATTCCTGGTTAGAAAATTCTTTAAAAGCTCATTTCTGCACTTTGTCTCCTTACTCTGTTTGCCTGCCAAAAACAAAGACTAACTTCCTAGCTTGGCAGCTGCTTAGTGTGTGATGTCATTTTAAAACTGCCCTGCAGTTTGCTTCAGTATTTGAACTATCTAGCCCCGATTCAGTGTTTATGACTGCATCAACCCATGAGGAATATCATCTCAAAGAATTGGGCCTCTGTTGGCACAACAATAAAAGCAAAACATTCTCAATCAGGGAAGGAGCTGTGCCAGGAGACCCATCCCGGAATTACCTGCTGAGTTTCCTAATCTACACTGGCAGGATATCAAGTCCCAAAAGCAAGAGAATGACCCATCATGTTCTTCATTCACATAGTTGGACCACAGACAATTATTATTTTCCCAGGGGTGTGTGAGCCAAAACCCCATTGCTATTTTTAGTAGTTAGACTGTAACACTTTTCTGGAGGAGATGCTTTTTGTTCCACTGCACAGTACCTACCACAACCAGGTCCTGACTAGTAACTGGAACTCCTAGATGTCACCATTGTGCTGTTATTGATTACTGATCGCACTGTTAGTTCTGTCAAATTAACTAAATTCAGAGAGATTTCCAAAGGTGTCTGAGGGATTAGGAGCTCAGGTATCCCTAATAGTTACCCTTCCCACTTGTTATTACTCAGAATTTTCCACTATAAAATATTCTACTATTTTCTTGGGCTGTGGGCAGCAGCCCTTCCAGGATTCCCTATATGTATCGTGGCTCATTGGGCTAAGTGGATGCCATGTTTGTAAAGCCCAGTAATTTTGCGATGCATCATAAAAATCAAGTTTAATAAAGGCTCTCATGCATAACCTGTGCTGACAGGGATCAGCTGCAATGAAAGGAAAACATGTTATGGAGGCTGCTGGCCATGGGCTGACCCTGTGGTTTTCTCTGTCCCCCATGCTGACTAAATAATGTCTGAGCTTCCCAGTGCCACTGTAAGAGGGGCTGGATTCAGTTCTAATTGTCACTGAAGTTAGACACTGCTAACTCCATTATCTCCAGAGGAGTTAGTCCTCATTGACATCAGTGTAACTGAAATTAGAATCCAGCCTCAAGCATCCTTAAGTCCAAGACTAACCTAAGTGGCCATTGAAAGGACTTGTATATATTACTCTCTGCTGAGGAACTGCACATAGAAATCACTGACCTATTTATGGGTCATATATGTAGAGAAAGAAAAGAAGATGGCATGAGTGAAGTTCTGCAGATGCACAACAAAGGCACGTCTAACATAGTAAGGCGTGATGGTCATAATGTGATGTAAGACTGGAATCTCATCTCATTGGTGCAAGTCAGGAATAATTCCACTTAAACCGGTGCCGTTACTTTCATGTAACATCTACAGAAGTGATAGCAGAATCAGGTCTATTGACTCAAGGAGCTGATGAGCTAAACATTTGTTTAGTTATTAATATCCCAGAGCACAACCATTCAGTTGTTCATGGCTTACCTTAAAACTTCAGCACATTCCATCATGCAGTCAGGAAATGTTGGGATTTACAATTTATTTGGACAAATTCCTTTCCACAACATAGGCAGTTTGCTTAAATATATCTGGTACCCTTTCTTTGTATGCAAATATATTCATACACAAACGCTGGGATTTGCATATGCAAGCAAAGCTAAAGATGTCTTTCAAACATGGTTTGAGGTCACTTTGAAAACCCAGCTCTGTGTAATCAATGCAGCTCCTAGCAAAACATTTATTGGATAAGCCTTTTATTTTTTTGTATTGATTCAACACATCCTGGCACAAAGATTAATGAGCACTTGGCACTTGAGTGGCTTTGTTTTGTTTTTTAGCATGGTATGCTTGATGTTTTGGAGAGCAACTTTGTATGTTATAGGCCAGGATTACCGGTTGGTGGCCTGGGGGTGGCATGCACTGTGAGGAATTAATTTGTGGCCCCCAGGCTCCCACCCAGCTGCTACTCCCCCCATTGCTCCAGTTGCAATGTGAGCTGGGGGCCCTGGGCTCCCCCTCTCTCCTCCAGCACCCACTTCTGGGGGTGGACAGAACAGGGCATGGCAGCACAGTGCAGCCCATGGTTGCAGCAGCCTGTGGCCTGTGACACCCACGTGGTGCAGTGCAATGGGGGAGCTGAGGGTGAGGCTAGGGGGCCCCCACATACAGTGCAAAAGTTTTGTTGAAAAACATGACATAAGAAGCTTCTTTCAAGCTATAAAAGGCATCCACAGGCCACATTCCAATTGCCCAGCCTCCTTGCAATCTCAGGATGGCTCTACCCTTCTCACGGACAATGTATCCAACAAACAACGCTGGAAAGAGCACTTCAAGACTCTACTTAACCTCAGCTGAGGCCTCTGTTGCCACCATTGAGTCTGTCCTTCAACACCCAGTAATAGAACCTCTTGTTGATCCCCCATCCTTCAAGAAAGCCTGGCATGCTATCAATCAGACCAAAACAATAAGGTGCCAGGCTCAGATGGCATCCCCGCAGAGGTCTTTAAAGCTAGTGGAACAGCACTAATGCAAAAATTTCACCAACTTCTCATCACAATATGGGTTAATGAGGAATTTCCATCTAACTTAAAGAATGCCAACATTGTGACTATCTTCAAGAAAGGGGACAACTCCATGTGTGGGAACTACCGAGGCATCGCCCTCCTCTCTGTTGCTGGGAAGATTCTCACTCACATCCTTCTGAATCGCCTCATCTGCCTTGCCAAATATGTCTTTCCAGAATTCCATTGTGGTTTTAGACCATCTTGGTGTACCATTGATGTGATTTTTGTTGCATTACAGATCCAGGAAAAGTGTAGAGAGCAGCACCAGGAGATGTTTATGGCATTCATTGACCTACCCAAGGCCTTTGACTTCATCAAACGTGAAGCCTTGTAGAAGGTGCTGACTAAGTTTAGCTGTCTACTGAAGTTCATCGGTGTCCTCAAGCTACTCCATGATGGAATGACCACCACAGTCCTTTGCAATGAATCAGAGACAGACCCGTTTTCCATCTGTACTGGTGTCAGGCAGGGCTGTGTCATTGCCCCAACCCTTTTTTCCATCTATCTTGCTGTGATTTTGATTCTCATCCATGACCACCTTCCTCCTGGAACTGGGGTTGAATATCAAATGGATGGTGAGCTTTTCAACCTGCGGCACCTTCATAGCAAAACAAAAGTTACCAAGACAAGCATCACTAACCTTCAGTATGCTGATAATTGTGTTGGTTTCAGTGTGCATGAGGATAATCTGCAGTCTACCCTTGACCTTTTCTCAGGTGCCTATCATAGTCTGGGATTCTCCCTTAACTTTGGAAAGACCAAGGTGCTCCATCAGCCTGCCCCAGCACAAGGTGCCCCACTCCCTCCACAAATTACCATTGGTGGAGAGCCCCTGGAAATGTCAAGCATTTCCCATACGTTGGCAGTCACCTTTCTCAGTGGGTCAGTCTTGATGTAGAAATCAAACATAGGATTCACTGTGCCAGTGTATCCTTTAGAAAGTTGCTTTGCTGTATCTTTGCTGACCAAGATCTGCAGATGAAAACTAAGATCCTGGTCTACTATGCAGTGGTTATTCCCACACTCCTGCATGGATGTGAGATGTGGGTGACGTACTGAAGTCATCTTAAGCACCTGGAATGGTTTAATTAGCGTTGCCTCAGGAGAATCCTTCGCATTAGATGGAAAGACCACTGCACCAATGTCAGCATCCTCTCTGCAGCTAATATAACCAGCATTGAGGCAAAGATCATGAAACATCAACCCCACTGTGGTGGCCACTGTGTATAGATGGTTGACACTCATCTCCCAAAGCAAGTCCTCTTCTCTCAACTTAATCGTGGTAAGAGGACCCATGGAGGACAAAGGAAATGCTACAAGAACACCCTGAAAGCATAACTTAAGAAGGGTGGCATCAATCTTACAAAGTTGGAAGTGCTGGCTGGTAACAGGTCTTACTGCTGCTGTACCATACATCAAGTTACAACCCACTTTGAAGAGAACCGTTTTGCTCAGGAAGCTGAGAAATGGTAGAGGAAGGAAAGTGCACATCCTGGCCAACAGTTTTGTCCCCATCAAAGCACCACTTCTTGTATCTGTGGAAAAACTTGCAGGCATGGATTAGATTCCTCAACCACCTTAAAACTCATCAGTAATCCCCACCCCGCCCTGCCCCGGAAGACATCATCCTTGTATTGGGGGATAGCCAATGATGCCATACAGTGCAGTAGGAGAATGGGGGGCATTACCTCACTTCCAGTGAAGGGGGGTGGGCGGAACCCTGTGGCATGCAGCTTGGAAGCCCATGGTTCATGCTGCTGTGGCTTGCAGGATGTGCAACTCCCAGCAGTCCTGTTATAGGCTCTGGGTCTGATCCAGAAGTCAATAGGAGGACATCCATTAAAATATCAGTAGACTTTGCACTGCATTGTATTAAATTCCCATTAAGTTTCTTGACAAAAGTAAATGCAGAGGGTAAAATCTTGCTGGTTAATATGTCCCCAGTGGCTGAATAATATATCCTGTAAAAAGCAGGAATCTGACCAGAGAATTACAGGACCAAATTCTGAAAGGCATTCTAGTGCTTTTACAGCTTTGATGAGGGAACAAGTAGATTTCCTGAAGCATGTGGTTCTAAGAATCTACCAAACTCTAAGGGAAGTTACCAATTCAACATTTTTCAGCTTGAGTTGGCGAAACTCCTTTTAGGTGACAAATATTTTCCTGTTCCCATTTACACCATTGGCCTCAGAAATGATTCAGTTTCTAAAGAACAGTAACAATGCACCCAGCACTCCTGACCTAAACTCAGGGACAAACAATACCGCCTTCTCCTCTCCCCTCCTCCCCCACCACGAAAAAAGAGCACTTCTTTTTTTCTAGCTATACAGAGAGGCCTGTGCTAAGTGGACCTGATGTGAAACTCACTGAAATAAATGGGAAGACTCATGCTGACTTCAACAGGCTTGGGGTCAAGCTGGTGGAAGGATGTTTTTTCCAGGGAAAGGCTAGCACAATGAGTAGTGTCTGAAGAACTTCTCTCCCTTTTCCTTGTAGAGCCTGTTCATATTAGGTTTACCAAAAGGAAGTAGATGAACATCTATCATCAATGGTACTTCATGATTCTGAGGTGCATAGCTTCAGAGAGAGCACCTACTGCTGGACAAAGGGAAAGAGAGGGAAGGTCCTACAAAGGAAAGAAGACCAATGGAGCAAGGAGAGTCTGGTAACAAATAGTAGTTAGTAGTAAATTATGAATCAGTGAGTCTACCTTGTAGACTATCCTTCCACCTACAGAAATGCTAATTAACTTGTTTTTGATGACATTACCTCGGTGTATGTATGTGTATATGTGAAAATGCCTTCTCACCCAGATAGTTATGTTTAAATAAAAGTAAATTGAAATCTCTTTCAATAATTAAACACGTTTAAGAAACTCTTATTTTTTTTCCTGATTAACCTAGCTTATCAGCATCCTTTGTCATGGGTGCTTTGAACAATAGTTGCATCCTAGATTCAAAATCTCATGTTGATAATATCCCTTCATAATTATCAAGAAATTCCCATCAAACTGCAGTTATGATCAGATTGAGAAAGATATTGTTGTTCTCGTTGCTGGGTTGGGGTTTTTTTTTTTTTTTACTTTATATTTATGAGACTATGGCCAGATTCTTCATTAATGTAAATTGGCACAGCTGTACTGATTTTCATGATGCAATATCCATTTATACCAATGGTTGATTTTGACCCATGTATTTTATGATGATATGGTTATGCTGAAATGTAATTTAAGAGTAACTAAATGATACTCATAATCATAATTAATAAGCCTTTGTCACAATCAGAAACAGAAATAGGAACAAATAGTACAATGGCTCCAAAATGGGACTCCATAGGTCATTTGCTGACAGTCCATGAAGAGCTAGCTGGGTGGCCTCATGCTGGCTGCTAGCTCGCCTGATTGTTTCCAATTGCTAAACATCATTTAAAGAACAGGTTTAAAAAAATCACTGTTTTCCTACTGTTTCTTTTCATGTAAGTAACTGCTGTCATTATCATTGAAAAGTTGTAGATGATGCAAAGATTGACTGAGTCCTAAACAGAGCTGTGCAAAGGAAGGTAATACCTGTTTCATAGTTTCATAGTTTCATAGTAGCTAGAGTCGGAAGGGACCTAGGTAGATCATCTAGTCCGACCCCCTGCCTTGGCAGGAAAGA
>NW_017728943.1:68608876-68627294 GCF_001723895.1 Crocodylus porosus | reverse complement strand
CATGATGACCACATCCTTAGCCCTCATTGCCTCTGTGAGCTGACCTAAGAATTCCTGGTCGAGCTCTTCTCCCTGGTTGGGAGGTCTATAGTAGACTCCCACCGTTAAGTCTCTATCCCCTGGACTGCCTTTTACTCTAACCCAGAGCACCTCAGAGTGCCACCAAGGATTTTGATATTTCATAATCTGGTTTTAGTCCAGTATGGCATCCTGTACTTTAGAAATTCTCCATGAAACTAAAGAACTCTGCACATCTTGAAACCTCACTTTTTATGCAGTCGGCTTAGGTTCCATTGAAACATCACTGAAATTAAACCATTTCCATGGAACATTTCAGTTTTGCCAATGCAGAAAAATGATCTGTTGAAATATTTCTGACCAGCTCTAGTAAATAATCGTAAGGGCAGAACCATTGTACAGAGAGATCTGGATCACTTATCCCATTGAAACAGAATACATTTTACAGTCAAAATATAATTTACCATATCTAGAAACAAGAAATGTAAAGGACTGTTTCGTAGAAAGAAATAACTCTTAAATGGATTTAGGTTCTGAGCAGACAAACACTAAATATTACTTCCTAGCTCAGTATTGTGGCTAAAGATACCAATGTGATACGTCTATGTAGTGGATGTACAGGTTTCCCTTGATTTATGCGGGTTCTTTATATGCAAATTTGCTCTTACACAATGAGCATATTTAGACCCGTAATTCGTTATATGCAAGGTAAAGTCACTCTTATGTGATCAGCATAGATGCCCTCCCACCTAAGCAGGTAAGTCTGTGGAGGGAGGGGAAAGGGCCGTAGCCCCACTCACCCCAGCCCCAGCTGCAGCGGCTCTGGGAGCAGCAGACACCAGTTGCCTGCACCAGGGCACAGCGCAGCCCAGAGGTGAGTGGGGACAGGTGGAGCATGGTGAAACCCAGCAACTGCAGGCAGCTGGCGCTGGCTGCTCCCAGGGCTGCTGCAGCTGGGGCTGGGGCTGCGGTGAGTGCCACTCTGTTCCCTCTGCTTTGCAGCTTTGTGCAGGCCTGGGAGCAGCACCTCTTCCCCACCATTACCCTAGTCCCAGGCTCCCTCCCTCACCACCATGGCAACCTATCCCTATTTGTTACATTGTAAAGTGGGTTTGCTTTATGTGAATTCAATTTATGCACTGTTCTCCGGGAATGCATGTACAGCATAAATCGAGGGAAACCTGTAGTTAACAGGCATAGAGGAGAGATTTTATGGGACTGGTGAGATCAGTACTGGAATATCGCAGGCAGTTCTGTTGTCCACACTGTTAAATGAATGCCAAAAATGTAAGTATGTAGAGGAAAGGGCCGCAAGATTATCTGAGGGCTGGAGAAAATGCTTGGCAGTGAGAGCAATGAAAAGCTCTCTCTGTTTTCAGGTTACCAAAACTCTATCTCAAGAGCCCCCAAGAATGATGCTGGAGTGAATGATTAGGACTCTCTCCCACAAACCCACTACTCTCTTAAAGCAATTTTGGGCACTTGCAGAACAGGAGAAAGTGGGTGGGGCTTGATTCTTGGTAGTCGTCCTGGGCTCAGCAAGGAGAAATGCTTGTAGGATTCTAAGTGTCTTATGCATTCCTGAAAACATGGGCAGATCTAGTAATACGCTAGGGATCAAAGAGAAAACAAATGTGATTATTGGAATGTGTATTAATTTTCTAGATTGTATATAAAGTTTTAAAAAATAGGCAACAATAGTCAAAATAGTTACAAGATGTATCATTAATCCAGTAGTTAGTCATTATAGTTAAATGTTCATCTCATTCAGATTCATAAAACAAAATCTAGCCTTCTTGAACATCTTGACAGCCCCTCCAATACTTCACTGTCAGTCATTTTAGTTACTGCACCTGAGTTAAGGTTTTTAGCTAGAGCTAAGAAGTCTGCGAGGCTGTGAAATAGAAGAGAGACATTTCCAGGGATGGCTAGCAGACAGCAACACTGCAGATTAAAGGACAGTTTGAATAGTGTGACTCAAGATCATTAAAAAGGATAGAGGGTCATTAACACCTGTGGTGTGGAAAAAATCAGCAGGAATCCAGGAGATAATAATGACCCATGAAGTCATTTGAGTCTCTCATCACTGCCTCAGTAGAAATGCCCCTGCCTGTCTCAGATTGTTGGTTTTTAACTTTGGATGAAGCAAGTATCCAAGCGGGGTACAACTTCACCCCACTGCACAAGATCTTCCCCTGTTTGAAAAAGTTACCTATGATGACAAGATAACAGGGATGAAGGTGCTCAGTGCTCTTCAGTATCAAATATTTCCTAATAGTGTGCCATTGTGAATTTATGAGTTCATTTATAAATTACATCTTTTTGTGGAACCTCATGACCCATGCAGAAAAAAGTCAGCCACATTTTATTAGCAAGCCCTCACCACCTGATCGCCATGGCAGATTGAGGTTAAATAGCAACCAGCGACACTTGTTTAGCCACAGTGACCTTGGGATTCATAAGCATGCTAAAGCTGGGCAAAGGGCTTGCATGCTATTGCGCTGTGCCTCTTGGTGAGTTGCCAATGAATGCTATTAACATCGGCTTCACACAAAGGTCGATCAATCAATCAATTGATCTGCATATTTGCAACGTGCCCTTCACAAGAAGTGCCTCCCAGCACTTTCCAAAAATACAGTTGCTCCTCTGAAATATTTGAGAGGACTCATGGCAGAGTCAATATAGAATCATGGGATGTAAATGTAAACTTAAAGGTGACAATAGAACAAGTCTGAGGGAAGATCATTCTCAAAATACAGGACTATACAGCTTCACAGCTCTACCTTCAGTGGTCTTTGCAATCACTCCAGTTGACAGAAGGGCACTTGTAAATCTCAGGGTTTTACTATGTCAGCCAAACATATGAGGGATCAGGTACTGCAGATTTACTGATAGGTGCCCAGGGAGGTAGCTTAAAGCATCATGCTGCCTCCTCTCATCTAGAGCAGAATTATTATCCATCTGTAACTGAGGGAAAATGTTATCTGACTCAACCAGCAAAAATTATAATCACTCTGGTAATAAGAAAATGATGAACTAGCTTAGAAAGGAAACAAGATAACATTCTTAAAGGTAAAAAAATGGATCTAGTTACAGTTAGATCCTTGTTACTAAATTCACCCAGAAGAGTCCTCCAGCTCCATCCCTAAAATTAGCTGGGAAATATGTAGTTGCTATAACCCTAGCAAAAGGAACTGTTCCATACTCAAGCCTGCCCTCCTTGCAGAGAGATCTAGCACCTAACCCTACTAAAACTTAGCCTCAGTTTAGGAAGCCCCAGAATGCATCCCACCTACCAATAGCCTGTAAAACCCTATCAGTTTGAATGCTTATTCTGGCTTGGGAAGCCCTAGCAGGTCAAATTATAAACATGCCTCTGAACCTTGACCAGTCTTTAACCCTAATCCTACCTTGGGTTAGAATATAGTTCTCTCATGTCACATTGAAATCCGTGATCATTCACATCTATATCCTTGAAATGGGTAACATGCAATACTTGAATCATATGTAATATAAGCAGGGAACTAGATAATATGTTCTGTGCTCAGTCACCTATACTTTAGTTTCTGTCTGAGTTTCACTTGTAGCAATTCAGAACAACTAAGATTGGAATCCAGACGCACACCAAAAACAGAACCTGATTTGCATCAAGAATTAGGTATTAGTCATGAGAATGGCAATTCAAACTGTTATTACAAAAGGAGAAACTAGGACTTAGTCTTAAAACATATGTTCTGAAAAGTGTAGGACCAAAAATTAAATCCTCAGTGTTTCCAGCATGAAGGAATTAAAGGAGTATCAATTACCAATGACACTAGTAAATCAACACTAGTTTATTGAATAGGTAGAGAATTAAACTCAGGCTTTACAATAGACTGGACATTTTTTTAAAGATTTTCATTTAGGACATGCCAACACACAGAAGGTGCATCTATACATGCAATTAATTCAGAGCAATAGAATTCAGAGCAGTTTGAGCCACAGTATACTACTGCCTGGTGCAGCATCTCTATGTGCACCTGGAACAGCAGCAATTTGAGCTGGGATGGAACAGTTTACACCAGGGCTGGGAGCACGAGGGTCAGCCCTCAACTCCTGGTGGTAGTGGGTGGTGGCAGGTTACGGGGGAGGGGGGGTCACAAGCATGCTAAAAGTGTAGAGCTGTGTGGCTAGGTGGCAGGCTGGAGTCTGGCCCCCTGCTGACTGGGCTGACAGGGCTCAATTTACATCTGTGGTCACTGTTTACACATGTTTAATTGCAGTTGATTACCCTGCTGTAAGACAGTACTGTACCTGACAGTACTATCTTACAGCAGTGTTAATTAATTTACCGTGGCCTAATTATGCTGCATATGTAGTGGTGACACTTTACTCGACAGCTAATTAGTCTACTGCACAGTTATGTGTACATGTAGCTGTGGCCAGAGTGTCTAAAACCTGTGCTTCCTGGAACCCCATGCCAGTGCCAACTAAAATTGACATTCTTGAGAGCTAAACAGCTTAAGGAGCCATCTGGCCTGGAGCCTGAGGCCCCTGGGTCTCCTGTCATGGTTGGTCTGCATGGCAGTGCTGCCTGGAGCCATAGAACATAGAAGTCCATCTGCCTGGAAGACACCCAGTTACATACAGGTATCCTGGAAGCTTTGAGTTTCTTGACTAGAACAGGGTCCCCCATGGCTTCTAGAATTGCCTAGGGACCTAGAAAGAGAAAAAAATCTTGTCACTGAAGAGCATGGAAGATGATAGGGCTGCCCCTAGAGTGTTAGAACCTGAAAAGTAGGGGTGTGCAAAGCGGGCCCTATTTGATTCGGATTCGGCCTGAATCGGGGACAGTGATTCGATTAGTTGATTTGGATCACTGTCCCATATTTGATTCATTTGTCTGAATTCTCTGAATTTCTCCAAATTGATTTGGAGGGTTCCGATTTGCTTTGGAGAGATTAAAGGGTCCTCAGATTCAATGTGGATTTGAAGATTCGGCCACCAAATCAGGCTGAATCTCCGCAAATCGAATAAGGGACCAAAGCTTTGCACAGCCCTACTGAAAAGCTGAGAACCCTTCGTTGCAAAACAGTTCACATAGCAGGACTGTTCATGAGTCATGTACCATAGAAGCTCAGAGGTCCCCAAAAGTTCATCAGGATATTAGGCAGATTTCTTTTGAAAACATACCTGTGATTCATTAGAAGAAAATCCAGCCATCTGCTACTGAGAAGTAGACACAAATATAGCTGAAATTATATTATAACAAAATATAACCATGCCCAGCACTGACCTCTGTTTCCCATATTGGACTGACAGAAAGCAGGGCTGGGTGGTACATTAGAGACTAACTTGTTCAGAGAGGCATGAACCTGGTGTGTCCATTCATTCTTTCATGTAGAAACTACTCCATCTATTCAATGTAAACAGCAAATGAACTCTGTAAGCAGGTGATGGCACATATGGCATTCGTAGAGGAACAGGTAAATGAAAAATGGATCCTATAATCCATATTGTTTGATTCAGTGCTATTATGGTATGCATTAATGACTCATGAGATGCAGCTGGCATCTGTGTCTATAGCAAGGTCTTGTGTTTTGGTGAAAATAAGAGTTAAATAGTTTGTTGCTGGAGAGACATCATTTTTGGTTAGGCATGAGGACAGTTTTGTCCCCGAGACTGCCTTGAGATAGTCGTCATTTTCTAGGAGGACTTAGTTGGATGGTACTTAATCTTACCCCTTCACCACATTTAATAGGTGGAAGGTAGAGGCAACCTCTCCTCTTTACAATAGTGCTGTAAGGAGAGGCACCAGTGATTGGGGGTAGCAGGACTTGTTTGTCAATTTTCTTTTTTTCCTAAATTGTATACCCTTGGCCATGTGTAGACAAAATGAGGGGCATGTGTGCACAACACTTTAAAGTGGGTTAAATGCTATTGCACTGCTTTAATGGTGTTGGTGTTTGCACGCGCCAGCAGCATATTGCACAGTAATTCCAGCTGCTGTAGCAAATTCAGCGGCATAATGTGCCTTAAATGATTTGGGGTGCAACAAACTAAAACTCCTCCAAGGAGTTTTAGTTACTGCCCTACAGCCGCTGAGCAGAGCACTGGACTCCATGCAGCTCAGGGGCTCTGCAGAAAGCCCATGCAGGCAGCCTGGCAGCAGCCGGGGAAGGCAGGCTCCGCCCAAGGTCTTTCTTTTATTTTTCCCTGGAGCCCACCTGCTTGCCTGAGCTGTGCAGGGGCCTGGTGCTTCCCTCTGTGGCTGTGATGCCCCCTGGGACCGCCTGAGCTGGGTGCAGCAGGTGGCTGCCATCTGGTGAGGGGCTGCTGCTGCCACGGAGGGATGCACCAGCCCCTACCCCTCACAGCTCAGGGACCGCTCCACCCACTGACAGCTGGCCTTCCCTTGCCCGCCACCAGATAGGCAGGTAAGTTCAGGTGTGTGCATGACATGGAGGTTTAAAAGGCCCTAAATTGAAGCAGTGTTTTTAAAAACCCACCACTTCAATTTAGGGCCCCCGTTTCATCTACACACAACCCACGTTACCAGAAGTGTATCTTTAAGTATGGTTTCAGTGGTGAGCATGCTAGTTTAGAGAAGTGGCCACTGGTCTTTTGACCTGTCTAAATTTTACACAGAAAGATTAAACTGTGGTTGTACTCTTATCAGTGAAACTGCTCCTGTGGTAGTAATGGTAGGAATTTTTTAGGGAAAAATGTTAGTAGAAACACAGTCCATTGCTCCAGCTTTTGTTACTTCCACTCCACTTCTGGGTCTGCCACTGAGCGTGTTGGGGATCCCAACCCATGATTCCATGGGATGCTGCATCCCACCATCTCAGTGTTTGTGAGCCATGCCTGGTACCTCAAAGTACGTAGAAAAAGCATATAAAGCTGTGTCTATGGCTGAATCACTGATTCTCTGAATCAGAATCGAATCTTCAGAATCAGATTCATCTGAATCAAATTGGGACAGTGATCCGAATCAGCGAATTGAATCACTGTCCCCCAAACTGGGCCAAATCCAAATCGAATACTGCCTGCTTTGTACACCCCTAGTGCTCAATGCTTTGTGACACAACACTCTGGAATAACACCTACTGGCCATCTCTTCAGAGGCGTTTCCAGGTCAATCCTTGAATAATCCAATAATTTTATCCTGTAATTGAAGGTAGTTTAACTAATTAATTATTTTTAACTTCTGTTGTTTATTGTCTAGTCATCAGGTGTCTTACTGCTTCTGAATGAGTTCTCAAAAATCATCCTGAGTTTAGTTTTAATGCAAAGTAGATTGTTTCAGGTTGAGCCATGTAAGAGTCTGTGTTACTTTTGAAGAGCTATGATCGTTTATTCATTCATTCATTCATTCTCACATCTCCTGAATGTTGCCAAGCAACTGTAGTATACTGTAAGTGCCTGTGTCTTGTTTCAATTCAATATATGCATCTCTTTTTCATATGAAGGAAATGCATTGCTCAATGAAACATCTTTGTGTTTAGAGCATGGCAAATTCCTCTGAGTGTTTTAATTCTGCACCATATCTTTCTCTTTCAAGTACCTGTTGAATCGCAGTATCTGCTGACAGACATTCAGACGCACATAATGAGATTCTATGCCAGTCTCCTTTAGATAAAACTCAGTGGGGTAGATCCAGATTGCTCCCTTGGAGACTTAAACTATCTGCAAAGCAATTACGTTAAGTGGCAGAAAAAACGTTTCTATAAAAATCCTATTTAAATGAGATTTTACATGCAAGACTATATTACTTATAGGTGAAACTCACTAAGTTATGAGTCTGAAGAAGCACTCCGAAATAGAGATGCTTATCCAAGAGACCCAACTCTTGGCTACCTTATACTATATATGAATTAATGGGAGAGCAGTTCTCTTCTGCTTTTGGACAGAGACAGGAAAGCAGAGATACATGGAGGTGAAAAATAATGTCAAGCTTCTTTGAAACTCAGAAAAGTGTGAGACTTATTTTTCTGCATTAGCTCTCCCACCACAAATATAGTACAGTCCAAGCAAAAAATAAATAATAAAATAAAATAACAATAAAAAACCCACCTTACATCCTTACCATAGACTTAAAGTCATTCAAGAGCAAAACCCACCAAAACAATAGCTATATATCTAGGAAATCACTAGCTTTGTCAACATTTCCATCGACCCTGACCTCAGCTTTCATACCTCACTGCGTGTTGTTAACAAAAAAACCCTCAAATTTTTAACATGTAACCACTCAGCATGTTTTGGCCTATAATATACAGTGTCAATTCCTGGTAGTCATACTCAAATGCAAAACCTTAACTTTGACTTCAAACTTTTTAAAGCCCATATAACATGATATAAACATTATGGCTGCAAGCACATCTCCCTCCAGGATTTGGTTAATCTCAGAGAGGTCAGAGTTGAAAGGCACAGACAGAAGCAACAATTTTTGCCTGATCTGGCCCCTGAAAGCACTCTACAGCTGTGACCAAACACAAGTGCATGCCTGCAAAGTGCTTTGAAAGGTCCCAATCCTGCAAAAATCTGAACTCTCGTTACAGGACTGAGCTGCCCTGCCCTGCCCCGGTGCTGTTTGTAGAATGGGAATGGGGAAAACGAATGGAGGTAGCTTGTTTTGGGGACTGCCCAGCTGGCAGTAGAGGGTGGGGTGGGTAGACTGGATCCCCACTCTGAGATGGGGTACCAATCCACCTGCCCCCCCCACTCCAACATGAATGGGAAACTCCTAGAATGAGCTCCCTCCCCTGCCTTCTCCCCCGCTCCCATCCAGACATAGCACTGCAACTGCAAGGGCGGGGGGTGGAGCTAGAGGAGAGACTCTGCAGAGATGCAGCTTCAAATTGGAGCCAATCATCCAACCCTCCCAACCCAACAAGTAACATCTTTGGGTCAGGAGATTTGGTCTAACTCATGGACTGGGGAGCTGCATTTCTGTCTGTAGCTGAAGTTCAGTTTGAGCATTGTGCAGTGTTGTCCCAATTCCCTCTTCATATGTCTGCCTGTTGTACTAAAAGCTGTGGCACATTGGAAATTAAAAATACGGGGACACCATAAAATGACCTAAAATTAACAAAAGATAACTATAATGTCTTCTATATTTTCATATTTCAATAATTAATTAAAAAAACTTGTGTTTAACTGAAGTGACAATTTCTGGTGTTCTGCACTAGTATGCTACAGAGCCTGTTCGAGCATGCTACAGTTTGGCTAAACTTGGTTAAAAGAGACATAATATTGTAAGAACAAGCTCTTAAGTCAGGAAATTCTAGAACTGAAAGTTCACTTGGCAATATTCCCTCTGCCACAATACACATCCTGCATACTGTAATTTGCAGTATACATTTTTAACACAAAACAGTAGGCTAAGCTTTACATCTAACTATGAAAATAAGAATAGAAATTCCTATGTGGTACATGGACTAATTTGGTTTGTGGACTTTGACAACTGTTTTCCTTGCAGGGTTCCTGAGATGTATCTACTCTTCAGAGAGACTGCGGTTAATACATCTTACTGTGAGTTCAAGTCCCAGTTAAACTGATGCTAAAGGCTACAGTCAGTAGACTCAGTTATAAATGGGTATCTGGTCATTTTAAACTGAGGAATCAAAGGAAGCTGGATGTAATTCCACTGTGCTATTTGCTACAGAAAACAACATGCCTTAACCCCAGTAGCCTGATGGACTGGTAGGGTGAGGAAAATTGTCCTAGGTCTACTCCATATTATGTGAATCATCATAGACCCTTAATTTAAAAAGGGCATCTAAAGGTATGTTTCTAAAGGCATGAGCCATCCACTTCAGTGAGCTTTGGATCAGGCTTCCAGGTCTTTATTTAAATATCTAATTAAATTATCTGTTTCTCAAACATAAGGAGAACCAGAACTCCCCAAAAATTCATTGAACCTTGATCAAGCTCTAATTACCTCTGCCTGTTTAAAATGAGGGGAAAATGGGGTAAAATTGAATTTTTTTTACCCCTTTCCAAATCAATGATGTCTTAATGGATTTCCCCCCAAATTCACCTATGGTAAAGAACATGTGTGGAAAAAATGGAGACCAAAAAGTTAGCATATGATAAAATTATGGTCATATAAGCAAAGGGTGTGACTGTGTTAGTCCTGTAAGCTCAGACATTCCCTACCTGGCTGTTACAGGTCTTGGTCCTTTAAGGCTCACAATTACGGGGGATATAAACCTGAGACACTGAGCGATGTGGTCTCAAGGGGCATGTGACTGATCATACATGTCAAACAGGAAATAAAGACAGTACCTGTTGATAACCTGCAGGGAGATTGTGGATGGGGAAGAGTGTCCTCTTCCTTTCTGCCTACAGAGGGGGAGCTGGGGTCAGAAGGCCTTGACAAAGAGATGAGAGAAGATGTACTACAGAGGGGCTGAGAAGTGCCTACAGACACGAGTAAAAGGCAGGACACTTTTATTCAATAACATGTTCAAATAACATGCCAAAAATGAGATTTTAATGCAACCCCCTGGTTTTGTGGCATGGGTGTGTATCCCAGCTTTATGGAAGGAATGGAGCATGAAATAGTAGTGTCTGCTCAGGGACTAGGAGTAGGTATTATAGCAGTGACCACTAAAATGTTTGCCATCTTATCTGTAGGGGGTGGAATCTAACAACCAGAAGAGTATTCCAGCAAAAACACACTTGCCATGAAATAGAAAATCAGAATGGGAATGGTATTTGAACCGTTGATAGGTAAGCCCCTTTACAACCACAGGCATCATGTAAGTTTGAAAAATGTGTGTGTTCCATGCTTGTTCTCCATTTCTATTTATGAGGAACCTCCCCCTATTGTGACTTCACCACCTCCTTAATTGAATTCTTGCATTATTACAGGAGATGCCATTATCCCTGCCTGGAATTAGGAACAAATAAAAATAAAAATGCCAATAACAAACTGTTATTACTGTGACCATTTAAAGTAGCTTTCAGGTGGATGAAGAAAGAACTTTCCTGAAACTTACTATTTTTACTAATTGACTCGTTTATTTTTTTGCAAGAAACTCCTGAGAAAAGGTTGGTAATGGAATATTCCAGCTTTACTGAATATCATCATATATTATTGAAAGTCTTGTTTGGGAATGCTGGAACTCTGTGTCCTAAAGTTGAAAAACAATGTGTGTTATACGCAGTGATAGTAAAGCCTATTTAAGTTTCATTAGTTACTGCTTTGTTTCTTGAAGAAAGATAATAAACATACCAATTTATTAAAGAGACTAACCAGTTGTCCATCAGGAATGACGGGGGGTGGGGCGGGGAGCAGGGATAGAGTACGGCCACCCACTACCCTGCACCATTGCTGTCTCCCAGGAGCGGGTGGGGGGACAGGGAGCTAGCCCCACTGTGCCCTCCATCCCTCTCAGCCAGTACCCCGTGCTGCTGCTGCCTACGGGGAGCAGGGCCGGGGCGGGGAGGGGCAAGGCCAGCAGCACTGGCCTTCCCCCCACTCCGGCTGCTCCATCCCTGCCATCATGGCGGTGCTACGCCTCACTGCTGCCACCGTTGCCACCACCTCCTATCCAGAATGCTCTTGGAGAACTCTGATTAGCTGTTTGAGACTACCAGAGTGCAAATAAAGCATTACAGACAGATTGGCAGACAGACTAAGGCCTCTATAATATTAGAGATTATAATCCTGTTACTAGTATCCTAGAAAAGGTCCACACTAGTACCTAAAGCAACCCCTGGAGAGCCAGGACTCTTTGTGTTTACTCCCTGTAAATCTATTGATTTGCTCTGTAAGTTTGTATAAATTACATTATCACTCTTTGCCTCAAATTATCCTTAGCTAAAGTGGGCAAATAGTATTTACCCAGGGGTAAATTAATTTCATAGGAGTTTGGAAGAGTTTTTAATTAGTTGTTAGTGCAAAGCACTTGGAGACCATTAAGTGGAAAGTGCAATCTAAGAACAAATATTCTGCTGTATTGTACTTTTGGTCCACTTCAGAGGTGTATAGTACATTTCAAATGTCCACATCCAGAACTTCTTATATACCTCCTTGTTAAGCAAGGGGCCAGTAGAAATACTGAAAGATATTTTACCATTTGTTTTTTTTCTGTAGGAAATGTTGTTTGGAACCATGACACCATCCCTATTCCTGGCCTGTTACCACAGAAGCAAAGAATATGCTGTACCACTTACAGTTTAGCTATGATTCATCTGCAAGAAGGGAATGCTCACTACAGTCATAGTGCACTAGATATACCCAGCCAGACAGCTAACTAAGCAGACAAACAGGCAGATAGATATGAAGAATGTAACTGTAGATAAATCTGAGAATAGCACATGTGAAGGAAAAAGTGTAAAGAACCCTACCTCTGTCCTAGAGATGCAGTTGGGAGAAGAGGAAGTAACATAAGATAAGTAGGTAGTGGTGATAGGTGAATTTGTGTAGTCATTGTAACCCCTTTTTTGTTTGCCTACAGTTCCATTTCTAGAGGTAGCATGTCAACATAGGGTTTGTGAAAAATACCCTGTTCAAAAAAGGCTGACTGTTTAAATGATCAAGCCAACCAAGACAGTCTTACTGCAATGCGACATTTGCAGTGGATGTAGCTGGGTGTGGATGCAATTCTTCTATGGAACCCATCATCAGCCAGCCAGAGGGGTCACTGGAGCGTGGCATGGAATGTTTCCTTCTTAATGAACTGAGACTGCTGTTTCTATTAAGTACTAAGACTTCATTGGCCTAGAAAACTCAAGACTAAGCTTAGGACCCACCCTCAAATATGTATGGCAGCACCCTGGGACCACAGCTAGAATTCAAAGACACAGTGGGCTATGGTATCAGCAGAATTCTGGTTCTGCTGAAGTCAATCAAAAGTTTTCAGGGAAAACGTTCTTGCTGCTGCTTAAATAATAAAAGAAAATGTGCATGCTGAGTTTACTCTCATTTTCACAAGGGCCCATCCAGAGTGACTCCACTCTAGTTTAACAGAGGTTTTGGATTTTCCCTTGTACATAGGACAGCTGAATTTGGGCTACCAAGCATTTTTTTTTAACAAGGAAACTATCTACTTGCTGTGAATTCACTGATACCATGCTTGATAAAACAGCAACCTACGCTTTCTTGCTCTGTACTTGCAGGAAAGGAAGTGGGTTTCTAGTCTAAAATGTGATACCACAAAAACTCAATTTTTCCATGCCTGCATTATGCAATGGTCTTTGTAACTAGATTCTTGGCAGCCATTGAACAGCTATATTTGTAAAGGCTTATAAGCAGACAGATAGCACCCAGCTACTAAATATGATACATTTCCTGAGTCTAGTTACCAAACATGACGCCACCTTCATCTTGATGAGACCATCCTTCATCTTAGTTGCAACAGTGACCTTGCTTCCCCATATGAAATGTACAGCATTTTTCATGCCTTGATTTTAACTCCTGATGTACTACAATAGAAAAGTCATAATATTAGTGGCAACATTCACTATATTTATCTTTATTTTTCTCTGCCTCAAGGACTTTTGTTATACAGACAAATTCTCTGCTGGTATACATAAATGTTAGGCACTCCATAAATTTATACCAGTGGAGCACTTGGTCCTAATAGTTTTCCTTTTGCTTAGTGGGCTATTGGTGAGTTTTGTATGGTGAAATTATTGAACTTGTGAGCCAAATGATATACCTCACTAATAAATATACGTATATATATGTGGGTGTGGCATTTCATTTTAATCATGGAAAAATGTGGATTTGGGGTTACTTTCTTAAATCTGAAAATTGAGGAATTTTTTTTTTTTAACCAGAGAAAACCAGGATCCCTGCTTATCAGTCAGTTCAGTGTAAGCAGCCTTTTTGGACATGAAGCTTGATACCCAAAAAATCATGGAGTACAGAAAAAACTATAATGGGAATGCAGATGGGGAGATGGCAAATGTCCTTTTCACTCATTTGGACTAGCCAAAGGAAAGAGTGGGTAGTAGCTTCAAAATACATTAATTGTGGTGTAAGATATGTAGAGTGGTGAATGACTACAACTGTGAGCACAGCAACCCAAAGAAATGAATTCCTTTTCCCAGCACTTACAGTAATATATTTGAATACTTATAGTAAAGTCTTTGCTTGCCAATATCTGTGAATGAGATCCTTCTGCAAACATTTTAGTGGTTATTACTGCACCTGTACTGAAGGGTCTGTAATGTTGTTCTACTTTCTGATGCTGAGTGTGCTTTACAGAGAACATCAATTGGTGTCAAATATTTTATTAAGTTTTGTAAATCTATTTAGCCTGATTTTCATTTGTATCATGGTCTCATTATCTCACTCTGAAAATGTAAAGGCACCTAGGTTGGATGAAAATTATATTTTTGTCCCTATTTAAAGGTTTACGCTGTGGGGGAACCCCACTCAATACATTCTCCTAACTAGAGATGGAGCCATTGATGACTACTCATTGACTATAATGATTCAACCAGTTATGTGTACCTTACAGTCTAGTCTGTTATGTATCCACCTTTCTTCTAGTCTGTACTTCCTTAGCTTGTTTATGAGAATGTCATGATAGACAACTGCTCTCCCCCATGTACACAGCCCATTACCTTATCACAGAAGGAAATCAGGTTGATCAGGCATGAGTTACTCTTGGTGATTCCATGCTGGTTGTTCCTGATCACCTTGTTCTCTTCTTGGTGCTTCACAATGGATTCTTTGACGACTTGCACCATGATCTTTCCAAGTATAGTGGTCAGGGTGATTGGTCTTTAGTTCCACAGATCCTTCTTCTTCCCTTTCTTAAAGATAAACACTATATTTGCCCTTTTCCAGTAAGTCAGGACCTCATCCAACCTCCATAAGTTGTCAAAGAGGATAGCCAAAAGGGCTGTGCAAAATTTTGCTGGTCGTTTTGTTTCGACACTGTTTTGACTCTTTTCAAGTTTGAAACAGCAAAATTGAAATGAAACAAAGGCTGTAAAAATAGCCTTGAAACAAAATAAGGGTAGTCGAAACATTTCAAAAGTTGAAATGTTTTGACCATATCTCTGGGGATGGGAAGTCAGGCCAGCTGGGCTGACTTCCCATCCTGTCCAAGATCCGGCAGGGGATGGGAAGTCATCCCAGCTGGGTTGACTCCCCATTCCCATGCTAGATCATGCTGGCAGCAATCTAGTGTGGCAGCCCAATCTAGAGAACCCCTGGTGCAATCTGTTGTGGCAGCCCAGCTGGGCTGCTTTTCTACCCCCCAGTGAAACACTGAAACAGCATTGAAACAGCCTTTCTGTTTCAACAGAACAGAATGGAACAGCTGTTTTGAATCAAAATAAAATTCGGAACGGAACACTGTTCTGAAGAACTGTTGAAACTCAAGGCGAAACAGAACGGTGCCATTTCACACAGCCCTAATAACCAGTGGTTCCAAAATTACCTCAGCCAATTCCTTCAGTACCCTATGGTGTTTCCCATCTGGCCCTGCTGACCTTAAAGCATCTAGCTTCTCTAAGTAATCCCTAACCTGTTACAATAGGCTCTTTGTCTCCTTCCCTATCTTTGTTGCCAACTACACTCATCATCTGGTAGCTGCCCCTCTATTTGTAAAGTCCAAAATAAAGAAGGGCACTAAATACCTTCTTTGTATCATCCATAACTAAATAGCCTTCCTTGTTCAGTAAAGGAATTATGGTTTCTCTGGTCTTCCTCTTACTTCTGATGTACTTATAGAATCTCTTTTTATTGCCTTTCATGTCCCTTGCCAGATGCATCTCTCTTTATGCCTTGGCTTTCCTAATTTTCTCCTTGCATGCCCAAATCATGTTTTTCAGAAGCATGTCTATTTGTGGAGCAGAATCAAAGTTTCCAGAAGAATGCGTTTATCTTTGAAAAGTTTTAGTATGTTTGTTTAAAGACAAAAATTGGAAGAGGTATAGAAACTTCTGAAAGCAAAAAAAAAATAAACATCATTGCCCAGGATTCCCAGATTCCATTTCTCAGATGTACCAGATGTATACAATGCCCTTGGGCTGGGCAAAGCCATCTTACAAGGTTTCTGTGAGATTTTGTTAATATTTCAAAGCTTCTTGAGATTCAGGTGCAAGGTGCTACATAGGTGTGATATATTGTTACTAGAGGTTTTTGTCAAGATTTGAACTTGCTCTATATGTTGGTGCTGAGAAGCAAGGGAATGAATGATGCAACCTTACTTGCCTGCACTGGATGCCTATATTATTAGTGGTACTGTGGGGGGAAGAACAGCTTTTTTGGGACAACCACTTGCCTTCCCATGCTTGTAGGCAAAGGCAGGCACTGGGTGGAGATTTAGTTCCCCATTCATAGGTGCCAGATAGCCCAATAAAGGGTGAAGAATGCTTTTCCAGCCTCAAGCTTTCAGGAAGTACTATGTACCATAGAGGAATTGGAGAATGGGGGATCAGACTAAATAATGGCAACCTGGTTTATGGTATACTCCTGCAAATAGATGCTGTGTCTTTGTTTCAAAGCTGCCACTGAATCCCTTAATGGAAAGTTGTGAGCTTTAGGTAAGCATTTCAGTATTACACCTTCCTTGCAATAAAACTGGGGATGGGGAGAGGTTCCAAATTCAAGCCCAAATTTTGAGGACATGTCTCTTGTAAAAAAAATGTACTGTGCTAGATGAGCCAGGCTGGATTTGATTCCAACCAAATTGATTTAAATCATGTTTTAAGTCACTGGTCAGGAAACCTCGATTTAATCATCATTTTCTACAAAAAGTGCATTCTTGTTGTTTGATATAACCTTCATTAAAATATTCCCAAGCAGGGACTCTTTTATGGCCTGGCAAGCCTGCTGCCATGATAGGTTTTCCCTTCTACTATAATTTCCCTCACTAGATCTCAAATCAATGGAGAGGCTATCCTCAGAAATGTATCCCTCAATACTTCTGGAATGTATCCCTCAATACTTCTGCTCAAAATGTTTCTCTTTTGTTTCTATTGCCCTTCCCACCTTGTATTTATCTCCAGACTTTTCCTCCCTGCCCAGATCTACTCAAGCCCCAATAATCCTCTCTTCATTTAAATTCTTGAAACTTTGCACTTTTAGAGAGAGGTACGGGGTTGACTGTATCTACAAAAACTTGCGGAGAGACAATAGGGCTATATTCTGCTGTTAACAAGGGTGTTATCTCTGGAGACACAAATCCACAGTTTGAGAACTGAAACTAAGCATCACAGAGATGCTTAATGGGATCTTCTAGACTGAGCACTGAGTCCCACTGGGTAGAGTGGTTTTCTTTAATTGTTACTGATCTATAGAGGAACCTCTGGGAGCCACATAGGATTGGGCCCCTTTATATAGCCCATGGGCTGTTTGAGCTACTTATAAAACTTTTCTAAAAACGTTACATGAATATATTGTGTCAAATAGTATATATTTAGATGTTATAATTCTTATTCCATGATGGTATCTTTGAGCTCTAACATATCTTAAATTAAAACTATCTTTATAGAGGGGTCTTTTTAAGGCATTTTAACAAAAATATGATTCAATAAAAAACATCTGATTTAAGTAAAAATTTAATTTAATTTTTTAATCATTGATTTTTTTATCCACTCTGAGATGAGGATAGCTTGAGGCATTGACCCCATACAGTAAAATATGATCCTCAAACTTAACTGAGAAATGACACAGAGGTGAATGGAGATACAAAGCTAATGAGAATTGTTACTTGTATTATGTCCTTTTAGAGTCCAGAGCTCCTGGGATTGGTACAACCAAGAGAATTAAGATGTACTAAATGTGTCTTGATTTCATTGCTGTTTGCAGGACAATCAGAAAAGAGCTATACTCTAGGGATATTGCTTGCTTGTCCTGCCCAACATGTAGTTATTAACAGGTATTCAAAGTGCAGGCACTTAAGGTTTTACATTTAGTCTGTTCTCATTTTGCGAGGATTCAGATGACTGCACAAGGTTCTGAAGTGTGGAGAATGAGACTTCACTTCCTTGCTAGAAAATAATAGACACAGTTTTAAGATTTAGGCTTTTAGGCTTAGGTCCCCATTAGGGTTAACCACAGCTATCTAATATGTATTTAAACATGACTTTCATTGCCCATAATTAAGACAGTAATTTAGATAAGGTCTGTAGAGAGCACTGGGCCTTGAGTATGAAAGCATGTCTCAGTGGGAGCTGTAGTAAAAGGTGTTACACCCTGATCTAGATCTTGCCTCAGGATGAACATCACCTCTTGTGAGTAAATCAGCCACCAGCCTTGTGCAGTGCCTATATTCAATTCTTCTTAGTCCTTTGGTTCTTAAAAAACTGGAGTAATGCTTCTAGCTCAGGGGCTCTCAGGCACAGACCCCACTGACTTCAATTGTAGCTCAGTACTTCTGCAGAATCTGACACAAGGTACTTAACGTCAGGCATCTGGAAAAATGAAGAGAAGAAGGATCCTACA
>NW_017728943.1:68585727-68608742 GCF_001723895.1 Crocodylus porosus | reverse complement strand
AAATTTAGGTCTTATTTATATAGGAACCAGCTCTTCTGGAACATTCATTTTGTGACTACTCTTCTCCTCTGATAAGTGTATCTTGTTCCAGTCTAGCTTAGTGCAGTCACAGAACAAGAGCATTTACATGTGGAGTTATTCAGAGATAGCTGCTCCTGAATTACTTCACAGACAGTCCTTACTAGAATTGGTTGGGAAACTTTTTATGAAACATTGTTTTTTGGAAGATGCCAGTTAATCAAAACTGAATATTTTTATGGAATATTAGAAAAGAAAAATGTTGAACTCATGGCTATAAACTGGATTTATGGAATTATAAACTTCATTGCTGAAAAACAAAGACAGATTTTTACACCTCCCTGCCTTCTTTGCCAACTGACACTGCCAGAGAAGAAATCCTGCTTTATCTTCACATCAAAGAGCAAATGTTTTCGATCCGAGCCTTCAAGAGGCCGAGAAGCGAATTACACAAATGAATAGTCATGGACCCAGAGAAATGGACATTCACCTTCAGCTTCCTCTGTGCAAAATGAATTTTACCATCTTTAATTTTCCCTCAGCCTGAAGAAGGTTGCTTGTGCTAAAAGTTTGCAATATTTTTTTTGCAGTTTCTTAGTTGATCTAATAAAAGTTATCATCTCTGCACCAAGTTGTTTTAGAGTTTTGCAGACCTCATGGTTAGGCACTTGAATACTGACATGGAAAATCAAATAATATCCCAGCACCCTATTCCAAAGTTCTCTTGTGACTCTGGTCAAGTCAGTTAAGACAAATTTTTCATAGGCTAAAAACAGAGATTGCATTTGTCCCTGGACAAGTTTTGCCTGTGTTTGTCTTGGAAGAGAAACATCCTAGGATTGGCATGTTCATATATTGTCCTTCCAATGATGGTTTAGTGAGTGGCTGTATGCGCTGTCACTTTTCTGCCATTGATTTAGTGACACAATCCCAAAATAACCATTCAGACCCACTTTGCAATGTCCTAGGATAAACTGTTAGTACTCCTTATCCCATGAACCTTTTTAGGATTTATCCTAGGACAACAGACATGGATGTCTGCATGACTGCAGACTGAGATAAAATGGTTTATCCAAGGATAAATGTGATGCCTGTTTATAGCCAAAGATAACCACTAATTGTGTTCTCTCCATTTTCCAGGTGTCTGATGTGAGAGCCTGGTGTCATATTTTGCAGAAGTGCTGAGCATTCATCATTACAACTGAAGTCGATGGGAATGCATGAAGTGGTATACAAAGTAGTTTGCAAAACCAGGTTTTAGTGTTTCAAATTGGACACCCAAGATTAATGGCTGCTTCTGATGCCAGTCTCTCTCTGCCTCAATTTCTGGTTGTAAAATGGGCTAATACCTTTTCCTCATTTTCAGGTGTTGAAAATCTGTGAAGTATGCAACACTGACACAGAAAAGCCTGCAAAGCAATTAACAATTTTATCTTCAGAGCATTAAATATGGTATGGGAGGATCACACATTGAACAAATCAAATGGATTAAACAAAATGCATAGCCCCTCACTCAGTGTTGTCCACCTGTGCCTGGAATGAGACTTGGCTTCTTTGAGAAAAAAGGTATGTGTGTAATTGAAGTTTGTTGCATGTATCCAAAGGGGCCTGAATTAACGTTGTCTGGTCAGCTCATTGTAGATCTGACCATTCTTTTAATTTCTAATTTTTGAGTGCTTGGCTCTGTAATTATAACTTTATTTTTTTAATATGAAATGATTTTTAGTGTGTAATATGCCATACGTGTATATAGTATAGAGGAATTATTTTACCATTGAAGATTAGCTCTTGTCTGGAGTGGAATCTGATCACTGTGTAACAGTCAATACAAATACATCCCAGTTTGTGTGGGGGAATTATTCTTCAGTCATTTGCAACTGCAGAGGAAACCTGAAGGAACTAGCATAATACCCATTTAGGGGTTGATTTCCCCTTGGTGCTCAAAGGAGACCTATTCTAACTCTTATTGAATTTAATGACAGTCTTTCCACTGATTTTAATGGGAGATGGATTGGGTCCATGAACACTAACTTCCATTTGTTACCATTAACAAAGTGTGTTTATGCACATCAAGTGAGAAAACACTAAATAGGACTTTTTGTTTGTAGTGCTCAATTTCTTTCAACCCAGGAATGCTGAGGTAGAATAGCAAGGAAATAATTTAGACTATTAAACTTGTTCTTCCTTCTGATATGTCAATACATTTTGTTAGAAACAGTCAGTTAGTTATAAATCATATGGAACAGCTGCAGTTTCCCTCTTAGCCTAGCACACAGTACTATTATAAATAGATTGTCATTTTCTTTTTGCGGTGCTAAAATGCTTTCTGCATTCCCTCTCTCCAGATAGATTGTTTGACTTGGGAAATCTGCTGTTTTGGTTGGGCTCCAAAAAAAAGGAGGGAGGTGTGTGTGTGTGGGGGGGAGGGGCTGAGGGTGGAACAGGGGGAGCAGGGGAATCACTTATTCTGTGGCTGCTGCCAAAACCTTCTAAGGAGGGCACCAGTGAAAAGTCAGTATTTAACTGTAGTTACCATACAGTGGTATCTGATATGACAGTTGTTTCGTGCTCTGTGACGCTTTTCCATATACAAACAGTATTGGATAGTTTCAGTTAGAGTGGCTTTTATATTTACTTAGCAGACCAACAGAACAAGAAAGAACAAAACTGAAGTCTACAGATGAACATTTCATCTCTGATAATTTGCACTGAAGTCAGCACAAAATGGCTGTCTGTCTCTATAGACAACACAGTCATTAAAGATTTAAAGATGCGGTATGCAGAAACCAAAGACATAACTGTCACAGCTGAACAGCCCACACATAATATGAGAGAAAACTGCAGTGCCTGCTCATTTCAAGTCGATGTGGTAACCACTGTAACTTCTCATGTACATTTGGGACATTAATCATGTTATTAGTTTGTGGTACAGGTAGGAACACAAAAAATATAACTTAATTAAACATTACTTGGACGTGGCCCAAGAATCACCACTACTTCTGAGTATGGTAAGACCTACAGCTTTATTAACCTGGTCCAAAGCCCTTTGAAGTAAATGGAAAGATTCTCATTTATTTTGGATCAGTTCCTATTCCTTTAAGAAGCTTCTAGGAAAACGTACTTTATACCTGCCTCCATTGAGTAGAACACTTGGTGCTTCACGGCTCTTAATGATGTGATGTTGTTACATTTTAATAATGTCCTTTTAGTCTTTGGTCTGGAGCAGAACTAGTTTGGAAAAACATTCTCATTTGTTACATACACTTACAACTTACATTCACTTTGTTCACAAGAGTTATAAAACTATGTGTGACCGCCGGGCTTCCACCAGCTGCTCTTGGGCAGCCCTGATCTCCTTGCAGTTGTCCCTGCCCCTTCCGGGCTGGTTCGTTGCCAACTCCATTCTCACCTGCCATGTCTTGAAGTTCTTCAGTAGGCGGGGCTAGTTAGTGGGTCCCTCAGTGTCCCAGGCTAGGCCCGACGGTTGCTCATGGGGCTTCACCACCCCTACACCCTGGCCTCATGCCACCTTTGATGCACCGCTCTGTAGTTATCTGTGGTCTTCCCTGCCGGCCTTGGCCGCCGCTCTGTGTCTTGGAGCCAATAACGGGACACTCTACTAGCCCTGGCAATGCTACATGCCCTAACCGTGTTACGTGAGGAACCTTCCACTGTAGCCTCTATTGAGGTTTCCCAATGAGCCCCACCATGGGGCACACCCCTGGTCTCCGTTCCCCTAGCTCAGGGACTCTGGAATCCTTATTGCACCACCACCGACCCACCACCTACTCCCCATCCCTGGACCCTTAAAAGAGAGGGAGGGCACTCCCCTCTATCTGCCGCTTCCCGACTGGTTCAGACCCCTCATTCAATGTCCTAGGTTCTGGCGGCGATCCTGCCCTGATTACCTTCCTGAAGGGTTGTCCTCGACTCTTCACCTCTCAGCTCGTCGTCCTCCAAGCCCACCTTCCCGGCACTCACTTTTGAATCCCGCGGCACTTCTGGGGTTGCTTCTGCCTTCCCTCACTTGGTCACCCAGTCACTCCTCTGGTGATCAGCCACGGTCTTCATTGTGGTGCCTCCCTCCTTGGCCACCAACACCTCCTGCTCGCTGGCTCCCCGGAGGCTTGCCTGCGGAGCCCACTCTGCCGCTGGTGTCGGCTGCAGCTTGTTCTCTGGGCTATCCGCCCCCTCTGCAGCAGCGGCCACCATTTTTAACTCTGCCAGCTGGCATCTGACGCTGATGTCACTGGCCAGCCACAGCTATACAAAGAGGCGGCTAACAAGCCGTGCAGGTTCCTCCCTCTGCTCCGCAGGTGTTTTATCCCGGGCTGCAGGTAAGTGTCCCGGATTACTTCGGCTCCTGGGACACTATGATTCAACAAGGGGTGTGATAGAGGACTGGTTGCCCATCATAGAGCAATACTCAGATTTTACATAGGGCTTTTCATCCATCTATCTGTACTTCACAGTAGAAAGTAAATTTCACTATTTTTTTCCACATGGAGAAACTGAAACAAAGACTGTTGATGGGTGAGATTTTCAAAGGTATTTGGGCATTGGAAAATGTTGAGAGCACTTCATGGAAAATTAGAAAAAAAGATTAAGGCAGTTAGGAGCCTAATCTCTTCATGATTTCAAAATGTTAGGAACCTCATATCGTTAGGGAGTGTTGACAATCCCACCAAGCAGTTATATCCATTTTAAGATGCCTTCAAGCCAGGGTTGCCGACCCAAGAACATAGTTTTTACTTACAATCTGCAAACTTTTTACTAACAACCACATTTTTTGACTGATATGTGTTTTTTTACTGGCGTATATTTTATATGATGTCAATCTAATCCTTCTGCCGGGCCCTGGATGTCAGTAACAAGTTCTACTCACTCCTACAGTCTTCTACTCCCTTCCACATCCCATACCATACTGCCCCTACCCAGCCCAACCCACTCCACAGTCTTAACCCCACTCTCCCCACTTCCCCCATCCTGACAAGGACCCCCACCTACCACCCATCCCTTCTCCAAGCTCCTCGGCTCCATTCCAGCCACACTGCCCCCCTCATCTAGTGTCTAAGATTTCTAGGGTCATGCAACCCTGCCTGTATTCTAGGTGAGTGAGTAGTCATTGCAGGCAGGGGATAGCTGAAACAAAGTGGCAGCAAGTGGCTGAGGGAGATGGGGTGGGAGCTATGCAGGCTCCTTTAGGCCACAAAGCCCTGACAGAGTTCCCTGGGGGGCACCCCACTGCACTCCTACTCAGACACAAGAGGGCCCTGTTTTGCTCTATCAACACTGACATCCAGCTTCAATCAAGCTCACACTTTCTTAGTTTTTTTACAGACATCTCAGTTTAAGGACTTTATGGATGAGCAGTTTTAGCCTTGTTTTTTAAGAAAAACACTGCTTCATAATTTGGAAAATATGACCCAAAATGACATGGCCAAGACCAAACTGCAAGTTTGTAACAGAACCCAGCTTCCCTGATTCCCAGTTTAGTGTTCTCTGCATTAGCTCATGCAGGCACCCATTTAGCTGCAATCTACGTTTTTGATCAGTTAAATTAGAAAGTAGATTTTGATTTACATTTTAGTAGGAGATCAGAGATAATAACTTATTTAATTAGGATAATGCTTTGGCACTAAAGAGAGGTCAAACCATGTATCAACATTTCACACAGTCATTGAATAACTGTCTTAACAGACTCAAATTAATAATGAGTCTAGATTTCACAGATTGTTATTATATTTTAATCAGTGTACCCACTGATTATTAATGCATTTCATAACATTTATCACCTAGGTAATGGAAAACTATTTAGTTGTTATTTTTCTATAAATATGTTGCCTAATTACAAGCCCCCTTTGGTTAATATTTAAACACTATATCCTGAAATCTAAAGAGCCAAATTAAGTAGGACAATTATTTTACATACAGAAATAGCACTGGCTCATCAAAAACAGCTGGCTAGTAAGTACTGTAAATTCAGCAGAAATGGCAACTTTTTAGCATTTTCAGCCAGAGCTAGCTAGGCAAGGACCAAGAGAGTATAAAGCAAGAGCTATCCTAGAGGTTATTGCAAACCTTTATAGCATCTATTGTATCCTCTGTTGAATTATTGTAATACTTCATTACCAAGCAGTAAAGTTGTATCAACATTTCTTTTTGTCATTGTACATTTAAGACATGTACAGATACTTATAAAATACCTAAAAAGACATCAGCCCAAAGGAGGATAGATATCCAGCTCCAGATCATGATAACTGTTTACAATCCAAATGCTTGAAGCTGGATCTGCGCTTACCAAAACCTGTGCAACTGAATACCTCAATTACAGAGTTTTGTTAACTGAAGTATGAAAGTTAACTGATTTGTAACTGGCTTTTTCCTAGTTGTAAAACCTGCACCAGACCACATGTAGTTCAAAATAAATAATAATTAAAAGCCAGTCATGCCAAGTAAGTGTGCTGAACAATTTTAATTTACTTACAAATACAGTACAGTGGGGAAATATACCAGTCATGAAACCATATTCCTTATATTTTACATTCATTTTTTTCCTTAATGATTTTACTCTCTTAGGAATCTATTTATGGAACATGTCATCTGAACAGCATTTCATGAGGTTCTCATAGCTCCTGACCATCTCTGTGGTTTGGCCAGCAGTGTTGTTAGTGGTACCAGGTACCTTACTAGTGTCTGTGTTTTCAGGGGTCTGGGCAGCCAAACAGATAATGAAGGCTTAACGTTGGCACCACATCAAAGTATACACAACTTTGCCGAATTCCCCATTCTCAATTGATTTCAATTCCAGTTTTCCCACAAAAGAGGTTCAGATCAACTCGAGAAATAAATCTGAACTTTAGGATGCTTATCCAAGCCTCTCAATCTTTTGAGGTTCACCCATTGCTACTTACTATTAGGAAAGAAATGTATGACACTGTGAGGAAGGTATTTTAGTCTTATTTTCTGTAATCTTTTGGGTTCTGTGGTCATGAGTCCCAAGAGATCAGATTTTTATTTCTAAGAGAATTCTCATTGCTTGAATAAGAAGGAAATAAAGTGGTGTTTCTAACTGCAGTGTTCTCCAACTTCAGAGTTTTCTTCATGCATAAAGCTAAGATGGAATTTTAGCTGTGTTTCAGAAGTCCTGTTGCCTTTGTGTTAATACAAAGGTGCTTCAAGATCACAGGGTTGTTAACACTTCAAATATCCACTGTCCAAGTGGTTGGTTAATAGTTGGGTTAAGTAAAGCATTTCATGACAAGCAGTGCCTCCCTGAGCTATTATAGATTGTTTCAAGGGTTTGTTTAATAAATATTTATATAAAAACACTGGGAGTCTGAATCAACTACTGGGGTCACATTGCACCAGACATTGTACATATTCAGCAAAACAGGTTTGAAATATCAGTCTGTGACAAGCAATGTTACATAGGAACATGTGCAAAAGGGACTTCACTGTCTTGGTGCTCAGAACCAAACCAAACTTTTGAATGACACTCAAACTGAATTTGGATTTTTCTGGTTTTTGTGATGTGAGAACTTTCAGCCCTACTTATATGTCTCAGTATTCATTTAAAATATTTGCAGTAGAGAAGCTCAGAGAACTTGCTGAAACAGTTTCCTGTCAGAAAATGTCACCTGTCAAAATCACAATGCTTTCCAGGAACGTGTCAATTAGAATGAAATTTCACTGGGGAAAAGTCAAAATGAAATATTTTGATGGTCTCATTTTGTTTCCTAAGTGCCAAAATATTTGGCTGTGATAAGAGGTAAATATTTTATTCCACTACGGAGTTTTGAGTAAGTTGCACTCCTATAATTATATTGAATTATCAATTCCAATAATTCTAATAATATTCAATAGACTATTTAATAGAAGTGGGCACATCTACACATACTCCAGACTGCTCAGTAACCACCAGTACTGTGCAGCCGCAGTGCCTCACAGGTTGTTTTTGACCCTACTGCACAGTATCAATGAGATACTATGTAGTAGTAGTGGCATCATGATTTGTGCTCACTGATGCTGCGTCACTGTAACTAGGGGCTATATTGCCGTAGCTTGTTGCTATGGAGGCGTAACGTCTCATGTTCATATGCCTACATGGTACTACAGTATTACACCCGTATTGAAATTAATTACTTCTATGGTTCTGGAAGCTGACACCCTACAATGGTTATAACATACTTGCCAGACCAAAGAGGTGTGATTCTTTTAATTCATTAATCATTTGATTATTTTAAAATGTCCATTTCTGAAGCCTGTAGGTTCCTTTACAATAATGAGGTACAATTAAAGAATTTTTTAAAATAAAACTTGTATAACTGGCCAAAAGAGAGAGATTTCCCAAATGACAACTACCTATGGTGGTGTTTACTGCTTTCATGGTTTTAATATGAGTTTTACCTTATTAGGTGTTTTTTTCTCTAAAGCTCCAACTCCTGGAACTATGTAAAGATAAGAACAACTTTCATTTTTCAAACGAGTAGGCTTGTAGCTCTGTGGTTCCAGAGAAGAGCTTGAAAATGTGATCCATAAAAGGCTTAATAAATATCAGATGTTGAATAAAAAGACTTTATGTGTTATTTTTTTCTTTAAGAAAATAGATCATGATTTTGGGGAGCAAGATTCATGCATTTTGAATGCTTCAGGGTGACAGTTCTACCATTGCCACAGCATAGAGAGAAATGTATATGCTACATGTCCCAGAGGGACACAAGCAGAGGCCACAGAGCACACTCCCATGGTGGGACCTGAGGCAGAGCTGATCCACCCAAAGAAAGAGATGAAAAGCCCTGAAAAGAGGGCTGAGAAGAGCCACTGGCATGGTTCATCAGCCACTTTTATTGCCAGCTGGGAATGGCGATGGCTGATGACATCATCAAAAACTATAACTAGGCTGATTTAAAAGGCAGTGGGAAATGGAAGTGGGAGCAGCAACGCTGGAGCCAGAAGGTGAAGCTGCTCCCCAGGCTGCACATCGGCAGTGTTGGCAGTTCAGCAAGGGACCAGACAGGGACCCACAGGAGGGATCCTGGATCTATTAAAAGAAGTACTAGCCCAGCTTGGCAGGGCAGCTGGGCCAAGAAGGATGGCGTTGTGGGATCCCAAGAACCACAGACTGGATACATGAGTGGGGTGGGCCTGTACCACAACTATTCCTTTCTTCCTTTTTTTCTTTTATTTGTTATTTCAGAGGGTGCATAGAGCCCAGACCAAGGAAGGAATCCCCATGTGACCCCGGATCAAGAGAAGGAGCTGAAGCAATGCAGCCAATCACAACATCTCAGAGTGAGAGTAGATGCAACAATGAGGATGGTTGCACACCCCACAGTCATCAAGGAAAAAGGGGCTTTGGGGGATGGGCAAGGAGAGAAGACAGTAGGTAAAAACATCAAGGGGAACTGGCCAGCAATCCTTCATCTGGCTGTCCTGAGGGCTGGCATATGGCTGGGGTGTAGAGGAGGTGGAGCCCCAAGAATGTCCGCAAAGGGTAGCACCCAGTCTGCGATAATTCAAAAAGAGCCCCACCAATGAAGAAAAGAAGATCAAGTCATGGCAGGTGAATGTAGGGGCCCCCCTTGGTGGTAAACACAACCCAACACACAGGTCCAAGGGACACATCCTGCGGCTGGAACCGGGTGTGCTCTCTAAGGTTGCTAGAGGGTTCCTGTACAAGACCAGATAGGTGCACTACACACTGCTAATGTGGTGCACAACAGTTTGTGTTCCCCATGCTTGAGATCACTATGTGGCTCTGTGTTTCCTGAGACTTTCATGAACTTGTGGTATATGAACACTAATCCCTAATTGCACCTTGAATTTGCATCTTGGTTCTGACTAAGCCTCAAGCCCAAATCCTAGGTCTAATTTGACATCTATGGCACTTTTAACATGGGGGAGGGTGGGAAAGGGAGTGGTGGCTTTAATTAGAGTGGCTCCAAGAGTCTCTTTAATTAAATTGCCACTGCATCTCCAATGTGTGTGTCCCCGTGCTTAAAAATGGCAGCGGGAGAGCTTGAACTAAAGCTCCTTCAACAAGCTTTAGTTCAAGTGCTCCCATCACCATTTTTAAGTGCGATTAATCAATTCTTCTCTGACTCACTGGAATTCCGGTGCATTGGAGCAGCCTCCGTGCTCATATATAGGCACCCCTAGATGCTAAAATCGCCTCCTCTGCTCACCTCCATCTTAAAAGGTTTTTTTGATTTATGGTCTGTAGTTCGACCTCCCCTCTTTCTTAACAGTCTTTCTCTATAATATATTATCCCTGCCCCCCACTCCTCATCTACCTCCCTGGCTCTGATTTTTGCCTTATTTCTCTTCTTTCCACCTTGGCAAAGTTTCATAACACCTATAGATGACAGTCCTAGGAATGTGGTGCTAATATCAGGGAACATGGGTTAGCATTGGGATGGCAGTGCAGTTTACACCCCAGGGAGGCAACTGCTGTAGTACAAAGTTAGGCAGGCCTCAGAGGCCTAACTGTTTGGGCAGCATGATTTTGATCTGATTAGAGTGGACAGCAGAGGAACAATAGCATGGATGAAAAAGGCATTGTTTGTCCTGTCATTTATGGCCTTTAATTAACTGTCTCTGCCATGGCAAAGGGGAAGGCACTGAAGTGGATATGATTCCTGACTTCCCAGATAATAATTAGAAAATAATCTGTAGTATTTAAATTGACTGCACTTCATTCCCTCTTATGAACAGTAAGGAGCGAATAATACTATATTTTGCAGGGCACTTGAGTTACTTCAGGGCAAGTATAATGTAAACAGACACACAGAAGAATGAATTAATAGCAAAAATATCTTAATGTATTTTGTATCTTATTTTTGGTTTATCTAGTTCTTATATGCAACCTAATTATTATCTGAATGGGATGTAGATTGTTCACCATTGAACACTAGAATCAGCCATCGTTACTCCTGTTCAGTAACACCTTACTTTTTGAGTTGACCCATTAAAAAGAATGTGGCTATTCAAACACATGAGAGTTATGCCACGTATGAAAGAAGGTGCAGAATAAAGAATATACAAAAATACCACAAGACCATGAGATCTTCATACTTTTGTTTATTTCTTCCTTAGATTCAAACCTGGCTCTTCAAGTACCATTTCTCCTCTCCTCCCCTACCACTACCCAAAAGATAGATTTCTTCCTAAAACAGTTAGGAATTAGGTCTTTTGGGTTTTAGTCCTTTCTTTCCACTGGATTACTTATATGAACTTGAGTGAGTTGCTTGACTTCTGTGGGCACTTCTACATGTGCATTGATGGACTTTAGTTAACGTGCCTCCATTGTGGGGTACTAGGAAAGTGTGTATTAGCCCAGCTTAATTCACATTAACACACACACACACTTTAAAGTGACACTTAATGCACATTAGCCTATTTCAATGCTCATTAGGTGAAAAGCACAGTCTTTTATGTGATGCTTTAATGCACATTAAACTAGGTTAATACCCAGTAAAGTGAACATGTAGATGTACGTGTGTGCCTAAATTTACCCATTTGGAAGTTAGGGATAATATCCCTATTCCATATCTCATAGGGACATAGCATTAATTTGTGAATGCATATAAAACTTTGTGAAAGCCTGAGATGAAAGGTGCTAATGAAGCATAAAGTACAGTAGCAAATCTGTGGTTGTGTAGGAACTTCACAGTTGTTTCATTGTGGCTATCTGAGACTTCAAGACCACAGGACTGAAAATCAGATCTTCTCTAACAACACAAGCCCCTGGTATATATATTAAAAAGTGAATTTCAGTTACTTGTTGTGAACTTCACCTCAGTAGTTTCCAAACTACCCACACCTTGAAAAGTGAAAATCAGACAGGAGAGTTCTGTGGAGCAACAACTGCTCTGTTATTTTAGATACTTCCCTTTATGATGGAAATACAAGGAGAAGAGCCTTTATCTTGCTATTGTGGAAAAGCTGCTTTTGGGTCCTGGATATTTTAGAACTTAAAAAAAAAATCTGAATTTCATTTTATACAAATATTGCAGTCAGCTTTTATTTATTGCTGGAAGAATTTGATTCTTGTGTAGTACAGTGATACTGCAGACACATGCGGGGTCTAGAACATTCAAATAAGAGCTAGTTTTATTAATAATTTAATTATCATTTATCAATTTAGTTATTTATCATTTATCAACATTATTTAGTTTAATATTTAAGTTATAAGGCATTCTAACCTCACAAGATTTCAGATGTATGCACTCTGGTCACCTTTTCATTATCATCTAGCAAATAGCTGCTATTTCTCAACCTGCTTCTCATCCTGTGTATTCTACATGAGTAGAAAATTGTCAATTCTCTTGTGCCCTTTGCAATCCAATTGTGAGTCATGTGACCCTCACTAGGAATCTCTGCTCCTTGCAATGAACATTTTCCTGAAGAACAGTCCCTAGACCTGGAATGGTTAAGGCAGCCAGAGCCACCACTTGGTTCTCAGGTTTTTATGCGAGGAAGCGATAACTTTGCCCTCTGTAGCTGTTGATAGCATGGGAACATTGACATCATAATGTGGATTACAGCACTAGAAACTAAGAAAAATACCCCTTTCTGGTGAGAGGAGTTGGGATTTCTCATTGCTAAATGAAGCTAATGCTTTATTGCTAATGCATTAGTGCTTAATTGTAGCAGCTGTGTATCCATGCCCAGCAAATATTTAATATCATTGTCAATACTGATTTTATTAAATGGAAACTCTGTTTATTGGGCCAGATTTTCTCTTGTGCTAAGATGTTCTCCCTGATCCTTTTAAGCCCTATCTGGCTGTTTTGGCCCCAGCATTGCCCTTAAATTAGAGCAACACTGGGACTGCCATAAATTATGACAGCAGACTATGGTTTATAGAGACAAAATGCCATCTGAGATTTATCATAGAGGAAATCCACTTCACCTTCTGCTTACCTGTTATAAGCCATCTCCTTCTTAACCTAGATAGGATTGAAAGTGGGCTGTTAGAGAAGGAACTACATGTGTCAACTTGATGCAAGTTCAGAATTCCTCTCTGCTAGAGGACATTACTCCTGTGGCCACATGATACCCCTTCCAGAAATGCAAGAGGGCTGGAAGTATCAGGGGCCCTAGCAGGCAGCCCAGACAGATTTAGTTGCCTGGTTGACCAAACCTGCCTGATGCTCTAATTCAGAGGTGGGCAGAGTCCAGCCAATGGGTTTGATTTGGCCAGCAGCATATTTCCCAGCAGCCCCTGCCCACATCACTGTAGACCGTTTACATGGAGACCACAGCAGCTGTGGGGCCTCGACAGTGTGGGGTCCAGATTTCCATGGAGACTGGCCCCAACAGTGCTGGCAGATGCACAGCTGGGCTGGGAGCTGCTCCTGGGCTGGGATCTTCTGGCAGTGACAGCGTGGTTTGGAACCAGGGCAAAATTACAATTCATTGTCCTCATGCCCTGAGCAGGGGTGCGTAGGCAGCGTATTGCAGCTCTGCCCTGGCTTTGGACTGCACTGTCAGCACTGCAAGATCCTAGCCCCAGCCCCAGCCCCAGCCCCTGAGCAGCTTTACAGCATTTTCTGTGTCATTATTTATGTTGGGTCAACATAGAGCACCCCTTGCTCTCCTTTTGCATTTTTCAGTGCCTAGATGCCCCCCAACCCATGTATTCTTTTTAATATGTCTTTCTTTAGTATTGCTGAAAAAACAAGTCATGAGCCTTTGAACAAAATGCCATCCAGTACTGACAGCTCTTCCTTGAACTGAGAGTAGGGGTTAGGTATATGTTTTCCAGGCCAATCGGCACAAATAGCTATTATCACTTTTTGTAACATGGTGTCCTGAGCAATAACTTCTGCAATTTGTGCCCACATTTTATCTGTGACAGGAATTGCTCTTCTAATTAGATAAACATGTACTATGTCTGAGTCTGGAATTCTGTCATTTTCCATTGTGTCATATGCTCTGGACAATGTATCTACAATAAACAGATGTTTTCCTGAATTGTACTGTATGTCTAGATCATACATTTGCAGTTGAAAGAAAAGTCTCTGTAATCTGGGTGCCATGTCTGATAACCCTTTCTTTGCTATAGTTACCAAAGGTTTATGGTCAGTTTCAGCTATCACAGGCTTCCCATAGATGAATATATGAAATTACTACAGCTATATACCAGAGTTAACTTTCATTCTCAATTTGTGCATATAGACACTCTAACTTAGAGAGTACCCTAGATGCATATGCAACTGCTGTCCAGCTATCCCCATGTTTTTAAAGCAAAGCTACTCCAGTGCCGTGTTTAGGAGCATCTGTTGACAATTTAATGGGTCTTTTAGGGTCATAGTATTTTAGTACCAGAGCTTTCATTATTTTTTGCTTCAAGTTTCTAAATTCAGCTTCATGTTCATTTTCCCATATCTGCTGAGCCATATCCATTCCATTTTGTAGGAGTGATCTAAGGTGTTTGGTCTGCTCTGCTGAGTTAGGTAGATATTTACCTACAAAATTGATCATTCCCAGTAATCTTTGCACTCCTTTCTTATCTGTACGGGTGGCATGTTTGTAATGGCTTGAACCCTTGCAGGATGGATTTACACCCCTTTCTCAGGGAGCTTTTCTCCCAGATATGTTATTTCTTTGACCCTGAATTTGCATTTCTGTTTGTTCAGTTTCAAACCTGCTATGTGAGCTCTTTCCAGTGCCTTTCTTAGCCTCAAGTCATGTTCTTCCATAATATTTCCCCAAACTAATACACCATCAGTATAAACCATAGTTCCATGAAGACCTTCAACATTCATTGCACTTTTCTCTGAAATACTTCAGATGAAGAACACAGTCAAAAGGAAGCCTACAAAAGCAATACCTGAAAGGCGTACTGAAGGTACATAATGTAGTGCTATTTTTTTTAGGGGAACTTGCCAAAACCCCCAAAAGAGACATCCAAAGTGGAGAAATATTTAGCATCAGCCACCTTGTGAAAAACCTCTTTTCTGGTGGGAGTGGGAAAATGTTCCATTTCATTTGCTTAGGATCCAGACACAAACTCAAGGATGCATCTGTTTTTTTCTATTATGACCAGTGAATGAACCTAAGCAGTTGGTTACTCTACTTTTTCTATTACATCCATGTTAACTAATCTATCTAATTTATTTTTCATTTTCTCCCTTAGTACAAGGGGAACATTTCTTGGAACATGTATGGTGGGAATATTTGGTTCTCTTAATTCTATCTTGTAGTCAGTTGACAGTTTCCGTATGCCTTGAAATATAACATTAAACTCTTCTTTTGTTCTTGTTTTCTAGTCCCTCAATGGCATCCATTCTCTTAATCAAACCAGAATTGTACACATTCGCAACCCAATAATCGGCACTAGCTTTCCTGGGACTGTTACAAACTGAATTTTTACTTTATTACTCTTGTGACTAATATGCAGTGAACAAGCACCCTGGGTTGTAATCGGGTTCCCATTATGTGGTCTACATCTCACTTTCTTATTTTCATGGTACATGTGTTTAGTTTTCATTTTTTTGAATAATGAATTCTGGTATTACATTGACCTGTGTCCCTGTATTTAATTAAAAAAATTATCATTAGTCCATTGGTGTCCAGGGTGATTGACTGATCCTCAGAAGAATCAACTTTTTGCATTGTGCCAATGAGGAATTCTTCCTTTTCCTCATTGCATAGAGCATGCACCTGCTGTTACTTGTGTTTTGCATCCTACATCTTTCTTCAAACTCTTACAAAGTGATTGCATCTTTTTGCATTTGTTGCAGTGCTTACCAAATACAAGGCACTGCATAGGTTTGTGGTACCTCCATAGCATCTGCAGCTGACCATTGTTTCTTCAGACAATTCTCTTTGGCCTCCGTTTGCCTGCATCATAGTGAGATCCTCCTTTCTGTATCATTTGTGTGTTGCCTTAGATTTTTGCAGTCTTGTAATCCTATCTAGTTCAGCTTATTCTGCCCTTTCCTCTAGCTTCTGCAGCCTCGCATTTGTTACCTCAGCTGCTTAGCACAGTCTAACTGCCTTTTCCAAATTAAGCTAGGATCCTTTACCTTTTCCTGAGGTTTGTATCCCCTGTACCTGATACTATTTGGTCTCTGATCTTGGACTCTTTTAGGTCTCCAAAGTTGTATGTTTGGCTCAGCAGTCTGAGGCCTTTGACAGACTCCTCTGTTGTTTCACATTCTTTCTGCTGTCTCATGTTGAAATTACACCATTCAAAGGTTTCATTTTGTTTGGGTACACAATATTCCTCAAACTTTTTTATTACTGTGCCATAGCTTTTTCTGTTCTGCTTCTGACAATTGTAGGCTATTATAAAGAGACACAGCTTCTGGGCCTGCTGTATTTTAAAACATAGCTACCTTGAGTGAATCTTCCTTCTCTTTAGCTCCACGGGCCATCATATATATGGTGAAGCTCTGCTTAAATTTCTTCCAGTTTTCTGCTGCATTGCTGGACAGCTTTAACTCCTCTGGAATTCTGAGATATTCCATTTTTTTTCTTCACACCCCATTCCTGGTACTATGTGTTGTTTTCAAAAGATTAAGGGAGTTAAGATTTAGAATGATAAGGCTTGTTTGTTTCAAGAACAGTATTCTGCCTCAGTTCTGCTCTTCCCTCCTGCAATCCCAGGACAAAGGTAGCAAGTTACACATAACACTCTTAAGGATATCTACACAGTGGGTAAGCCAGACTGCCTATGTCCCATTCCTTACAAGAAAAGAATAGGGCCCTTTTACATCTAATTATTTCTCTCTCTTTCAATACATGCCAATATAATCATGTCCTGTTCTTTCTTGCCTTCTTCAGCCTGTATTTCACTCCTTAGCTTAGTTGGCAAAAATAACCCTCCCTTCTCCTTTTGAAATGTTGTTCATGCAAGATTGGCCTTGCAGCAAAGAGGTACAAGGATAATACATATATCTCTGATTTAGACAAAGAGGCTTCAATTGCAGTGACTGGGGAATTTCCATAGGCGGAACTCAACTGTAATTACTGGGGAGTTTCCAGATGGGATGATCCAAATCCTGTGTAGATTTTAGTCTCTATTGTGGTGTGAGCAGTGCATTTTTCTGAATTGTGTGTCATCCCAGCAAGCTTTGAGCACTCTGGATTCTGAGTTAGGAACAAGTCATCTTGAGAAGCATCTTTCGCTGGTAAGGTATTGTGAAAAAATGAAACCTGTTTTCTTTGCACTGTAGCATTTTTCCTTTCATTGCCTGGCCTCTTTGCTTTGTTCTTATGCTTGCTTATGAGTGCTAACAGTTGGCATTTATCTAAGTGCTGAAACACTGGTGTAGAATACCCATTTTCTTGGAACAGAAAATTAGATTGGGTTATAAGGAATAAAAGGCCCTTTCACATAGTGTAAACAAGTGATGGTCAACCACTTTCAGGGGAGATGTCCATCACACTCTGAGGATATGGCCCAGACAAGATAGAACAAATGGCATTGCTCTGACCCAGAATTTGGTTTAAGGAAAGTATGAAGAGAACTATGCCCGAACTGCCTTGTCCCCTCAGACTTGCTCAGCTTTAGTGGGCCTTTCCCAATTGCTGTACAATGAAGTGTATGAAAGACTGTGTCAACCCAGAGCCCTTTTTCTGTTTTTCCCCCTTTCCCACCCTCCATGGCTAATCATATTGGAAAACTATGTCATGGGCTAATGCCTAGATGGCTCAATCAACACAGTACACACTTATAATGATTATTTTATCCCTGCCTCTAAAATTTAGAAGTATGAGGCTATGATGTGAGATGTAAAAAATGAGAGTACAAAGATTGCAATGAGATGATTAGAAGTTTGTTTAATAAGCAGCAATCATAGCACAGCTCCCTAGCAATCACTAAGTGTTTGCCTCATGGCAGAGGAAAATTGTTGTGTGTATTCTTAAGGTAAAAGGTAGCTTTGCAGATTTTTATTTTACTTTATTTTCCTCAGGGGATTTCCTCCCTTGTAAAATGATTAGCATGGGTCTGAACAGATTTAGAGAATTTACTTAACTGGCAACAAAGGCTGTCAACTGCTGGAAACAGGAGTGGAGGGCTCTACACAATGGGAAAAGGTGCATAGGACTTTGAAGAACTTTTAAAAGTGAAAACAAGTTAAAGGAAAAGACAGGCCAGCATCAGTGGGTCCTGCTCCAACCAATGTTTTAGATGACTGGGATGATATAGCAAGAAAAATCCTGATGCAATCTCTGCTCTATTTTCATTGGCTGCCAGGTTACGGGTAAAATTCTGAACCAACCAATAGATAGCCTTAAGGATGTCTCCCCTGTAATTAAGTGTGCAGCGGGCCAGTGCTAGGCAGGATTTATGCTCCATTAAGCCTTCAAAATGGGGTGGTAAAGAAGCCACAGATGACCATCTACATTAGAGTGAGCTTCTCACCTGTAACAGGTTGCCCTCCCCAGCGGCATTCTAGTAGCCTATGAGGAGCACACTTGAAGTCCCTTAATACTTCACTTCTGTCTTTTGTCTTGTATCCCACCTTTACTTTCCTGCCATGACTTGATGTAAATATTGTTTAGATGTTCTTACAAGCACCAGACTGCCTATTGTACTTCTATGTTGGGGTTCTCAGCCACCACGGGCTTTGCCCCCTGTGTTTCTCTAGCTAGGCCTACCAGCCTAAACCTACCAGGTAGGGTTTGACTCTAAGGCTGTAGCTCCTTAATACTCTCTGGGCCTGTGGCCTTCCTTTTGCTCTCAATATGGTACCAGACCTTCTGGTCCCCTTTCACCCTGCGTCCCTGGGTGCAAAGTTGTTGGGTCTTCTGCCTTCTCAGGTTTGGCCCTTTCTTATAGCTCAGGCTACTAGCCAAGATCCGTCCACTGGGACCCAGCTTCAAAGTCCTGAAGCCAGCTCTGGGCTACTGGCTCTATATGACCCACTGGGCCCTTTGGCCTTTTATAACTACCCTCCCATGGCACTAATGAGGCTTTCTCCTCCCCTACAGCCTTGACCACAAACCACCAGTTTACCAGTCAAACACAAACAGTAAGTCCATGGGCTATAACCACAAAAAAAAAAAAAAAAAATTAAGGAAGGCAGTATGTCAGCTCACATTTTTCCATGGCTGTTTGCTTCTGCCTCCCACCGTCTGTTATGCTCCTTCTTATAGGGCTGCTGCACCTTCTCTGGGAGTCATCAGGAGCTCACCCCTTCTCCCACCCTCCCTCTTTTGCCAGCTCAGCACCTGGTTGTTATAGTTCTGGCCTGCCCTCTTCTGGTCACCTGACTAGCCAGTAAGGCTCAGCTTTTAACCCCTACCCTGCCAGTAGGCTGTGCCTGGAAAGTTTTGGTCTTAAAGGGACTGGCCTGCTTTCTGGAAACAGAGCTAGGATTCCCTGTTACATCACCCTACGGACATTTTTCCACATGCTCAGAGGGTGGCAGGGGAGGGGTCACTTTAATTAGAGTGGTTCCAAGAGCTGCTCTAATAAAGGTGCCCAGAATATCTTGCATCTCAGTGCCCCATGCTCATCAAACAGGTTTTAGATAAACCCACCACCATTTTGAAGCATGGTGATGCTGATACCCAAGATGCAGAGGCTGGCTAGTATGCGGTAATTACCATGGTCCAGCAGACTCAATTAATCAAGCTTGCTCTGATGCACTGTAATTGCAGCACCTTGGAGCAGCCTCCCGGCTCATGAGCAGGTACCCTACGATGCTAAAATATTAAGTGTTCTTTAGGCTGAAGGAGGGGCCACCTCTTTCCAAGGGATGAGAGAGAGGACAGTAGGAGAAAAGTGTGTGAAAAGTATCATTGCATTGATTCCATTTTGAGCTTATGAAGCTTCATTGCAGAGATATTTTTAAAATGCTGCTCCTTCCTTCCTTCTGCTTTGGACACTTTGGAACAGGCTCACTTGAAGCTGCAGTGGGCAATCCTGAGTGTAAGACTTCCTGGCTTCCTATCTCTTTTCTTTTCTGACTCCCACCTGTCTAAAAGTCTCTTGCTTCTGTTTATCTCCCTTTCTGATTCTTTTCTTGCATTTTCTCAGTGTTTCTTCTTCTTTTTCTCTGCTCTCTGTCCCCTCCCCCTTTACTTCTGGTGTCTTTGTCTGAGAATTGCTACTTTACAGCTTTGTTCTTACTGTTTCTTTTTCATTCTTTCATTCTTTTCTCCTTGTTTGTTATGATGAGTTATCTTTTTCTTTATCTTGCCTTTTTAGGGGTGCCAATCCCCCTTTTTTCTGTTTTTGCTTTATTCCTAACCACCATAAGCCCCTCCCTGACTCTTCTATTGCCCCCCTCTCAGGACACCCCATCTCTGCTGGGGCCCTCCTTGGCTGGTGCTGGGGGGGTCTCTGCTGAAGAGCCTGATCCTGCTCTGGCTGTCATGCTGGCAACCCCGATGATTGCAGACAGGGATGGGTTGCAGGTGGGGGAGGCAAAAGCAGGGGTCACCAACCCCTCCCCTGTCTCCCAGCTTCTGGAGTTGGGTGGCAGTAAAAGATTCAGAACGCCTCTCTTCTGGAGGCTCAACCAAGGCGGCGGCAGAAGAGTCTGCTGACCTCTTGGTCATGTCCCAGCCTGCTGAATTGGATGAGGAAGCTAGTGAGATGGAGATCTAGCAACCTCGAGAGCAGGATGACCTCTCTCCCCCCAAGAAGGTGGAGATTGCTCTCCCAGAGCCAGTCCTTGATCTGGACGATAAGAGGAGGCTGATGTGTCTAGACTTTGAGGGTGTAGACACTGCATTTGTAGGTGAGCTCCCACCTGTGGTGCAGCCTCACTATGCTTCTATTGGAAATGTGCAGCCCATGTTGGCAGACCCCCCCCTGGGTCAGCCCCGACTATGGGGGTCTCCTGGCTTTTTTGAAACAGACCAAACAGACAGATCTGTTCAGGTCACTTCTGACCCTAGTAACTATGAAAATAGGAAGGACAGAAGAATGTAGTGGGGTGCATCACCCAGTGGTGTGCAGATCCTAAACTCTTTGTCAAGGCTGCCAGAGCTGTGGCCAAACTTATACAACAGCATCTAGGTACTCGGCAGATGGCTTACCATCTGGAGAAGCTTGCACAGTGGGTGAGAGATGAGTGGGGTCTGAGGGGTCCCTGAAGTAGAGTAGGGCATGATAGGCCTTCCCCAACCTGTCTCTGATTTTTTGCTCTGCTCTTGGGTGCTCACTCTTTCACCTACACCTTACTTCACTCTTCCATACCTACACCCATGGCAGCCACGAACTTTGGCACTTTTAACATCAATGGCTGTCAAGATCTGGTGAAACAGGAGGCTGTCCTGGAGCTACCACACCAGAAGCAGCTGGCCATCACCTTCCTCCAGGAGGCACATTCTGACGGGCTCAACTAGGTGGTTTGGCATGATGCCTGGTGAGGCCACTTGTCCCTGAGCCATGGCACAAACCTTAGCACCAGGGTCATGACTCTCCTGTTGCCACAACTACAGCATGATATGGCAGTGGTGCAAGAGGTCATCCCCAGCCACCTGCTGACTGTCCGTGTCACTCTAGCACAACACCACCTGCTACTCATCAACATCTACGTACCCACTGATGGCCAGGAGAGGGTTGCTTTCTTTGAGACCTTGGCCACCCTCCTGCATGATGCTAGTAAGGATGATGACCTGCTCCTCATAGGCGGGGACTTTAACTGTACCATTGACACCTTGCTTGACCGCACGGGGCCTGAGCCTCACCTGCCCTCAGCCCACAAGCTGCAGTCTGCCCTGGAGACTGCAGGCCTCCTTGACGTCTGGCGAGCCCTGCATTATGACACGTACCAGTACATCTGGGCCAGGATGAGTGCTAGTGGCCTCACCATGGCCCACCTTGACTGCCTTTATGTCACCAGGCACCATCTGCCACTCTTGTGCAGCAGCTGCACCATTCCCTCTGGCCTGTCAGATCATGGCCTGGCCTGCTGTGAACTGAGCCTGCCAGGAAGATCCTGCATGTGGGCACCCTATTGGTGCTTCAGTGTCAGCCTGCTTCAAGACTCCTACTTCCAGGACTGCTTTGCTCACTTTTGGCGGGGCTGGGAGGCAGTGAGACTGAGGTACTCCTCCTGGAAGCTATGGTGGGACATGGGCAAGGTACAGATCCAGGCTTTTTGCCAGCAGTACACCCAGCTGACTACAAATGAACTGTGCCACCATATACAAGAGCTGGAGGAAGATGTGGCAGAGCTCGAGGCCACCTTACTGGCTGCCGGCAGTGATGTGGTGCTGTGCAAGAGCCTCCGGTTCTGCAGAAAATGCCTGCATGACTTGGTGGAGAATAAGGCTCTCAGAGCATGCAGAGTGCATGAGCATGCTGTCACCTTCTATTGTGACCTGTTTGCAGCTGAGTTCTGTCCTGAGGCCACGCAGGAACTCCATGAGGGCCTGCGGTGCCCTGGGACCAGTGAGCTTGAGCAGAAATTGTCTCTGGAGGACCTGGCAGCCTCTGCAGCTGGCCTCGCCTCTGGAAAAGCCCCAGGCCTCAACGGGTTACCTGCCAAGTTCTATAATACCTTCAGGCCTCTCTTCGGCCCCTGCCTCCTGTGCATTTTCCAGGAGAGCCGCAGAGCCCCCCACCGACCCCCAGCACAGCCGGAGGTAAGCGGGCTCATGGTGGGAAGGGGTTAACTCCTCGCTGTCTGGGAGGAGGCCGCTGCCTGGTGCCGGCCGGGTCAAGCCCCCACCCAGGCCCCTACTTAGCCCAGCCCCCCAGGGAGTCACGTGACCGGAGCCGCGCAAACAGGCTGCGTAAACAGGCACTCGAGTTAGCATGGAGTTCGTGCAGGAGAGGGCGCGGGAGGGCACGAGACCCTGACTGCAACCCCTCAGAGTAGTCAGCCCCAGCTGTAGCCAGCCTATCAGAGGCATGACATGGATGGGCACGCGCCGCACCCCAACGGTCCCCTCGGGCTCTGCGGCCCCCCCATTGGGCACCTCAGAGATGGCCACCCAGACGGAGCCCATGGTTCCAGGCTCCACGCAGACGGAGCCCCTGGCTCTTGGCTGCGGGGGCTGCCTGTCCCTTTTTCAGG
>NW_017728943.1:68575062-68585716 GCF_001723895.1 Crocodylus porosus | reverse complement strand
CTTCCTGCCCTTTGGGCAGGGGGCTGGACTCGATGATCTCCCAAGGTCCCTTCCAGCCCTAATGTCTATGAAATCTATGAAATCTATGAAAACCTCCAGCCTACTCAAGGTGAATGGTGTGCTCTGTGCTCCATTCTCTGCATGCAGGGACATCCATCAGGGCTGCCCTTTGTTGAGCATGCTGTATGCCCTGGCCATCAAGCCACTGCTGCACATGCTGTGGTGCTGCCTGAGTGTTGTGGCCTTGCCGTCGGTCATGGGCCCTTCCATTCACCCTCCGCTCCAGCTGTCAGCTTATGTGGATGACATGACCATCTTCCTTAACAACCAGGAAGATGTGTAGGCCCTGAGGGATTGCCAGTGAGCCTAGAACACGCCTCCTCGACCCGTATGAACTGGGCCAAGAGTGATACCCTGCTGCTTGGTGCATGGATCAGCGTGACCCGCACCCCGGATTTGCCAGGGTGCCTCACCTGGTGCCACGAGGGCCTCAAGGTGCTGGGCATGTTCCTGGGGTCACTGGTCTTCATGGCATGCAACTGGGATGGCCTTGAGGAAGAGGTGGAGGCCAGCCTACAGTGGTGGTGCTGGTGCCTACCCAGCCTCTCCTACTGTGGACATGTCCAAATCACAAACAACCTGGTGGTGGGGACCCTGTGGCATCAGTGTTGCATACTCAACCTGCCACAGGACTTACTTGAGAGGCTCCAGCGTCTCCTGGTAGATTTTTTCTGGGATGGGTGCCTGTCCTTTACTTACCTGTTGCTGAGGGGGACCAGAGCCTGGTAGACCTCATGAGCAAGGTGGCCGCCTGAAAGCCCATCAGCAATGACTCTATAGCAAGGAGCACCTACCCTGGCAACAACTGGTGTGCCAGTTCCTGCAGAGGGTGGGCACCCTCGGCTTTGGCTGGGAGCTCTTCCTGCTGGACCTCATGCTCCTGAACTGGGCAGTACTTCTGACTTTCTACCATGGCAAGGCAGGCCACCTTCCACCTCCAGTTCCAGGGGACCCCCCAGTGCACAACCCAGCCCTGAGATGCCCTGCCAGCCCTGAGGTGCCTCTGCCAGTCTCGTGGCCACCTTCATCCAGGTGCGTGTCCTCTGCCTGAGCCATCTCCTTGACCCTGCTCGGTCAGCCTGGCTCTTGCCTGAGGCCCTCACCACCCGGCTAGCCACGCGCTCCATCTGCAGCGTGGCCCATCTCCTGTGTGACATCTAGGCTGCCCTCCCACCAGAGGCAGCAGCCACCCTGGATGACCATCTCTGGGCATGCCAGGGCCCCTATGCCACGGATGCCCTGAGTGAGGCTTTTCCCACACTGCCAGTCACCTTGAGGGAGTGCTGTGCTACATGGAGGATGCCTTCTTCAATACGTGCTCTGATGTCATGACTGGTTTGGGTGACCAGGCAGACTCAGTGGTAGACTGCGACTCCCAGCTTGTGCTGCACCCTGGGCCCTCACCAGGCTTCTTTTTGCTTTTTTCTTTGTGTGGGAAGTTGAAGGTGTTGTCCTGTGTATAACTGGATAAAGCAGAGTAGGAATTGTTTGTTTATAGAGGGCTTTGATCTATACGACTGTGTGGCTGGTGTCCCAACCATATAACGGCATGTTAGGCATGATGTGTAATACAGCGAAGGTGTCTGTCATGGTGTGATGTTATGAATGTAATGACATGGTGGTCTTGGTTTGATGATAATTTGTTTGTCTTTGCTTTGCATATTGGACCTGGACCATGGACTTTTGTATCCTGTACCCCTGAATAAAGTACTTAAAAAGTGAAAAGTCCTTCCTTCCTTCCCTCCTTCCTTCCTGGCCGGCACGCTGATTGCGTAATTAGCATGTAAGACACGACGTGAAATGCAGCAAAGGTGTCTGTCATGGTGTGATGTGTTGGTTGTTTGGTTTGGTTTGGTAGTAAGTTGTTTGTGTTTTTGCTTTGTAAGCGGCCACCATTGTTGTATACCTGAACCCCTGAATAAAGTAATTAAAAGTCAAAAGTCCTTCCTTCTTTCCTTTTATTTTGCTCCCAGCCCTGCCATTTGAACATGCACCCAGGAGGTCAGCTTGCCAGCCCAGGGCTGCTCTGACTGGGCTCCATGTGCTGTGGGAGGTGGAGGGGAGGAACTGGCTGTGGTCCAGTGACACACTGCACCGAGGCACACTGCATCTTAGCCAACCTCCCCCTCTCCCCCACAGCATGGGGGGAGCGGCTGTGGGCTGGCTGCTTCCCCTATTTCCATGTGCTATGGAGTGACTGGCTGAGGTACAGTGTACCTTCATGTGGGGGCTGTCTGCTGGCTAGCTCCATGCTGAGGCACCCTGCATCCCAGTCAGCTAGGACAGCATTTACACATGCATGGTTGTATTTTACAAGACTACATTTACTGCAGAGCTAATTAGTCAGCTGCAAAGTAAAAGTCTCATGTAGATGTGCCCATAGAGGACTGTAATTCAGACCTTGTCCTGGGGCTAATAAAGTATCACTACAAAGTTAAAGATCATTACGAAGCTTTCAGAGATTGCACTATCCCAACATGGCACTTACTAAAATGATATCCAAGACTTCACTCTTCTATAAAGTTCAACTGTTCTGTCTGTTCCTGACGGGCCTTCTTGAGTCGCTCCTGGGAGCTCTCCTTCCGGAACTGTTTGTTACCGTGGTTGTTCATCCTCCCAAGTCGCCCACCCCGCTCTCGCCTGCCACAACTTGTTGTTCCCACAGTGTGGCAGGGCTAGTTCACGGGTCCCTCAGTGGCCTGGGCCTGGCCCACCAGTTGTGCACAGGGCTCCGCCACCCCTACACCACGGCCTCACGCCACCTATGGGCTGCACTTCCCTGTGCCCGCTCAGTGTTGGTTCCGCAGGCTTCTAACACGGCTGTTGTCTTCGAGCCCCCAAAATCCATGGGATACTCCTACCCTGATGTCGACCACTTCACACCAGCCTGAACCGGTGCCTCAGCCACAACCTCTATAGATCCCACACCACAAGCCCTTCACCCTGTGCATGCCGTGCTACGCACCCCCCACTTGGTGGTTCTAACATCCTAACCATCTTGTTGACCCTCCACCAGATCCCTATTAACATGGACGGGGAGGGGGCTCCCTTCGGTTGCTCTCTAGTTGCCCTGCTCATTTTCCCTAATCAGCATCCGCTGGCCTCAGCGGCGATCCCGCCCTGATCTCCCTCCAGCCAGGTGGTCTTTGGTCCTTCGCCCCTCTTTGGTGTAGCCCACTTCCACTGCCTTGGCACTTACTTTGGGGTCCTCTGAATCCTCCTGGGTTGTCTCGATCTTCCTTCGCTCTCCTGATCCGTCACTTCTGGGTCTACCCGCCGGTGTTCCAGTCGTCGGGCTTCCCTTTCTGACCACTGCTCCCTCCGGCATGCTGGCTCTTTGTTGCTCATCCTGTGAAGCCCGCACTGTTGCTGGCCCTGACAGCAGTCTGACCTCTGGGCTATCTGCCACCTCCGAAGTGGCAGCCACCATTTTTAAATCTGCCAGCTGGCATCTGATGCCGCTGTCAGCTGCTGGCCACAGCTGTACGAAGAGGTGGCTAATGAGCCGCGCGGGTTCTCCCTCCGGCTCTGCGTCTTTCTTGTCCTGGGCTTCAGGTAAGTGTCCCTTGCTACTTCGGCCCCCGGGACACTGTCCAACAGCAAAATTCCATTGACTTCAGTGGGGCCCCAGTTTCACTCTAGATGTTGGGTTGTCTGGAAGATGTAAAATGCAGTAGCATCCCAAAGTTTTTATGCTAACTAACAGTTCTTTAGCTGTGTCATTGTTTAATCAGGTCTTGTAATTTCCCTCATGAGTGACTCCCAACCACTGAATGGGCAGGAATTGTGTTTGCAGCCTGGGAGCAAAAGGGTTTGCCATATTCAGAGCTCAGGGCCAGGCATTCACTTGGTGTAAATGGGGTGCAGCTTGCTTGAACAACGCTCTGCAAACTTCATCTGCATCCATTGAGAATTTAGCCCCGAGCGGGGTTTCTTCCTTTTTCGTGTCCTTATGACAAGGTATTTAGCAGAATACACAGATTTGTTGGAATCTGACAAGGCTGTGCCATGAATGCTTCTGCTAGGGCCTCAAGCTTGAGACCTCTGACCCGGCAACCATGTACCTTAGTGCCCACACCACCTCAGCCCCCCTTGTGGGGTGCAGAGTCAGTAATATGGGGTAAGGAAGCAAGGTACATTTTCCCTTAAGTGATGGAAAAGGGAGTATAAGTCAAGTCCTTAACTCTAATGGCATATTTGTATTGCAGACATAGAAGGGGCTGCAGTGTAGTGTAGGGATACCAAAAGAAGCTTTAAACTAGCTGACTTGGATACTGGAAGCTATTTAGTCATAGAGGCCCACACCTCAATGAAGAGAAATGCATCTATACTGAAGTGTAATAGAGGCTCAGGCGGGAGCCCCTTTACTCGTTTAACCATGGGGGGTGGGTAGCCATAGTGAACACCTTACACAGATGAAGAGAGTTGCTTACTGGGGGAAGACTAGAGTAATTAGCCCACCATGGCTAGTATAAGCCAGATGGCGAGAGAACGCACTTTGCCTTTGGGCACCAGAGGAAGGAGTGGACTGCAGCAAGGAGAGAAAGAGAGAGCAAGAAAACACGTTCAGTAGCCAGGAGAACTGGGGACTATGGACTGGGAGATGCTGCGACAGACCGGTAAGAAGGCGTACTCACCCAGGGTCCATGGCTGAGACAGGCAGCTCAGGAAAGAGCCGGGATGCTGAAGCATCATCATGCCTAAAAGAGCCCCGAGGTAAAGGATGCTGGGGTGGCATACAGACTGGGAGAGTGGCACGGGGCCGTCCATGCTATCAGACAGCTGGGGGCAGAACCGGGTCCCCGAATGGACACAGGAAGATAGCAGCAGAAGCATCTCCCAGCTCAATACCAGTGGAGCTGCCGGCAGCACACGCCACTAATGAGTTAATTAGCGGGGAGAACACAGCTTGTCCCCCAATCGGACAGGGGAGGGGGCAGGAGGCAGCCAAGGTATCTCCCTGCCCAACTGGTAGAGACAATGGCAACGCACCCCCGCTAATGAGTCAATTAGCGGGGAAAGAACAATTTGGACTGTAGTAATTAGGGAGCATCCGAGGCACTCCCCAGTTTATCAAGTTAACTTATCAGTTGGGCAGTTTCCCTTGCTAATGAGGTAATTAGCAAGGTGAAGGCAACTATGTAACCCCTTGTTAAGAATAAAGTCAGCACCATGCAAGTTTACCATCTGGGTGGTCTGTGGTGTTCTCTCACCCCAAAAATAACACTGAACATTTCTTCTCATCAAAGTCGTGGCAGGCGAGTTCAGAGGGAGACCGAGATAGACCCAGCCATCCCTCCCACATACAGCATAGACACACCCTAAGGACCTGTCTCATGGTTTTTAGTGTATTATTTGATTAATTACTTCTATGGTAAAGGGGTCCTCAGTGTGAATAAAGGTAGTAGAATTAGCCCTTAAAGCGCTTTCTTTCTTTTGTTCTGTCTCTCTGTCTCTCTGTCTTTATCTCTCTCTTTCTCCCACTCTCTCTCTCTTTCCCTTCATTCCCCAAACATCTGAGACAAGGTTCAGTTATGTTCTAAGGATCTGTCCAAGCAGCAACTGTATTAAATAATGGTTGTCAGAGGCAAGAATACTTGTGGGTTGTATCTTATACCAACCATATAGGTAGTCCAGTAGACCAGTGGTTCTCAACCTTTCTGGACTCAAGACACCCCTCCATAACTTCTGCGAATTGAGTGCTATTTAGTTTTAAAAACTAACTTATCACAGTTGTTACATCCTTGTAGAAGGGCTGAGCAGAGAGGTATAGAACTGACCAGGGCAAGACAAGCTTAAACCTGTACTTACCTGCTCATACCTTGCTAATCTTCTCATACCCTGTGGTACTCTTCAAAAGATCTGGCACCTTGGTTGGGAATCACTGGTATAGACATAGCTAAGCTTTAGGAGTGTCTGAAATGGATTCAATTTGGATTCAGCTTGAATTGGGGATAGTGATTCAATTAATTGATTAGGATCACTGTCCTGATTTGATTCAGCCAAATCTGAATCTGAAGATTTGATGCTGATTTGGCCATAGACACAGCTTTAAATGTTTTTTCTACATACCTCAAGGTACCAGGCTCATAAATGCTGCAATAGTGGGGTGGATGGAGCGTCCCACAGGAGCATGAGGGGCCCCCTGTGTGCTTGGCAGTAGACCCTGAAGTACTTCTGGCCCACTTCCGGGTCCACCACCTAGTGCTCTGGGGACCCCCCCGTGCTTCTGTGGGATGCTCCATCCACCCCACCATGGCAGCATTCGCAAGCCATGCCTGGTACATCAAGGTATGTAGAAAAAATATTTAAAGCTGTGTCTATGTCCGAATCATCAAATCTCTCTGACTTGATTCGGAGGGTTACTATTAGATTCAGAGAGATTAAAGAGTCTCCTGTTTTGATTTGGATTTGAAGATTTGGCCACCGAATTGGGCCAAATCTCTGCCAAATCGAATCAATGACTGATACTTTGCACAGCCCTAGTAAGCTTTTGGTACTGCTGTACCCTTCCTCAGGCCTCTAATAGTTACCAGTTAGGCACAGGTTCATCTAGGATGTACTGTCCTGAAACTTTTGTCATACACAGCAGTTCTGAGGTGCTCCAGCTAAGACCCACTGATGGACGTGCTCTGAACCACATTTTGACCTGACTGATGTAAATCCAAAGCCACTCCACTGAAACCAATTATAAGCTCTAAAGCAGCTCCACTGAAACCCATGAAATTACACCAGTGTAAAATATATAAGGACCAGAATGAAGCCTTGGGTAATTCCTTTTCTTTGGAGATGGGCAAGAAACTCCATTTTTCTCCTGTTAAAATGTTCTTTACAATATTGTAACTCTCACTCCATTCAAAATAAGATGACTGTCCAGTAGCCAGAGTGGGCTAAATATACAACTGGTACAAGGAGGAACAACTTGAATCCTTCAATAGCTGTTGCTTTGTGTATGTGTGTCTCTGCTTCCTGTGCAAGTAAAGAATTGGACATAGTAAAACTACCTAAGCTTTCAGCTAACAAAGGGCCAAATTCTGAAACCCTTGTGCATCTGCATGCATGCTAGCTCATATGAACAAGCACATCAAGGTGAATGAAACCATTTCCAAACACATACATCTTTCAGCTTGATCAGTCCCAATTCAGTCCAGATGTAACATGACCCTCTAAAGGTTGCTTTTGATGGAAGCTTTACTAGCCTAGAGATTGGCATTCTCGGCTCTGGCTGCATGTGAGTAAGAGAGACTTATTCACTTGGGGTGGCAAAGTCTTCCAAACAGAAGAACTTCCACTGAAACAAATGTGTGTGTCCTAATTGGGGATTGTATTAAATACTTAGGATTGGGTAAAATAAGTACCTACCAACCTTCTCTCCCCTCTCCCACAAAAACTTAACTCTCAGTCAAAGTTTAGTGTTAAATGACCTTTGTATTGTACTTTTCAACTCTGTTTATTTGTACCCAGAATTTCTCTACTTCCTTGCTCAGCCAGACAGAAACAGAACTCCAAAATATCAAAGGAAAAATTGTCCTCATTTTACTTCTAGCTCACTCCAAAGAAAGGAGCCTGGAAATGCTGGTCTGGAAAACTGACCAACTGAAGCTAACCATGGCAATATGGCAATGTTGGCAGAGAGCAGGGAGAAGACGTGCCCTAATTGGTGGCATGGTGCATGCCTCTTACTTTTTGACAGCAACAGAACATTACAGAAATGGGTACAGCAAAAATGCCTAAGGGATTTGGATAAACACTCATAATTTGTGTATGCTTATCTTACCCAGATCACTAAATATTTGACGTTCAAACATTATTATTATTGGGTCTGAGTAATAATGGCATCATGCTCTTGTTTTTGACCAAGAAACATATCTAGGCTTTTCTGTTTGGATTTCTACTAAACCAATATGGATACAAGTCTCAGCTGGGTTTTACTGGATAGAGTTACATTGACATCAGTAGAACTATGCTGACTTCCATCAGCTGAGCCTCTTCCACAATTTTCTTTAATTATCTTTCTAGATTCCTACTTAGAACCAGTAGTACATTAATTATTTAAAATGGATTAACTGTGCTGTATGGATTACATTATAGTTTATGCTATTTGTTAGATGAGTTTCACCTGGCCTGAGTAGCATATGTTGTTATGTAAGGTGTTTTTTATTGGTGGTGTTTTGTTCTTTTTCTTACAAAAAAGTTCTTTTGAAATTTGACAGGAGATATGTCTGCTTTTAATCCTAAACCATGTTGCAGGCAGACTGGCCAATGTTTATTATCTCAAATGCAGCTTAACTGAGTTGGATTTGATGAACCAGGAGGCAGTTGAATATCATGAACCAACAGCCTTAGGGGGAAAAAAAAGGTCTGCCTATAAACAAATGTGTTTGAATATTCAGCTTATCCTGTTTGTGCACATAGGGCCAGTCTGTGACATTTAGCACCTGGCCCACAAGTAATGGTTGCCCATGGGTACTTTTGGCGAAGTCTTCTCCACTCTCCCTAGCAAGCCATAGGAGTATACGTGATGTTATCTCATGGATTGTTTATCATATTCCCCTCTCTGTTGGTGGTTAAAATTGCACAGTAAATCCCTGGCACATCTTGGAATAGAATGCTGGAGACTTTGCTTTCTATTTCCTGCCTTAATCACCTTAAAATATTCTTTTTGTTTGAAAGCTTGAGTGTGTAAGGAATTTTACATCATCTTAGAAAGTGTGTGAAATTCATTGCTATAATGTCAATGCAGCTGCATTACATGGGCGGGAGGAGGAGAATGGAGGAGAGAAAGTTAACTGACTGCCTAGATAAAATGGATAAAGATCCAAGTTCTTAGCAAAACTAAATTCTGCCCTTGAATGCAAGGGCTTGCATAAAGGCTCTGATTATGTCTTCCTCTAGTCCAGTGGTTCTCAACCATGTTAGGCTCAAGGGACCCCTCAGAAAATGCCAGCTTTAATTTTTACTCATTTTTTGACTATAGAAAAATAGAGCACTTCTTCTGTTGGAAGATCTCAGAAAGATCACAATGGGTCAGAACGTTTTTTTAGCACTATGGATTCCTATTAGAAATTTCTCGGTTTATTGTATGAATCATCTTTGCATACCTAAAAGTGCTAACATTGTGTGGCATCCCATATGACCCTTTAGAGGATCTTAAAGCACTCCAGGTGGCACTCCAGTTGAGAACCACTGATGTAGTTGCTGGTTCCCAGGACTATAGACTGTTGGACAGTTAAAGTGTTCTTCAATAGTTCAGGTAGAAAACATCTGTGCCTTTTGTTGCTAGAAATCCTCAGTATAATCAACTGGAGTACCATTAGATCAGGGGTGGGCGAAATACAGCATGGGCCATATATTGCCCTCCGATTAATCCTATCTGGCCTACTGCTGCTGGGAGCCTGAGGCAGGAGGGCTGTACCCCATGCTGCACTGCTCTGTTGCAGCTGGGGCTGGGCTATGTAGCATACAGGCTCCCCTGCTCCCCCACCAGCCCCTTCCATCTTTCTGTTGGCACTGTAGCTGTACTGTTCTGGCACTGAGACCACCAGCAGCCAGGCCCCCACAGCATGATGCAGCGCACTGAGTAACTGTCCCACCCACTGCAATGAGCTGCTGCTGCTGTGGCACCACTAGTCTTGGCCCAGGGCAGCTAGTACCAACCCTCTGGGTGTGGCACAGCAACTCATCACAGCAGGTGTGTGGGACATCTACTCGCACATTGCATTGTGTGTGGTCCCATGTGGGCTCAGCACCTGCTGTGCCAGGACTGCACAGCACCAACAGGAAGCCAGGTGAGGATAGTGGGAGGGAGAGGATGAATGTGGAGGTATGGAGGAATCTTTTCTGTGGCAGAGCATTGCAGTGCAGGGTGAAGCCCTCCCTTCTCAAGCTTCCGGCATTGGCCAGCAGGCCAGATAGTATCAAAAGTCCTCCCTGCTTCCTTGCCCCTGGCCCTCAACAGCTCACTGTAGCAGGGCACTAGGGTGCCTGCTACTGAATAGTAGTAAATGGGCTCAGCTGCCACTCACCAGGGCACCAGGTGGGAGTTGCTATGGCAACAGATTGGGTCAGCTGACTGCCAGGCGGCAGGGCCTGGCCTTTATAAACAGAGAAGGCTAAAGCTAGAGTCAGTTCCCCTGTTGGCAGCCTAAGAGGAGGAGGGAGCTCTGTTAGAGCAAGCAGAGCCAAACATAAGATAGAAGCCTGATGGCTGGAGAGTGCCTGCTTGACAGTACTGGGTGGAGGAAACCCTGATAACAAGGAGATACATGAGAGAGAACCAGGTTGGCTTGGAAGTTGTGTTGTAACCCAGGAGAGGGAGATTTTGTTTTTGATTATTGTTATGAACTGGAGGACTGGGCGAGGCTGTATGGGTGGAGGAGGCCTCAAGGAAGCTCCCCAGTAGAAGGGGGGCGTTCCTAGCATCGCAGAGGGCGCTGCGTTTTGGGGTGTCCCGACCCCGGCCCCAGTGTGGGCGATTATCGGGAAGAGCTCAGCATAGGCCTGAGAGGGTGAGTCTGTGGGGGCCAGGTAAGGGCAAGGCCACCTGAGCCCTGATTTGCGGAGAGCGCGAGAAGCGCGGGCAAGGGCTCCAGTG
>NW_017728943.1:68550419-68574962 GCF_001723895.1 Crocodylus porosus | reverse complement strand
GTGCAGGCGGAGAGCGCGAGAAGCGCGGGCAAGGGCTCCAGTGCAGGCGGAGAGCGCAAGAAGCGCGGGCAAGGGCTCCAGTGCAGGCGGAGAGCGCGAGAAGCGCGGGCAAGGGCTCCAGTGCAGGCGGAGAGCGCGAGAGGGGCGGGCAAGGGCCCCAGAGCGGGCGGGAGCACGAAAAGTGCAAGCATAGAAGGCCCCAGAGCGGGCGGGAGCATAAGAAGTGCAAGCATAGAAGGCCCCAGAGCGGGCGGGAGCACAAGAGGCGCGAGCATAAGCCCCAGGGCGGGCGGGACTGTGAGAGACGCAAGCAAAAAAAGGCCCCAGTGTGGGCGAGAGTGCGGGAAGCACGGGACACGGGCCTCTGTTGGGGGCGAGGGCTCGGGAAGCGTGAGGCACAGGCCCCAGTGGGGCACTGTCTATGGGTGAGAGGCCCCGGGAGGGGGCGCAGACATTGAGCAAGGCCCCAGGAGAGGGCGAGCACAGGAAGGAGGCCCCGGGAGGGGGCGCACATATAGAGTAGCCTGGGAGAGGGGGAGTATAGGGCGTAAAGTAGAGTCCCAGCACAGTAAGGCGGGCACCGTGCCACACTGGGTGGGAAGGCAGCCTCCCATTAATAACATAAGATCAAAGACATGGCGGGCAAGATAGAGGGTGCATTCAAGACCTAATTTGGCACGGTAGGTATGGGCGCTAGGGGAGGTCACGGCACCCCTAGGTCATCCTGCCACACTCACCAAAACATCTTAAGGGCCCTCCAGCCCAAATAATTGCTCACCCCAGCATTAGAGCCTTTCAGGGGTGCTGTGATGTGGGGGCTGCTGCTGCAACCGAGTGGAACGTCCCCAAATGCTTCATGCCAAGGCAGACTAGGAAAGGCTGCAGCAGGACTGGGTGTGCCTATCTACTTTACATTGGTCAGATAACCCTAATGCAGGCAGAAGCATGTACTCATTTGACAGCCATTCCCAGCCTGGCTCCACAGGGGGTAGTTCCACCTAGCCAAGGCAGCAGCAGGATCCTGGTTGAGAACCATTGAGGTAAGCTGAGGCAGCTCAATAGTGAAACTCGATTGGAGTATTGCCAAATTCAAAAAGGTTATGGAAGGCTGCCCTGAATCTAAAATGTTTGAGAATTACTGATCTGGAGGGAAGGGTGTGTGGGGAGAGGGGAAATATTAATGGCCTACCTACAAAATAATGAATGGGTCGAAGAGGGTAGATCAAGGTTCTGTTTCCCCCTTCTTATGGTATAAAACCAAGCATAATCCAAAGAAACTGGAAAATAGCAATTTTAAAACTGACAAAAAAACCTAATGCAAAATGTGAGGATATCTTTGTGGGGGAATGTAGAGAGGGGGGTGATATTTCTTACTGAACTAAGTGTATTATTAGGAGAGAATTTTTAGGCAAGTTTGAGCACAAAATGCTCTTCCTCAGGTCTAAAAAAAGCTGACACAAACTGAACCAAGTAAGGAATAGAACAGTAGCCAGTGGAAAAACTCCACATGTAAATAAAAATGTAGCCTGCTAAAAGGAATGGAGCAGGGCTGTGAAAAGGGCAAAGAGACATTATTCGGATAAGTGAAAAGACAGAAGAAATTCATTAGGATGGAGTAGCAGGGCACTAAGGTGCCTGCTACTGATAACAGTAATATGGGCTCAGCTGCCACTTACCAGGGCAGCACAGATATGGGTTGCTGAGACAACCAGTCTAGTCAGCTGACCAGAAGAGGGCAGGGCCTGGCCTATATAAACAGCGAGGCTGAGGCCAGGGTCAGATCCCTTCTGGTAGTCAAGGAGGCTTGAAGCTCTGCTGGAGCAAGCAGGGCAGGCATGGTAGAGAAGGCTGATGGCCTGAGCAGCGTCAGCATAAGGAGACTGGGTGGAGGAAACCCTAGCAGGGATACATATAAAGGGTAGCCAGGTTGGTTTGGGAATTTGTTATAGCCCAGGGGCTTTGTGTTTTCTGTTTTGTTGTTGTGTAACACCGGAGGACCAGGTGAGGCTGTAGGAGCTGGAGGAGGCCTCCCAGTGGGGGGAGGGGGGGGTTCCTGGTGCCAGAGAGGGCGCTGCATTTTGGAGTGTCCCAACCCTGGCCCCAGTGTGGGCGATATCGGGAGAAGCCCCAGTGGGGTGTGAGACCTGGAAAAGGGGTCTGGGGCCAGGTAAGGCTGAGGCCTCCTGAGCCCAATTGTGAGAAGCCCAGTGGGTGTGAGACCCAGAAAAGGGGCCAGGTAAGGCCGAGGCCACCTGAGCCCCAATTGTGGGAAGCCCCAGTGGGCCGAGGCCACCTGAGCCCTATTGAGCAAGGCCCCAGTGGGGGCGAGAGCCGTGGGCGCGCGAGCAAGACCCCGATGGGGCGAGAGCCGTGGGGAGATACCAGGAGGCACCCGTGAGGGCACAGGAGGGCAACTAGATAGAGCCCCAATACATCAAGACACCGTGCCAAGGAGGACAAGAAGGCAGCCTCCCTTTAACAATATTTACCAGCAAGACGTGGCGGGCGAGATAAAGAGGGTGCATTTAGACCCGATTTGGCATGGTAGCAGGGCACTAAGGGAGTTTACAGCACCCCTAGGTCACCCTGCCACAGCTGGGTATGTGAAAGCAAGACTGTTCAAGAAGGAACTGGTTCTTGGAATAGAGAGAGATTAGCAGGTAGATTAAATGCAGGTATTGGTGCTTTGGGCATCAAGTAGTTATACATTCTTTTTCTCAGGCCCATCTTTTGAATGTGTCTTTTTAATTTCCCTTGAGCATGAGGATTATGCGGTCAGTGAGTGAGTGGCTATTCTGTGAAAAAGCGCTCTCTTACCCTGTTTGTCTTGTCCTTTTTTCTGTGTCTGTTCATTGTAAACCAGTGGCTTTCAACCTTTTTTTCATTTGCAGCCCCCTTTAAATTATAAGTGTGAGTATTCACACACTTTTGATTGATCTTGGTCATCTTTCATGGACCCCTTAGACATAGTCATCCACAGACTACAGTTTGAAAACCACTGCTCTAGAGCATCCTTTTATTTTTTGTCTAATTTTACCCATGCAGTTTCCATAAGGGCATTTGGGGCACTGGATGAGCAGGCCGCATCCTGGGATAGATGTGGCTAGGATCTGTGTATTCTAATTGTTTCATTGTTGGTAGTTGCTCTTGTAATAGCAGTGGAGATGTGTTAGGAGGTTTTGCACTTCTTGTTAAGGTAGGATCGTGTTTCATTAGGTACACACTGATCGGCAACAAGTTTGTTTCTGAGTTGGGTCAGGTTAGAGTGTTGTTTGAAAGCCAGGGGTTGGAGGTTGCAAATATTTTTGCTAAAGGTCTAATCCTTTTTTGGTATTGGCTGAAATTGTTGGATGATCCTTTATATTGGTGCAAGTGTGGGACAGTAGGTGACATTCAGGGGTGTGTAGTCACTGGAGGCTTTCTTTTTCTATTGTAGCAGGTTACTGCAGGGTATTTGGGTAGCTTTTCCATAGCTGTGGCCTATTTCTAGGCTGGAGTGTCCTGTCCTTCCTGGGTAAAGGCAGTCTTCAGGTTGGTGAGGTAGGTGGTCATGAGTGGCCTCCTCAGAGTAAATGCAGTGGTATGAGAAGGCTTCACTGGAGATTACAGCTTTCTTAGTGTGTTTTGGAGTGGCTGCTTGTTTTGTGGATGTAAGTGGTGATCAATGGATTTTTTTTATATATAGCTGTTGGTAGGGTGCCATCCTGGATGTGGACCATGGTGTCTAGAAGCACATGTTAGTGTAGGAATATTCCAGAAAGAATTTAATCAAAGGGTAGTAGTTGTGACAGGACCCACCTCCAAGGTGGCTGTGGTGCCCCTCTTTCAGCCACTGATCCCACCTCTCACCCAGTCTCATCAAAGTACCACCCTGAACGTGCTGTCACCTTGCTGGAACATCGGTATAAATTAGGGAGGCTGCCCTCAGAAACCAAGATGAGGCCTGGGGTGACTCGTACCACCCTGTTTATCATGGGGTAGCCTCAGTCTCACCTGACCTTGTCAGTCTGTCCCCGAGTAGTGTCTCTCCCTCCAACTGACCTCAGCCAACTCTTTTGTTGGTCTTTCTCTAGAGAGTGAGTAGGCTCCGGATGGAGTTCCCTGCTGATAGAACTGTTCACTAGCCCCCTGGCCCTACCTTGTGGTTGGTACTATGTCCCCCTGGTCTGCAGCTCCACAACATGTCATGCCTTGCTAGCATCCCCTACAGCCAGTCTCTACCCATCCCACTAAGGCTCTCTTATACTAGCCCTTGACTGATCCTCTCTCCCAGGCTCTCAGCCACTGATCCAAACATACTGCCTTCCCAGGCACTTTATCAGAGCCTCTTTCATCCCCTTCAGCCACTCCCAAGTGCTGCAGTCTAAACAGCCAGTATAAACACTTAATCAAAAAACAACTAAGTCACCCGGGTGTACTTTCCCTTAGAACCTCCCCTGTCCCTACCAGCTAGCCCCCACCAGCTCCCTAGGGTACCTGATCTCCCCATTGAGTCTTTAGTTAATCCTACTCTCCACGGAGCTCTTCTCCCCACAAGACTCGGGGCCAGAGTGGCTGTTTATCTCTGGAGCCAAGCCGATATACCTTCTGATTTCAACCCTCCTTCCTGTCACCTGATCCCTGCTTCTCAGTACCAGGCCCAAGAGTTTCCCATTAATTAATCTACAGGCTTGCCTCTCTGCAGCCTGTTTTCTTGTGAGCAGGCTTATAGCCAGGTCTTCCCAATCAAGCATCCTCTGCTCTTCCTTGCAGCCAAGACTGGGTTTTTCTGAAAGCTGCCCTTGATACACTTCCACGGCCACTTAATCCTGCTGTTCAAACCTACTCTTGGTAACAGAGGTTACTCACTTGTCCAGTTTCCAGGAATCTGCTCAGCTGTGCTGCAGACACTATTTACCCCACTGCTAAGAGCTCAGGACAAATGCAAAGTCCTACACTTGAGATGGAAGAACCCCATGCACTGCTACAGATTGGGACAAACTGTCTAATTAGCAGCTCTGAAGAAAAGGACCTGGGGGTTACAGTGGACAATAAGCTGGATATGAGCCAACATTGTGCCCTTGTCGCTAAGAAAACTAACAGCATACCGGGCTACATTAGCAGCAGCATTGCCAGCAGATCTGGGGAAGTAATTATTCCATTCTACTCAGCACTGGTGAGGCCACATCGGAAGTACTGTGTCCTGTTTTGGGGCCCCCACTACAAAAAGGATGTGGACAAGTTGATGCATGTCCAATGGAGAGCAAACAAAATGGTTTGGGGGCTAAGCCACGTGACTTCCGAGGAGAAGCTGATAGAACTAGGCGTATTTAGTTTGCAGAAGAGAAGACTGAGGGGGGATATAATAGCAGCCTTTAACTACCTGAAGGGGGGGTTCCAAAAAGGAAGGAAGTAGACTGTTCTCAGTGGTGACAGATGACAGAAAAAGGAACAATGGTCTCTAGTTGCAGCAAGGGAAATTTAGGTTGGATATTAAGCAAAACATTATCTCTTGGAGGGTGGTGAAGCACTGGAACAGATTACCTGGAGAAGTGGTGGAATTTCCATCCTTGGTGGTTTTTAAGGCCTGGTTTGACAAAGTCCTGGCTGGAATGAACTAGCTGGGGATGGTCTTGCTTTGACCAGGGGATTGGACTAGATGACCTTCTGAGTCCCTTCTTACCCTTACTTGCTATTATTCTAATTTTGCAATTTAAGCCCAATTCTCTCTCTGTGTGCGCGTGCATATACTGCTCTGATTTAATTTTGTAAGGCCTTTAATTGACATTCTTGACATTCTAAATCCCAGGCCTTGAGATTTGTTGCCTGAGACTGCATGCTAGTGCAGTGAAATGACTGAGAGCTCTGAACCCATGACAGATCTCCTTAGCTCAAATCAGTTTCATGTATGCGAGGTTGGGCAGAAAAAAGTATTATGCATAAGATCACATAGCTGTGCTTCTAAGCTTTGCTTTTATGTATTTTGAAAGGATGTATAATCTTTTATAATACCCTGCAGTCTTTGATAAACACTACAAATGGAAGATGATTAAATTTTGTTTGAAAAACCACCAGAGACCAGGGATGACAACTGGAACAGGGCATGGGATGCCTGTTATTTTGTTTGTCTATTATGCTATACTATTTGCCTATGCCCATAACCTGCCAGAGATGGCTTAATAGCATATATTGAGGACAGTCATAAAGGGCATTGATATATTTACCTTGGGAGTGGGGGTGGGTACTTTAGAGTGGCACTGAGAGCTGCTCTAATTAAAGCTCATGGAGGGTCTTGTGTATCAGTGTCTCTGCTCTTGAAAATGGTGTCAGGGGCACTTTAACTCATGCATGTTCAATGAGCTTTAGTTAAAGCACCCCGCCACCATTTTTAAGTGTGGGGCTGCTGGTACATGAGCTGCTGGAGTCTGCTGGAGCATGGTAATTACCATGATCCAGCAGAGTCAGCTCCAACATGCTGTAATTACAGCACGTTGGAGCAGCCTTGATGTTTGCATATAGGCCCCCAAAGGGGCAGTTAAAAAAAAAACACTTAGGCACCTAAGGTAAGACTTGTGAGGAATTTTGGTGCCCAAGTGCAAGACAGCAATCCATAGAAACCCTGTCTAATTGCTTAGACACCTGAGAGTCTGTAGAAATGTAAGTCTTTGCCAGTAAAGTTACTTAGGAACCTAAACTTCTGTTGCATGTTCCCAAAGATGCTGCCAATGCTTGAGTGGCAGTTGTTCACCTTGGGCGGCCTGGGATTCTCAGGTATGCAAGACCTAGTTTGTGTACTCTGGGCCTGATCCCATGCTACGAACCTGCCTCATGCACACTGATATCAAGTGCCGCATGAAACACAACAGCAGTGGTTGTTTTCATTAAAACAAGAGTCCTTGCTGCCAACTACCTTTTTTTAATATAACAGCCTAATAATTTGAACTCCCCCAGGAAGTGGAAGACCTGGATTCCAGTCCTCTTCAGCTTGTGGGCATTTATATTTATATCTCCCATCTTCCAGCAGAGTATCTTACCTACTAAGCTATTGGATAGGCTAAAACATTTGTGATCGTTTGCTCAGTCACTCCTGTCTCAGACAATCAGCTTCAACAGGTTTCAGTATTGGTGGGGCTGTAGAAAGAGAGTAAGCAAGAGGCAACGCAGTGATGAAAAGGAATCCTAGGTTTCAAATCATGCGTTCAAAGTTACTGAAAGCATTGTACTGCTGGGGCATGTCTACGTGTACAAATAATCTGGAAGCAGTTTAGAGTAAAGTACTCTACAGTAAAATCCCCGGGGCATGTGTCTACACATGCAGAGACGTGGGAGCAGATTTGCTTCTCCTAGCAGCAGACTGCTGCTGTTCCCTCCAGCCTTGCACCTGGCCCTTACAGCAACTAGGAGGAGCTCTAGGCTAGACAGGAGCTGGCAGGGAGCATGGGGCCAGGAGACGGCTGTCTCCTGGTGGGGGCTGGGACTTTGCTTGCTGACCCCAGGAGCTGCCTGCTGCCAGAGCAGGGTCCACCACTGGAGCCCAGGCAGGGACAGTGCCCCCCTGCCTCAACAGAAAGAAGCCCCTGCTTCATGATTGTAGGGTTGGGAGATCCTTATCTTCCAACCCGAGCCCCACAGTTGTTGGATCAGAGCTTGGAGGTTCTTCTTTCCCACTGCCAGCTCCATGGCCATAGGGCCAGCACTGGGAAGAAGAATGTCCCAGTGCCAGCCCTGCAACTGCGGAGCTGGTGCTGGGAGGTAAAGATCTCCCAGCCCCTGCTCTCTGATCATGAAGTAGGGGCTAGAAGCTTCCTGGTGCTGGGGCAGGGGGATATATTCCCCGGCTGGGCTTCAGTAGTGGAGCCCACCCCAGCAGCAGGCAGCTCCCAGGAGCAGGGAACAATCTCCTGCCTCTGGTGAAGTGTCTACATGTGCACTACTGCACAGTAAGTAATTGAGAGTAAATTTGCTACTTGCATTTGCAGGTAGCAAATTTACTCATGATTAGAGCTAATTACTGTGCATTAAGTGTCTGCACATGTAAATGTGACACTTGCTGTGCAGTAATTAGCTCTAATCTTGAGTAAAGTGTCTCATATAGATGGTCCACTGTACCATGAAATGCAGAAGTAGTCCCTACAGCAAGGATCAGAATCCTGGTTTCCCTGTTCCCAGGTGAATTCCTAAACACAGGATTATAGAGTTGCATTCCTTCATTGGTCCTTGCTTTCTGCCCAATGGTCCAGCTTCAACAGGAGGGGCTAAGAAAGTACCTTCAGACTAATCAATAGTTCCATGGTTAGGGCATTCTCCAGGGAGATGGGAATTTGATTTGAATCCTATCAGGCTGAAGAGAATATTCCCACTTTGGAGCTAAATGCTCAAATTATTAGGTCATTATAAATGAAAAGATAGACAGTGGCACCTCTTAGCATGTGCAGTAGCAAAACATTAGAAGCCTATGGGGTATGTCTACACAAGAAGTTTTACTGTGCAGTAGTGTAGTTTACTGCGCAGTAAGCATGTGCTTCTACGCATGCACACGCTTACTGTGCAGTAAAAATTGCTACTCATGAGTAAATCTGCTACCTGCAAATGCAAGTAGCAGATTTACTTGCAAATAGTTACTGCACAATAATGCAAGTGTAGATGCCAACCAGAAGCAAATTTATTCCCAGTCAGCCCTGCCACTAGGAGACCAGCCTGAGGCTCTGGGGCTGGGAGCCTCTCCTACCTCACGGCTGGGCTGGCTCTCTGGCAGCCCCAGCCTCAGATCCTTATAAGCCTAAAGGCATTCAGAGCTCTGGGGCACTTTCAGGGAGCCTGAGGCCACTCCGGGCCACTGCGTCCCCCGGTGCCACTGCTTGGCACTGCAGTACTGTGAGGATGCCAGGGCCACACTTGTAAGGCCTTCCTGGTGCTACAAGTTCCTGCCAGGCCTTCTAGCACCCAAGCCCAGCTGCAGGCAGCTCCTGGACACCAAGGCCAGCTCCAGCAGCCTGCCCAGTGCCTGCAGGTACTGTGGGGCATCGCCTCACTGCATGACTCCCAGTCCAGAAGCTCAGGGAGCCCAGGCCTGTGCCTACCCTGAGAGCTCCACAGCCTCAGCCTTGGTCACAAGGTGTGGCCAGCCATGACACCACCAGCTGCCAGCAGTGCCAGCTCCTCCCCAGTGGGATGCCCTGCCCGGGCACCTGCACACTGCTCTGTCATTTGACGATTCCACCCAGAGCTGCATGCCATCGTTGCCAACTAGGACCAACTGGGGACACTGGGTACAACAGTCCCTTCCGTGTGGTAAGCCCTGCACTGGGGGCATGGCCCTCCCCATCCCAGCACTGACCTTGGGCCCTGCCCCTGCCCTACCCCACCCTCCCTATATGGCCTGGCCATATTTCCCTGGCTTGTCCCCCTCCCCACAGCATGTAGGGTATCAGGAAACAGCAGTGCTGGATTATGACATGCTGAGGCCCTAAGATACGTCCATCTTAAGAGGCCCCATATGATGATAATAATCCATGAAATCCATGAAAATGGATTTTCATGAAATTTTAAGATGAATTATTGTTATTTCTGCACAAATTTATGAACTCAACATGAATAATTACTGTAGAGCCATATATATGTATATTTTTGTCACAGAACAAAAATGTCCATTTTTTTTCTTATTTAGAGGCCCCTCATAATGTGAGGCACTAAAATGTAGCTTAAGCCTAAACCTGGCTCTGGGAGACAGTGCAAAACATTATCGAGCAGCCTGTAGCCTCATAGCTAGGTGGGCACAGGCCTCTTACATGCATTGATCCTAGCAGTGATATTCTCCGTGGCTGTGGGGGGCAGGGACATGTAGCATAGCCACAGGTAGGCCTTCAAATGGTGGCAAAAGTTGTGGGGCAGCCTGGGTTTGCCCCTCATGCCATAGAAGCTCAGGTTTCCTGTGCCATGTGTGCAGGTGTGCCCAGGGCACCATGGCAATCAGCAGCAGCAGGATGTAATAGGTCAGGCACCCCTTGGTCTGTCCAAACAGCTCCTCAAGCAGTGCCCAGGACATGTGCAGAAGAAGCACATTTAGGGGTGCACAGCAGCCATGGTAGGAGAACAGAGGAGGGGGACTGGCCCTAGGATGCCTTCCCATAGAATCCGCCTGTGGGGAAGGTGGGAGCACAGCCCCTGAGCCTGCTATCAATCCATGTGCAGATTTGGGGGCACACATCCCCCCCAAGGGGCTGGGGGGAGTGGCGGCAAGCAGAGCCCTGGGTGCAGGATGTAGTGCAGCTTGTCTGCACTTCCCCCAGCCCCTGCTGTAGTGGCCCTAGAAGTGACTGGCACCAGCTGCAACAGGAACTGTCAGTGGGTGTGGGGTGGGGGGCAAGGCCCACCTCTTGCTGCTCCGTACCCCCTGGGAGGGCTGTGGGCTAGAGGGCTGTGTTGGGCTTTTCCTAGAGACATGTGCCCCTGGATCTGCACACGGGATGACAGCAGGCTGTTCCAGGTGCTTGGGGTAGGTGCACCAAGCACTGGGAAGAGTCAGCCTGGTGCCGCCACCGGCCCCAGTTGGCAATGGCAGCCTGCTGTCATCCTGTGCAGATCAAGGGACATGTAGCCACTGGGTAGAGCCTGACACAGCCCCCGCCCACAGCCCTCCCAGGGGGTGCAAGCCACAAGAGGCATGCTCCCCCCCCACACACACACACACTGACAGCTCTTGTTGCAGCTGGTGCCAGTCACTCCCCAGGCAGCTGCAGCAGGGTCTGAGGTGAGTGTGGACAAGCTGTGTTGCATCCTGCGCTGCCTGGGGCTCCGCTTGCTGCCACTTCTCCCAGCCCCTGCTGCAGTGGCCCTGAGAACAGCTGACACCAGCTGCTTGCACCATGGTGTGGCGCATCCCAGAAGCTGGCGTGAGTGGGGACAGGTGGAGCTCAGGCACAGGAGGACAAGCAGAGCATGGTGCAGCCCCAGGAATGGCAGCCCTCACCCTGCCCCTTCCCTAGTGCCAGCCTCACTTCCTCCCTCTCTCACTGCCTTGGGAACCTATCCCTATTTGTTACATTAAAGAGTGGGTTCGTTTTATGCAAGGGAAACCTGTATAGCCTATGGACGAAACTCTGAATTGTCCCCAAATCCTTCCAAATTGATTTGGAGGCTTCTGATTTGATCTGGACCTCTTAATGGGTCTCCCAATTCGATTCAGAGATTCGACCACCAAATCTGGCCGAACCTCCTCTGAATGTAATCAGCTACTGAAACTTCACACACCCCTAGTGTGCAGCTTACCAGAAGCCTTGGTGGCAGGGGCCCACTCAGGCCAGTAGGGCCAGCACCATGGCCAGCAAGAGCCCAGGGCACTGGGTGTTGCTGCCAGGGGCAGGGGCTGACACTGTACAGAGGTTGCACAGAGACACTTGAGCTAGCTCTGAACAAGAGAAGCAGGTCACATTAGTCCACGTGGACTGCCAAGTTACCTCAGGTATAGGGAGGAATGTGGCCATGTTAACTCATTCAGACCTAATGCCATGTTGACGCTCCTCAAGTTTACAATCTATATCAATCACAGGTGGTTTGGTCAAATATGTGATACCAATGTTGAAAGTTTGTGGTACAAATTTTATTAAACATGGGGTTTAATTTTCAAAAGCACTTAGTGTTGGCCTGACTGATCCCACTGAAGTCTGTGGGAGTTTCACCACTGATTCCAGGGAAAGAAGGGCAAGCCAATGCTAATTATATTTGGGAAAAAACATTCATTTGTCCCACCATTGGTAGGGTTGGATGCAGTCACTAGGGCCGGGGCGGGGGGCGGCGCACAGGACAGGAGGGGACACGCTTGCATTAAGTTTGTCTCCAGCAGAAATGTTTTGCCTGTCTTTATATTTGGCTCTGAGATCCAAGAGCCTGATTCACTTCTCTCTGCCCTCAGTTTAAATCCTGTGGAAACCAGCACAAGATGGGAGTAAAGCAGAAATGAATCAAGGCCTGAGGTTTTCTGATACCTTTATTAGCAGAATATACGCTCCCTATCTCCAGTGCAGATATATGTTAACTTTGAGAATATTTCAGCCCTGTGTGGGTCTTAAGAAGGGATTGCAATAATGAGTGAGATGTCATTCTGAGAACAAGGAGAGAAAAGAAAAAGGGGATTCCCAGCAATTGGAGGGAAATTATTTCATCTACTTCCTAAAACAACACTTTTAAAAACCTTCTACCATGATGTCTGTTTTGCTGCAAATTCTATCACCTACATATTTATTACATGTAGAGTCAGACTTACATTATTATTTTAATACCCATTTATGCTAGCAAGATAAAGGGATATTTATAAAGTGATGCATCCACTTCAAGGACTCTTTACACTGCTTAGTGTAAATGAGAATAAGGCTTACTATCTTCCTTAATGCGATGGGCCTCTTGAAGCTCTCTGTTTTACACTGCTTTGGGCAGAACACCTGCAGGAGTGACGGGACTTGGAAAAAACGCTCTTCCACACTTTGTCTGAATTAGCTTCTTGGCTGAACTAGATCCCAATCCAAAGCAGATTTCTTACCTCAGACAGCAGAGTGAGTCAGCAGATCTGGACTCCAGGTGATAGAAAGCCCTTATATGTTTGAATGTTGGCTGTTGCTAGCTAGACCCAGTGGTGGATTTTGGGGGATGAGATGAAAGGACTGGGTGTTGCTTCCATGTGCAAAGTGTAACTTGGAGGAAGATTGCTCTTGTTGGCCACATCAGTCTCCCCCTAATTCCACAGCTGGGGGTGTTTAGACAGTATGGCATAAAGAAGCAGACTGAACAGAGTTGTTCCTTGGCTGAGCCTCTGGATTAGCTTTGGTCCCCCTGGAGCTAAAACTTTGGCAATTTGTTATTGACATTTCCATGAATTCAGAACAATTTTGCTGCAAAGTTTGCAATCCTTGTTTTGCTCGTGTGGCAGAAAAATGGACAACAAGAAAATGCTCTAACGGGAAAAAATATTAAAAGTGAGTAACAGAAATGTAGCTGCCAGGGCTGCTAGGGATAAAAAGGTTTTGTGGGCATTTCCATGATCCCGTTTGAGTGTTTATGCTTTAGCCATTCAAATCTAGTTTTGAGCTAAAAAGTGACCTCTGATTTCGCATCTCAGCAGTCTTGAACAACCATAGCTATGTTTTTAATAGGATGGCTTTCCTATCTCTGGCACAGTTTATGCCAACTACATCTACATGACTGCACCTAGGATTCAATTCAGGTGCAAATTTGTACAAGCTAGTGACAGGTGTAATGCAAGCAGTTAGATAGGAAATTATTCTAATCTGGGTCCACAGCTCATTTAATAGGCTGCAGGTTAGCTGAGCATGCACTTCAGAGTAGCTCCTTCTAGGTCAACAGTGCCATAAACAAATAAGAGTTTAAATATTTTTCAGGTGTCCTTCGTGGTGCTGTATTAAGCAAAGTTTTAGGGTAAATCTTTTCAGTCATTTTTAAATGGTATCAGTGAATACCAGTCCTGAAACATTAAGCCAGCTTCCAACTCTGATGCTGGATATGTACATGCCTCCAATGCTGAGCCCTGAAATAGGACTGTAGGGCAGAAATATTCCACCTTAACTCTAATTTCCAGACTCTACTTCACAAAACTTCCCCCCATCTTTAGGCAATTCTATGCAGTTTATGTGTATGACCTTAAATGCTTTCACACTTTTTTTCTGTTTACATGTGAAACCTTGTGGACTGTTCAGGTACAACATGAACCAAGTACTTTGGACAATAAAAATGAAAAATGGAAGGATCCATAAGGATCCTGAGCAAGGATCTATGTCTCTAACAATATAAGAGGAAGAGGCTCCTCAGCAGGCCTATTTTTGAAGATACTGTTCCACATTCTGGGAAGTTAAGCAATAGGGAGGATAAGTCTTCATGAGTGTGTGTGGACCTTTAGGGATCCAACAGTCATTAGTGACCAATGTGGATTTCTATTATAATAATGCTACCTAACTTACACTTAAAAAGAGATCTGGAACAGTCATTACTGGCCACATCTGCATTTAGCTCTTAATTTTCAGTGGTCCTTCTTAAACCACTGTTGGGTTTATTGGGCAAAGCCCCTTGCAAAATCTTTCAGACTTATGGGATAGGGACAAACATTCAAAAAGCCTGAGCCTGAATTGATTCAATCTTTGCAGGTTACCCTAACTTGGCTAGGCTAAATCACTTTGTAACTGTAAAGACATTCCAGAAATGCAGGTACATGCCTACAGTGGTTCAGGCTAGAAGCTGGGGGACACTAGAGCAACCCTTCCTTTCTTCCACAGGCCTGAGCTGAGTGGGGCATGGCCAGGCACCAGCAGAATTAGGGAGGGGTTTCCCTCCCTCCTTGATAACATAGCATTTATCAGCTCTGTTATCAGCATTTATCACCCCATCAGAAAACAAGCAGCCTCTCTTATTAGTTAAACATTTTCCTAAACAAAGAAGGAATGATGGGACATTACCAGCTGACCTGTGCATTAGCTCCAAAAAGCTCTAAACCAACACTGCTGTTTGCCACAGCATAGACCATAGCCAGCATGTGGTCTCCTAGCTAATGCTGAAGTGTTTGTGTAAGGCAGAGGGGATCCTATTACACTTAGCAAGGAGTGGTGAGGGGAGGGGGAGAATAGGAGGAAGCCAGGCAGACACTGCTGTGCCTGTGAGTCTCTGCTGGAGCTCCAGCCAGGGAGCAGAGTGGAGGGGCCAGCCTGCTGTGGAGCAGAGAGCTCAGCATGCTGGGATGCTGGAAGAGTCTGATTTAACTTAAACCAGCAAGGGGTCTGGGGCAGACATTGCATAAGCCGGTTTGACCCAAATCAGTTAAGTCTGATACTACATTCAACCAGATTTATCTCAAACTGGTTTCAGCCATTTTGAAACCAGTTTATGTGCACTGAACATCTGTTTTGTTACAGGTTGTGAAAAAGGTCCCTGTAGTGCTGGCTCACGTGCTGGGGACCTCCTGGCACCCAAAGCCGTGGTCTCTCAATCTCCTGCCATGCCTTGATGAAAAATATAAATGAGGAGGGGTTCAGCAGTGTTATTTCATGCCTGCTGCTGGTAGTACTCACATCACCAGCATGGATAGTCCTTGGGGGTCTACCTCCCCTACACCCACCGTGCAAGTCAGGACCCTGTGGTCCACAGCCACTCGTTCAGGCCTCTGGAGCTTCCTGGCAGGGCTCACTGCTAGCTATCATCTCAGGAGATTCAGGCTTGGGGCTCCAGGGCACCCACCTCCACTGTGGTTGCCTCTGCTTTAGTCCTCCGAGCAGCAACCCCATAAAACAAAATACAGAGAAGACAGATAACATGAAAGGGAAATATCCTTCCCCCTGGCTTCCACTCTGGGCTACTCCCAGCTAGAAAAGCATTTTCTGCCTTGCTGTCCCTGCCCCCACATCAGGTCCCAAGGGGGAAGCGACCTGCAGCCTGGGTGCCTCTGGGTTGCCCAAGGCTAGGTCTCTGCTTGCTCCCACCCTGCCCAGCATCTGCCAGGGTTTTTAATCTCACTGCAGTGGCACCTGAGCCTGACATCATCAGCCGGGCACTGCCAATCTTAATTGCGAGTCAGTTAAAAAAAGCCAGTACAGGGGCGATGTGCACCGCTTCTGCTCCGGCTCCAGCCTCCCTTCAGGTGAGTTTTCTACCTGCCCCAGGGTCCCCTGTCTGAGGCTGGGGTTTCTGGGGCAGGCTCCCAGAGCTCCTGGCTCCCATTAGTGGCTCCCACTACCACACAGATTTAAACCACTTTCTGATCACTTAAACTAGTTTATGTGTAATGTCTGTCCCTAGTCATGAAGAAAAGCAGGAAGGGCCAGTTTTTGCCTCAGAGGGAGTAAGCGTCCTAAATTTTGATTGGGGATGGGAAGTCAATGGGATTTTTACCTTTAAAAAATCCTATAAATGAGGAGGGGCAATTTTGTGCCACAGAATGAGAACAGTCTAGAAACTGGGTATCCCTGAGCTCAAAACTTGGCTCCAAGCTGGTTATCATGGCCATATAATTTAACTTATTTCCCTCTGTTTACCTGCCTGGAAAATGGAGACCACACTGCACTAATTATCCTCACTGTGTCATCTCAGTGTGTCATCTGTATTACTTGATCTAAGTTTATATGGAAAGAATATTCTATTAAAACTGCATTTGTTGATTATCCTCATTTGAGAACTCAGAAATTATGTCACTGGCATAGAAACAAGAGGTCTAAAATTCTTAATGACAAATGAGTCAAAGAGCACACATGACCTGTGCCACACTTGCAACAACAGTGTCTTGCAACTCCTGGTAATTGTACCCTATGGGAAAACTGTCATCTACATTTTTTAACGGACCTCTCTTATCTGGAAGCAATACTTTAATCACAGTAACAGTGCATATGCCTTGCAAAGAAAAACTACCATTTGTTTTTGACATTCACCTGGTTTGCCACCTGAAGTATGAATGATTGGAAGAGCAATGTTCAGATGCATCTATACAATACTCTTGTCGGGGTTTATAACTGATTGTTCTACTTGATGTTTATACAGAAACCTTTCTTCCAGAAGTTAGTTACTTTCTTCCATCAAGTTTTACTTTCTTTTGTTAAGTTACAGTTACTTATACTGGTTCTTGCAACATTTTAGGGCTGAGTCACTGCTTCATTAATAGCCTAAAAAGCTCCAGCAAGTTTACTGAATTCTTATTACAAGATCTTAGTAATCAATGGGTTGTTTTTTTGTTTTTTTTAAAAAAGAAGACCATGCAGCATTCTTTGGCCAAGTATATAGTAGCAAAATTTGGACTCCATAATTTGTCAGTGTTTAGAACAAAGTTTGATATCATGCTGGTAAAAATGTCCCAGCTTTTTTCATCATAGCTATCAAGTTTTGCTTCCACTGGAACTATGCAGTCTCTGAAATGTGGATCCAGTATAGGCTGACATGATCTTACTGCTTTCAGTTTGGTATTAGGAGGTGCAAAGTCCTGGACTCTAATCTTTGTTCAGCTACTGAGTTCTGTCTTTTCTAAAGGCCAGACTTTACTATTGATCCTTATACAAATTCAGCCTGGTTGTCTAGTGTTAGTACTTCCTTTTGGGGAAAAAGGCCTGCAGGTTTCAGCATTGTTTTAGCCTTCAAGGTTGCAATGATTCCCTCTGACCAGTGCTCAGAGGTTTATTGATTATCTCTGAGGTCCAGAGACTATCATGTCTATAAATCATCTTTCGGGAGAAAGGTCACTCTGGCTTAAGTGAGGAATGGCAGGGGAATATATTCCTTTCATAAGGCCAGTTCTCACCAAACCCTGACCAAACCATTGAGGAGTGGATCTAGGGGGCCTGCAGCTAGAACACAGACATCTAGTAGGGCTGTGCGAAACTTTGGTCCCTGATTTGATTTGGTGGAGATTCAGCCCGATTTTGGTGGTTGAATCTCCAAATCTGAATAGAATCAGAGGACTCTTTAACCTCTTCAAATCGAATTGGAACCCTCAGAATTGATTCAGAGAGATTCGGAAATTGGGACATAGACACAGCTTTAAATGTTTTTTCTACATACATGTAGGTAGTAGGCAGCTCGTGAATGCTGCAATGCCGGGGCACATGGAGCATCCCATAGGAGCACTGGGGGCTCCCCAGCATGCTTGGCAGCAGACCCGGAAGTGGACGAGAAGCATTTCTGGTCCACTTCCAGGTCCACCAGAGAGTGTGCTGGGGGGCTCCCCGTGCTGGGGGGCTCCCCGTGCCCCCCAGCTCAGTGGCTGGTGCCTCCTGGGTCTGCAGGGGGCACCAGGGGTCCCCCTGTGACTGATTCCTAAGCCAGGGGGGCACAAGGGGCCCCCCCAGTGCACTCGGTGGTGGACCCAAAAGTGGACCAAAAGTACCTTTAAAAAAATCAGGTTCACCACTGAGCATGTGGCCCCTCCCCCCCACCCCTGCACTCCTGTTGGATACTCCATCTGTTGCAGCATCACAGCATTCACAAGCCACACCTGGTACCTTGAAGTATGTTGAAAAAACATTTAAAACTATGTCAGTGTCTGAATCGATGATTCTCCGAATCAGCATTGAGTCTTCAGATTCAGGCAAATCAAATCAGGGACTGTGATCCCAATCAACAAATTGAATCACTGTCCCTGATTCGGGCTGAACCTGAATCCAAATTGAATAGGGCCCACTTCACACACCCCTAACAGCTCCCTTTGAATGCCCTTTGTTGCCCGACTGAAAAAAAAACAATGGTGGTAGCTGCCAAAGAGACACTTTATGTTGTTCTTTGCAATGTGGATAAAAAGCAAAAGAAAGCCTTTAGAAACAAACAGGCTGTGTTCTGTCTTTTTCTCATATCTTTTGAGATTTTTTTTAAACCCATCAGCTTTGGAGTTATTAACTTAGGAAAGCAGAAGTTGAAAGAACTAATGTGTTTACATTCCTTTAAAAAATTGTTTGTTTGTGTTTTTTATAGTATTCTATGAAAGAGAAAGTTACTATGTTTCATCGTGAAAACCAGCCAGTACGATGAAGGTTGGGGAGTTCTGTAGAAGATTTACCTGAGGTACTTTTAAGATAGCAGCAAGTTTTAAAAAAAGATAAAAAAAATCACCAATACTTCAACTTTAAGGACCAGGTCTTGCTCACTTCCCACGAATACATGCATTAAGCCTAATGGTCTTTTATTAGACATTTTATACAGTGTTGGTTTTGTTGCAGTTGCTCTGGGTTTATTGCTCTGTAAGTGACAATAGAATGAAGTGCCCTAGTTCCAGTGGTTGTGGTGAAAGCAATTTTGTACAAAAGACTGGCACAAGCTCCCAAACATTAGACTTAGCTTGTAAATCTCTCAAGAAAAGCCATATGGCTTGAAAATCCCAGTTTTATGCTATCTATCGTATTTCTTAGACTACATCCATAACTTTGGTATCTGAAAACCTTTCAATTTGTTTCTTCCAAATACTTGTGTTATGTTTTGAGTGCTTCTATTTCCAGGTATGGACAGAAACAAAACATACCTCCATTAAATTACCCTGGCCTTTTTTACCTTAATTTGTCCTTTCTTTCTCTCCTTGTGACTTAAATTTATTTAATCTCACACAAATAGCTGTCATCTGGACCACAATAAGAACACACACTGTTCCCACTTGAGCAACATAGTTTTTAAAAGCTCAGTGTCATCAGTTCATCCTAGTAAGCTAGAAGTGGATGCAACCTCTCAAGGAAAGAACTTAGAGTATGACCTATGCTATGGTGTATATACTAACAAAGAATGCAGCAAGATGCCTGCATCCTGTGAAACTACTGGTCTGTGGGGCTTTAGTTTTACTAGTGAAGCCTTAGCTACACAGATGAGCAGTACAGGAGCAGATGGGAAAGAGTTAAGGGCTGTGGTGCACATAGAATTTATCTGTCCCAGCTAGGGAATGAGAAGTAGCTCTCCTTGATGAAGAGGGAATACCAGGTGAAAGAAGGAGAAACTTTTGATTAAAATGCCACCTCCCTGAAAAGTAAAGTATTTGATGGCTAGAAAATGGTATTTAAAGGTTTGCTTTTGGGAACTGGCATATAGGGAAAGTAGATATTGTATTGGAACAATGGTCCAGGAGAGTGGCAAGGGTTAATTGATTTCTAAAAGCCTGTTTGTGACAAGTTTTCTTCAAGGGCCACTGTGTCTGACACAGGCAAGCGGCAAGCAGCAAGCAGACACAGACTGGGAAATTGAAGACATCTATCACACTATTCCATAATGTGAGATAAGGGACTGTGCTGTGTTGGCCAGGTCACAGTGCCCAGCTGCAGAGCCCTTGGGATTTCCGGTTTTGGGGAACAGACCAAATTAGGAGAAGACTAGTAAAGCCCAGATTAGGATGTGTTCATGTGATGAGTTTGTGAAGCAAAGGAATATGTTGACAGGACAAAACATAGACAGTATGATGACCACAGGTAAAACAATCAATGATGCTCAAAGATGAAAAGTCATCACAGGAGGCAAAGGATACAAAAAGATGGATTTCAGAGCAGCAAAGGGTCCCTAAGAGGCCACCATGGACTGAGGGCATACCACCAGCCCGTCTCACCCACCCCAGGGAGGTGGGGGGGGGGGACCTTGGCCTCCAATTTCCAGGGTGCTGACATCTGCCATTCAAGAGAAAACCTCGGAGTAAAGCTTGCATATTGGCCAGACATATCTTGACTCTGTGAACCCTGGTAGACCTGCAGGACTGGTAGATATAGAACTGTTTGCATTATTCTTATCTGCTATCATTATGTATCAATAAAATTTGCCTATTATCGAAGGGAAAGGGTGTGGTCAGTCTGAGGGTTTGGATCAGTCCAGAACAAGGTATCTGGGTCATAAATCCAGTGCCAACAGTATTTTGTCTTGAAAAGTTGCACAACCTATATAAAATATCTCTTTATTTGCAAGAATATTGTAACTTGGCAAAGAACAGGACACTCTTCCATTGTTCTCTTATGTGCATGAGAAAACAGAATTCACTTTTTTGGATGATCTTTCCCAAGATGCTTGAGTGGAGGTAGGAGAGAACAAACCCACTTTGTGACCCAAAACTGGCTAGTTTGACTATAAAATTTGGGACCAAATAATACAATATCCCCTCTTTCTCCAAACTGATTTTTAGACCTTTTTTTTTGTGTGTGTGATAATCTGTTTATGGACTAGAGCAGGGGTGGGCAATTATTTTGGATGGAGAGCCACTTACAAAGTTTTGGCAAGATGTCAAGGGCCACATGGGTAGCTTTGCCCCTTGACAGGAGCCCCACCCCTGGTCACCATCTTGGGACTGGACATCCCACCCCCTAACTCCTGACCTTTGCCAACAGAAGTTCCTCCCCTTGCCTCCGGAAGTACTCCTTTCAGAAAGGGGTTTTGCCATCTTGGAACCGGAAAAATACCAAATTATATTCTAAAAAGCAAACATGTACTACAGCATTCATTAATTTGATTTCAAAAAATATTTTCTCCTGGTTTACATGTGTTTCTGTAGTGTACATAGAAGTGATTGTATATAATAGCTTAAAATGAAGTCTTACTCTTGTATATTATGGGGGGTGGGTATAGATTTGTGGGGGACTGGATGTGTGGGTATGTCAGGTGTGGGGGTGGATAGGTATGTGGGTGTGGAAGAGGGAGCATGTAGGGGTGTATGTGAATATGTGGGGTGTGGGTGGGTGTGGGGTTTATGGGGGACTGTGTGGGGGGAGGGTGGCTGGGGTGTGTGAGGGACTATGGGTGTGGGGATCTGCATATATAGCAGTGCAAGGAGAGTATGGGGGGGTGTGATTTGCCCTATGAACACACACACACACAGACTCCCACCCCCTTCACCCCCCTGAGTTCCTCCATACACACACACATACACACATCCTGGGGTACCAGCATGGCCCCATGCTCCCAGAGTGGTGATACAGCCGGGAGCCACTTGGTACTGGGAGTGCAGTGGGGCTGGGCTCCTTCCTCCTGTTGCCGGCTCCCCCTAGGTCCTCCTGTTGTTGTCTTTGGCAGGCATCCAGGAGCAGATAAATATTTTCTAAATTTTTTAGGGCCCTGTGGGCTGTAGGCAGGCTAGATCCAGCCTGTGGGATGTATTTTCCCCACCCCTGGACTAGAGAGAGTGGCCTGCGCAGTTGATGCTGTGTGAAGAAGAGCAAATACTCTGGACAAAGCAGAGGAATCAAGATGGTAAAGAAGACCCATATAGAAGCAAGTTGTTATTCAGAAACTTAGGTCAATAAGCATTACTGGGTGTGAAAGCAAGCTGGGACTTGCACTGTGGCAATCAAAAGTAGAACAAGGTCAACTGCTTATTTCCGTCAAAGAGACCAAAATAGAGTTGATCTTAATAAGGGTTGGTGTCTGTAATTCAGTTAACTTCTGAATTTAGGATGGCTGTAATCAAGCCTCTTTCTCAGAGGACAAAGGAGTCTATTAGATGAGAGAGATGCTTGATGCTTTGCTAGGGGATGGGGGCTATTTGGAAATGTACTTTAATGGGCTTCTGGACCATGCAGTTCTGGATTCTGACTCCTTATATGGTTGTAAAATGAGAGTCTTTCTGTTAGAGTCAATAGTATTAACAATATAAAATGTGTACGTAAGAAGGGAATTAGGCCTGTTTTCCTTCAGGCTACTTTCTTCTCTAGCAAAAGGACAAGAATGTTTTGATTTACAAGCTCTCCTGTTCATTAAACTATTCAAGCTCTAGGCCTATATAATGTTTTCTGGGGAATATTGACAACATTCCAGTTGGTGGAGGGGTCTGGACAACTCTGTTACAAAAAAAGATTATTGTGATACGGGCAGAAATCCATGTCAAATCCTAATCGAAATGAACAGTGACTTGCAATGTAAAGCATATACCATAAACACACACACATTAGAACATTCTTGTAAGATAAATATTCTGGGTGACTTTTTTTAATGGTGCTTCATTTGGTTCCCTTTGAAACAGCTGCAAATGTAAGACCTCAGTGTTACTGACAGAGAACATTCACACACTTTGCACATTGCATGTATTTTCATAATCTTCTTGTCTCTGGTGGACAGAGCCATGGAGCAGGAGTCAGGAATCATGATCTCTTTTGTTACTGATTTCCTACATGATTTTAACCAAGTCACCCTTGAATCTTACTAACAGAGATAGTTATTTTTTGTCATGCTTAATTAACATGAAACTGAGCCTTGAAGCTCATTGGGGCAGTGCAAAGATACACAATCCCAAAAATTCCAACAAGAAATTCCAGTTCGGAACTCATCTCAACCAGGAGAATTTTGCTTTATTATACTAGCAAAGCACTCCTAGCTTACAGAGGCAAAGTTGTGACTTTTGCTTTCGTCCCCACTCCGTCCGCGCACGCGCGTGTGTGTTGTGCACGTGTGCGCGCACACACTAATGACAAACACAGTCTTGGTAAACTGTTATACCAAGTTCAAAAGTAAGTAGCTTGCCATGGGTTGCCTGTTTCACTGTGACTGTGTTTAGTTTGTCTGCTCTATCTTGCAGTAAGAGGAAGTTAAAATGGGCCAGTTTGCCCTAAAAGAAATTCCAGCTAAATTATCAGGGTTTAGCCTCCACTTTTGACAGGATAGGTTGCACAGACAAAACAGTTGATGTGGAGCAGCTGATGCATGATAAGTATCTTCCTACTTTTAATTCAGTATAATAGTTTCATTTGTCCATACCCTCAATTGCATTTACACCAGTGACTTCTGCTGGTCTAGGTGCAAGCCAGGACCCTCGCCTCTTTAGAATTCCTGCCCAAGACACCTGTATCAGCAGAAGTCTGGAATATGGACCTAACTTGATGAATCAGCAAAATAACTACTTTGGATCCATGTGGATACTCTTTCTGAAAGATAACAGCCATTATGGGCATGTCCACACATGCAGGCATATGCGCTTGCAGCAGCTCAAATAGGAGTGGCACAAATTTGTGCCAGAGATTTGTGCCTCAGCGTATATGCCTGAACATGCACTTTGCTGTGGAGCAATTTGTGCCACTTGGGGAAAACTGACCCTGCCCAGCTCCTTCCAGATCTGCAGCCAGGGGGAGCTAAAGGCTAGGGCCAGCTGGCCCCAGCAGTACAAAAAGCTGCCCTGGCAAGCAGCTCAGGGCTATTTGATCTCAGAAGCTTCTGAGGCCTGGCCAGTTGACATACAGACACTAGCCACCTGTGCCAGCTGGACTGCTGCAGTAACTCTGACCTAGAGTGGACCCTGCACCCTCTCCTCACTGCAGCAATCTGGCAGTGGGGGCTGCTGCCTGATGTAACCTGCTTCCACCTGTGACAGTATCCGCTCCCTTGGACCTGCAGCCCCATGTCTGCACACCTGCTAAAACTTGATGGGGACCTCATGGCTGCCTGCGATGTGGCATAGGCACTTCAGCAGAGCTGTCTGCACCTCTGGGCCAGCTGCTAGTGGGCTGTGGCTGCACAGTTGGCTTTCATGCCACATTGCTGCCATGTGTGCCCCCACCCTGCCATCTGGGCAGCTATGGCCTGGAAGATGTGCTCATTGTGGTGGCCCACTTTGAACTGTCAAAGCATGTCCTTCTGGCCCCAAATGGCCAGGAGATCGGCCACCTGATTTTCCCTCCAGATGGGTCCCTGGTGCCAGCTCTGGGCAGGCCTCTCTGATTGGGTCCTGCCACTTGGCTCACCAGCAGGGATCCCAGTGTTTCCTGTTTTAAAATTCTCTGATAAAAAATCCCAAATTCATTCTTTAAAATACCCCAAAATCTGTGTCCTTCCATGATTAAAATGGAATGCCACGATATAGAAAGAGAGAGAGAGAGCGGGAGAGAGATCAGTTTGGAAATGTTTTATTGATATATTTACAATTTTAAAGCAAGTTGGAAGCCTACCAGTACCTCCATCATCATAATAAAATACCTATATGCTTTGGTGTTTGTTTTTGTTTTTTTATCATAGAAAAATCAGAGCTTCCCATGACCCCTTCACTAACCAGGATGTGGGGACAGCTGCCCCTGCAGCCACAGCTCCCACCAGCAGGTTCTATTCTGTCTGGCAGCTGGGCATCCAGGCTGTGAAATGTGGGGGGATGTGGGG